>NC_000079.6:113600046-113930046 GCF_000001635.26 Mus musculus
TAGTATTGCCATGTTGCTTTAAAACCGAAGAGGGAAATGAAAGGGGGGGGGGGGGAGAAAATATGTGGCAAGGTCTAAAGTCAAGGGAGCACTGTTATACCAAAGGTCCCGTGATGCCCACGTTTAGGGCGGCAGTTTCTCAAAGAAAGAAAAGGACATACAGGTCGGACCAAAAATTGGCAAGTGAACAGTTCTCAAAGATGTAAACAAGCAGACAAGATACACATGAAAAAAATTCTTAGCCACCGGGAAGACATAAAGCGAATTCGGAGAGCACGTGGTGTTTGGGGGCGGGGCTTACACAAGGTTGAGGGACTCCAAGGCACTGCAGCCTCTGGAAAAATGAGCGCGCATACCATACCATAGATACCCCTCACAATTACTACAGCTTTAATCACAGGGGCCCTCAAGAAATGCATGAATAAGGGCGATGTGGCGGGCATAGAGAACGGAATATTATTCTGCCATAAAGAAGTACAAACTGGGGCTGCAGGGACGGCTCAAGCCAGGTCCCTGCAAGCCTGAGGACTTAAGCTAAATCCCTGACACCCACAGCCCACGGAAGAGGTAGACACAGAGGGGTGCCCTTGCCACACGCCCCACATACCGCCCCGCGCCGGAGGGGCAGAGGCAGGAGGGGCTCCTGGCTAGGGGAGAGTCTCTTTGGCAGTCTAGCCAAGTCTGAGCTCCAGATTCAATGAGAGATCTAACAGAAGTACACACTGGAGCACACAGAAGCATTGCAACACCCTGTCTGCTGCAGGGGAATCCCACGTTAAGTGAGACATGACATAAAAGACAAATATCACACGTCTCTCATGAAAAAAAAATCTAGGGTTTTTTTTTTTTTTTTTTAAAGGAAGACATAAAAGTAGAAGGGGAACTACATGGGAGGAAGGGGTAGAAATAAGAGGGTGGGACTATGCTCAAAGTATATTCCCAACGTGTATAAAAAGTCACAGTGAAATCCTGTTCCCATATCGTGAACCTGTGCATAAATGACAGGAAAGTGTATAAGTGATGGGTGGGGATGGTTTCTAATGGGACCTTACTTGCCTGGAATAACCTGACCAGGAGGCACGCTGACTTTAAAGGGTCTACTACAGAGCATGGTTTGCTCTTCAGCAGAGATATGGGGCCGTGTGGGTCAGAGGACTTGCTTCTTACAGGAAGGTGGTGAAACCAGCAGCCTGAGTCACCCACAGGAAACGTGCCCTGACACAGGCTCCAAGCACAGGAAGGGGCCTGAAGTGAGGTCAACACTTGAGCAACCTGCCCAGAAGGCAGAGGTAGCACAGGCTGTCCCAGAGCAGCAGCCCGGCCTCTAGGACACTCTAAAAGCCCCTTCCTAGGAGAGGCTCCCCGAGTAGGTCAAAGGGGCAGGAGAAAACACATAAAAAGCTTACACTGCGGTCGACTGAATAAAAATGGCCCCCACAGGCCCACAGGAAGCAGCACTGTTAGGAAGTGTGGCCTTGTTGGAGGAAGTGTCTCTGTCCCTTCCTGTTGCCTTTGGATCAAGATGTAGAACTCGAGTCAGGAGATGGTTGTATACCTCCCAGCATTCAGGAGGCAGAGACAGGCAGATCTCTGTGAGTTCTAGGCTAGCATGGTCCACAGAGTTCCAGGACAGCCAGGGCTACACAGAGAAAACATGTCTCAAAAGAACAAACAAAAACAAAGAGATGTAGAACTCTCAGCTCGTTCTCTAGCACCATGTCTGCCTGCAAGCTGCCATGCTTCCTGCCATGACGATAATGGACTAAACCTTTGAAACTGTAAACCAGCCCCAATTAAATGTCCTTAAAAGAGTTGTCGTGGTCACTGTGTTTCTTCACAGCAGCGGAACCCTAACTAAGACATGTGTCGAAAGGGATATTTACAGTGAGTAGTACAGTGAGTGGTTGGTTTATTGAGTTAGTTTGACAAACTATCCGGAGTCCTCTCTAATAAGACCAAAAGTTCACCCAGCTAATGATTTATTTCTAAAGGCGCACCCTGACCCCTGAGGTCAAGGCAACAGGAAGGGACAGAGACACTTCCTCCAACAAGGCCACACTTCCTAACAGTGCTGCTCTCTGTGGGCCTATGGGGGCCATTTTTATTCAGTGGCCGATGGATTACCAACCCCATCCCTCCAGGCCTGACAGACTTGAGAGGCGAGCTTCAGCTCTGGCCCAGGTGCACAGAGTAGCGCTGGTGCCAGGTTTCCTTCCTTATTTATTTAAAGCCGAAAGGTGCTTGGAAGTTCTTGGTATAATTCTAGAATCTTACAAGTAAGAGGTTGTCACTGGTCCAGAATGTCCCAGAGCTATGTGTTTCAAAGGGCCCACCATTCCCACCTGGCAGCCAGCCTGGCACTTGTCGCTTTCATCCTACACAGGTGTCTCCAGGGGACTGCTGACAACTTTATGGGCATCTACAGGTACAACGTGAGCTGAGCATCTCAAGCTAGCACGCAAGCTCACACCTGCATCCCAGGAGTTGGGAGCAGAAGCAGGAAGCTCACATTAGCTCAAAGGCACTGGAACAATATAGTGAATTCAAGACCAGCCTAGGCTACAGAGACCAGGTAGTCCTAAAAGCCCAAAGGGGACCCTTTCATGTTCCATATTTTGAGAGTTAAGAGGAAGTAAACCAATGTTTTAACTTTGCTGTTATGAACAAAATCTCCTAAACTCCAAGGCAGACTCTGTAACTGCAAAATTCAGCAAGGTTCATTCTCACACCTGCCCCACTCCTATCACCTTTGGAAGGAACTTTACCCCGCATTTCCAACATTAGAATCAGCTCCACAGACGCCCGAGGTCTCAGATTCACTTCCATCCCCTTCCTATGTTAGTGTGCCACCAGGGTAGGGCCCCTTGTGAAGTCTTATCCACCAGCAAAGCCAGAGAGGCGAGTCTCTGCACACGCTCCCTTATCAGGAACATGGTCCTCGTGTTTACCATGAATACTGAGCCAAAAGAATTAATTATTAACAAAGTTTATTAATATCACTACATTGAGGACTCAAATTCTACAAATGACTAATGGTCAAGGAAGTCGGCGCCACGTGACAGAGCGCGACACTATTTACATACGACGGTGTCACTGCATGAATCCCCTCTGTAAAAAGCTACTGCCCCCCAAGCATTTCAGGTCACCGCCTTTGGAGACCTCGGGAGCGCCGCAGCTCTGGTTTTAGTGAACACTGACAAGCTACCTAAACTGGGCCAAGTCAACAAGGGCCTGGGCAAGCCGCCTGGTGTCTCGCTGGCCTCTAAGGGGACAGGCAACTTTCCTCGCATAACCAACCCAGCAAGAGACAGGAAAAGCCCCTCCACACATCACAGCCGCTCTACTGCCTCAAGGGCTGCCCCAACCCCACTGAAAACCTCGCCAGGGCTGGTGCGGGGCACTTTGTGCCCCCCACATTCTCCCTCCGCACCTCAGCCTTCCCGGTTTTGTCCCTCAAAAGCCATCTACACAAAAAGCCCAGTCACTAAGCAACAGGGATCCATCCAAAGGCTGCTTTTTCCCTTGAAAGAGAAAAGGGGAGTGGTGGAAAAACTCACTGAATTTTGAAATCACCAAGGTGCCAAAAACACAAGGTAGATTTTTGGTCTTCCTATGGGCTTTCTCAGGAAACAGAGGCCTCAAGGTTAAGGGGCAAGGCAGAGGACAGAGCGCAGGGATGGGAGGTGTGGATGGCAGGGATGGGTTATTTTCATTCCCCTATGCTACAGATGCTGAAAGAAAATGCTAATTTAACCAAGGTGGCCTACTTCCTTCTTCTCCTCCTCCTCCTGGTCCCCACCCCCTTACAGCCCCCCTCCCTCCATCAGCCTGTTCCCCACCTTCTTTTTGGGTCTCCACCCACTGGATCGTAGGAAGCTGGGAAGTTTGTTTGACCACAGCCTGGTAGGAACTCCCTTGCCCAGTCACAGGTAGCCGTCATCCAAACTGCCTCAAGTCAGAGGAGGGTTTGAGCACACTTACACACACTGCCCTGGTGAGCAAGCACTTTGTCAGCTTGTATCTGTTTTCCAGACATGGACCTACTAGGTAGCCCAGCCTACTCTTGAATTCACAATCCTCTAAAATTCAGTCTCTCAGAATCCTAGGATTACAATGCCCAGTCCCCAAACAAGGTTTTGAAGGGGCTTAAGCTGGCCACGAAAACCAAGCACTAAAATATTTAAAGGTAAATTAATTTGAATTCACTTTGAACTTGGAACTGCACTAAATGAAGGGAAGTCTGGAGCTATTTCAAGAGAGCCAGGACAAGAGTGAGTGAATCCTGGCTGTGTGTTAACAGGGGAACAACAAAAAAAGAACTTTCAAGAATTCCATTTAAAGAATTCCATTCTCTAAGTTCGGTTTGGCCCTAAAAATAAAAAAGAAGTTGCTTGTTGGTGGTACAAAAGCCCTGCTACAGCCTGATGGCCGCTAGCAGAGCTTTGCTGGCTCAGCTGCACCCCAGTGACCGAGGTCCACGAGGTCCACAGGTAGAAGGACCCTAGTGCACATGAGAACATCAGGAGGCACACTCACTAACTCACTAACTGCTCCGTTTGCCTCCTTCCCCATGAAGCCCAGAGCCATGGGGCCCTTGAAGTTGTTAAACAGAATGTTCGTAGCTGGAACTTCATAAAGATTCTGATGAAGCCTGAGCTCCTGAGAAATACTAAACCTGGGTGAAGCAGCTCAGCGGGGAGCCACGCTCCTCGAGCAAAGCCTGAGGTAGAGCTCTGGAACCAAGGAGGCCTCACAGCACCGGGCTACATACAGTACGCCTTTACGCCTTTACGCTTTTACGCCTTTACTTTGGAAGACCAGGTTCCGGGCTGAGCACCCTCTACATCAACAAATACAGATAAAGACTTTAAAACTCTGAGTATAAAAAAGGCAAAGCAAGTATTATTTCTTTTCTTGAGTGTTTTCTGGCCACACAATCCCACTAAGCCGTGCCAGCCAGCTGCCCACACTTACATTTAGCAGACCCTCCCCAAACAACGCCAGGAATGGTTGGCTACCAGTGAGAAGTGGACTCAGAAAGTACTTTTAATTGGAGTAAAATCTTGGTTTCTTTTGTTCTGGGAAGATAAAATGGAGCTTGGGCTAAAACCGAATCTCTACAGCCTGCTAAACAGAGGAGACACTCCCCACGGGGCAGGCCAGATCTAGTGGGAAGCTGGAAGCCCAGAGCCAAGGCCTCCCAGGAGGCAGGGCTGTGAAGGCTCCCAGGAGGGCAGTGCTAACCTGGAACCACAGGAGTAGTTCCAGAGGATGTATTTTTGCTGTCTAGTATTTTTTCTCTCAGAGTGTCCAGCTTATAGCTGAGTTACAACCCCCACCACACAAGGAAAGCGGCTCAGGTCTGCTCTTCCTTCTTTCACTGTGCCCACTCCATGAGGGTTGCTCCTGCTCACCACCTGAGGAAGGATCACTAAGATTGGGGGGCGGGGGGAGGCAGTTCCTAAGTCAGCCACTTTAAACTGAAGCCCCTTCACCACCACCACCACCCCCCCCCCCTGTGGTTTCCCTGCTTCCCAGTGCTGGCCAGGACCAAGAGTCCCTGGCTTTACTCTTTCCTCTGGCACGTCCTTGGGTAAGATAACAAAAGAACAACCAACCAACCAGAGACCAAAACGGAAGACCTAGAAAATGTCTAGCAAGAACATTAAGAGATGACCCATGCTGCACTGGTTACGGGTATCCCGTGGTGCAGAGCAGGAACTGAGTGCCCTGTGAGACAAAGGCATAAACCCCCAGGCTCCTGGAAGGCTCTGTTTGTTGGTCACTGTCAAGAGCTGGAATCACTCATTTATGCTGCCAGCCTCAGGAGGCGGGGCTTTGATACCCGTTTATTTTAGCCAGAGCCTCCCTTTACCGGTGTAGATCAAAAGAAACTGGAGTTTTTCCTTTAATTAGAACAATGATGGTGGCCATAGTGGCGCACGCCTGCAATCCCGGCGTGAAGCTAGGGCAGGAGACATCCATAAATTCAAGGTAAACCTGGGCTACTTACCGGACCAGTCTGAAAACAAAACAAAGAAAGCAGCCTGGCTGCAGGAGTTCCCATAATTCCTTTCAGCCCCACTCCTGTCTCCTCACCCCACTCCTCCTCTCTCATCTGTCCCTACTGCTGGCTTCAGCGTTTCCAACTTAACACCTAAGGTAACACAGGCTGCTGCCACAGCCAGCACCACACCAAGTGCTTCCACTGGAGCTAGCAGATGTCTCAAGTCCACCCGCTCTTTCCAAAGCTGCGCGCATCACAGACGCACTCAACAGCCTCCGCCCCTCCGCGTGCATGGGCGGAGCTTCCTAAAGTTGATCTACAGGGAACACCAGGAAGTAAGCGGGGCCTCGGGCTTCCAGGCGGTGAAGCAGCGAGAATTGTGGAGTGTCTACCTCAAAAGCTCCCTGAGGTTCAAGCAGGTATAGTGAATGTAGAACAGGACGTGCCATGCATGCTTGGTACATGGTCAGCCTTCAAACTATGCTAGCTACTTTGAAAATGGGCAGGGTGTCACTATTTAGTTGAAAAACCTCTACTGGTTGCCAACTGCCCCCCCCCCAAAAAAAAAAAAAGTCAACTGTATTTCCTAGCAAGGATTCTGGCAGTGAAAAGCACAACAGTTTCAAGGAAGAAAGATCAATTCAAATCCTGCCTTTGCCTTGACAGTGGTGTGATACAGGACTCACTCAACCTCTCAGCCTCAGGAGGTAATAATAATACTCCTGTTGGGGGGGTGAGGGTGGGGGGCTAGCTAACTGCACTGGATTAAAGCGCATCGCCCCATCCTTGTCCACCTGGAGCCCGTCTCTGCACATGTAACTAGAGAGCTGATGTCAAATGTGACAGAGCAGGCAGGAAGGAACGGGGCACAGAGCCAGCCAGTCAGTCAGTCAGTTACACAGGGATAATGCCATGTCACGATGGGTAAAGGCTGGAGTGACCACCTATAGCCAGGCCACTCTGAGGCAGGCCCGTAACCAGGAACGGAAGTGGTCTCTGCAGAGGGAGCAATGGTTCCACCAACACCTTCGTTTAGGACAGCCAGTCTGCAGAAGTGTAACGGGACACACCCAGATCTCAGGAACCTGTTAAAGCCGCCCGAGGAAACCAATACAGGAGCTAACACCAATGCTTAAAAACATTAAGCATGGATTCCATTACAACAGAGATGGGAGGCACGTTTTAAACAACTATGACGTAATGCCCCCCCACCCCCCACCCCCGTATGCCTGAAATAGCGAAAATCACAGAGCAAACTCGATAAACAGCAACATCGCCGCTTATATCTCCATCCCACTAACCTGCTTGTCCTTTAACAAGAGGCTCAGCAAGCATTTCCTTTGAGGGGAGACAGTAAACATTTTAGGCTTTGCAGACCAACAAGCAGAACTGGGGTTACTATACATGCGCTTACAGAACCATTGAGAGCCATCCTTAGCTCAAGTGCCGTCAACGAGCACTTTCGTACACCTGCCCAGGGGCTGCAGCCTACAGACTTCCGCTTAAAGCTATCTGCCCTGCCAGCATCTACACTGGTGGCTCCACACTGCACGCTCAACAGGTCATCTTATGTCCCCCTCTCTCCACTTCTGCAGACACAAGTTCCTGTCTCTTCTCCATCCTGTGTCACTGAGCTCCATTCAAGATTTTACTATGTCTTGCCTCAATTACTTCAAAAAGCTTCTCACACCAAACACCTGTCCCACGGACATGCTAACCTGGCCATATTAATACCCACCTTCTATAAGACTCCCCCACCACCCCCAAACAGCAACTGTAAACCCCAGAAGCTTAACGCTAATATAAGCACTAAAGGCCACACAGCAAGCATTTGACATTCAGATTCAATAGCTGGGTGGGTCCCAGCTGATTCTGAGAGGCTGCCAGGACTGATTTTTGCATACGCGGTTCCTTTAGTCTGGGAGGTTCCCTCCCAATTTACAATTGCTTTCAAAACTTATCTTTGAACCAAACTGTGCAACTAAGAACACCTTCTCCTAGCCTTTAATCCCAGCACTCCAGAGGCAAAGGCAGGTGGATTTCTGAGTTCAAGGACAACCTGGTCTACAGTGTGAGTTCCAGGACAGCCAGGGCTACACAGAGAAACCCTGTCTTGGGGGAGGGGGGGAGAACACCTTCTCCTCTCTGGCTTCTCTAGCCCTCTCGCTCTCCTCTCTCTCCACGTGACCATGGCCGGCCTCTCCTTCTCTACCTTCTCTCTCTCTCTGCCTTTCTACAATAAAGCTCTAAAACCAAAAACCAAACCAAGAAAACCTTCTCCTGATGCACTTCTATCAGTGTATGCCTTGACTGTGTGTGTCCTACGTGACGTTCCTTCAGACTTCAGTGGCACCAATGAATGGCCCAGCTGTAACGCTTTTGTTACACCCATTCTGAAGCATGTCCAAGACCAAGCGGGTACTCTCCATCCGTGTTCTTCCAAAAGTCAAATGTGAATATCTTTCATCAGAGTAGAAACCGAGTACCCTCTGCCCAGACCACACAGACCACTAATGCAAGCTGGCAAGCCTTCTCTCTCCACCTCCTGGATGTTCATACACTCATTCTGAGGTGAATTTGCCTTTTATCTGCGTCCTCCATACACACATCCTACCCAACAGAACAGTGAATTCCCAGAGGCACCACCTGCTCAGCGTCTGAGCTCCAGGATTCCAAGGCCATCCATCACGCCAATGCACACACGTCTTCGTTCTCCAAATTAAACAAAGGGGGGCCCCATAAAGAAGTGTGTGTGCGCTCGAACTATGTCTCTCCATGTTCAAACACCCAGCAGCCCACACAAAGAAATATCATGAGGGGCATATTCATTTTTCTTCCTCCGATGAATTTTGAATAGTCAATTCAAAGCCACGTAAATCTAAGACCTTAAAATCACTCACATATTAATGACTCCATCCATAAAATATATGTAGATTCTATCTTCAGATCCTGTGCACTTTTAAATGAGAAAACAAGAGCATTTCCTAAGTCACTGAAAACATCTCTCTCAAAGTCAGCCAAGTAGTGTATCAGTAAGTGCCTGTTTCATTAACTCAACCAACGTGTATTAAGCACTTCCCACAAACACATCAGTTAGTGTAGCTATATAATGCAGGAACACAAAAGGGAGACACCAAATAGCAGACAATCACCAAGCCCTACACTGAACTGCTATCAAGGGATGCACCCTCAATAAATAGGAGACTCCAAGCACTAGGTCCAGATCTGGGGTTTCTGCCTGCGCTTGTGTGGAAAGGAGATGCAGGGCCCAATGTATCTACCAGGCTCAAACAAAAGTTCCTTCTACCCTGCAGACTGCACCTTCAACACAGATCTCGGGTGGCCTGGGACTTCCTTACCATTTCTACTGCTTTCCTGTTTGTACCTGCTCCAGTCTGAGTCATTCTTTTACTCGGCATAACTAGGAAACGTACAAATGGATGCTGTCCCTTCACTCAAGATCCTGAAGAGCTTCCATCTTGCTTGAATTTTTAACAGGTCCCGACAATGACCCACAAAGCCATACCAATGCAATTTTCTGTGATGGCTTCTCCTACTAGGACAGCCTCTAGACCCAACCTTTGACCTCCTGGCTATTCTTCAACCTTCCTAGCCCACAACTATCCAGGGCCTTGTTATAGATGAACCCCCTGCCTGCCCAACAACCCTCTACTGCAATACCTGTAACTTCCCTCCTCTCCCCTCCTTCACAGTGCACTCAAACCCCACCTCCTCAGTGAGGTCCACATTGGCCATACTTCTCTGTGCTCCATCCTGTCTTCTACACCCTCCCTCCCCTGCCCCACTTCTGAACACACACACGTGTGTGTGTGTGTGTGTGTGTGTGTGTGTGTGTGTGTTGTGCACTACGGTTTGCTGTGTTTGTCTCTCACTGTGTCTCCCCCCTGCTAGAATGTAAGCAACCAAGGGCAGCAGTCACTTGGGTCAATGATGTAATCTTGGCAGTGCTTAGGTTATGATGTCTACTTAAATATTTATGCAATAAAAATCGAGTTTATCTTTTAGAGGCTCCTATGTATAAACTTAATGATTTTGCCTTTCTCCCAGTGACCATCACCCATTCCACTGAATACACAGAGGAAAATCCAATCACAGCAAGAGTTACAAAGCTGTAAGGAACAGGGTAGGAATGGACACTCTGGTCGAAGTACTCGCACCAGTTTAGTCAGACTATACACCACGGGGAGGGCTAGTTTTGACTGTCAGTTTGACTGGACTAAAGGCATTCGTGACACACATCTTTAGGCGTGTCTGTGAGGGGCTAATAAGAAAGATAAACTGAAGACCACATAGAGGCTGGGTAGGTCTCACACTGACTGAAGAGAAGAGTGAGAAAGCCCGAGACTTCCCCTCTGCTTCCTGTTCCAGAGTTGGAAGCAGGCAAGAATCTCAACTGTACACTGCAGCCATCACGGACCCACCATGTCTACCCACTGTGTCTCCTCTCCCAGGGTGAGGTTTTCACTTTCAAACACAAGTAAAAGCAAGCCCTTCTTCCCTTCTTATCAGATGCTTGGTCACAACATGAAAAGTAAACTATTTACTTGATTTTCTCTTACTTCGGGAAAGGAGACAGTATTTAGAGTTCAAAATAAAGTTCTCTTTGCAGACAGAAGAAAAAGAGCATTCCAACTGACTGCTTTGTGGCCCCTTTCATGACAACCCTCACTAGAACCCATTCACTAGAACCCTCATCTGCGTTCTAGAACTTGCAGACGTTGGCTGGGAGGCCAGGTACCTTCCTCCCCGGCAGCCGGGAGGCCAGGTGCCTTCCTTCCCTCTAGAAGCATCTGATGAATGAAGCCAGGGACCCATGTTTACTGATCTGAACTTAATGTCCTCAACACTGTCCGCTGATAAAGGGCTTTCATGCTCCCAGCTTGTGGTCACATGGGCAGACAAAACACTCCTGAAACCAGCCTGTGACAATGTCTAAACGTTGACTGCAGTCTTGGGCTGTTTTGCTTTCAATATAGAAATTATGTTATTTAACAAAGTAAAAAATCATCTAAACAAAAGCAGTATCTAGGAAATGCAGAACATCATCTCTGCACAGACGTGGGGAAGGATGCTCAGAAATGCTGAAGCAATCTGCTCCTGCACAAATTAATCTGAGGTAGGAGGAGGGCTGACCAGAGAGAATTTACATAAACTATCCAATGTGAACAATAGCAACCACTCCAGATAGCATCTGCATTTATCCCTCTGATGCCAGTAGTACTTCTGGTCTCACTAGAGAATAACCTGATTAAACCAGAACACCCCGAGCTGGCGATTCCCCCAGCTCTTGCCCCTGTGTCTGCAGCTCTGACGGTTACCGGGCTGCTTGGAGGGAAGCTACGCTTATTTGAATTGTGTTTCAGTGGAAATTCCCATTCTTTTAAAGCACCTTCCGGTTCTCATCACCAAACACTTAGTAAGTAGCTACTGAGCACCAGAAAACATAGTCTTCATGACGACCTTGAGGGAGGTCTCCCTCCTTGCCACTGAAGATTGTGGAGGTTCCAATTACTCTTCAAAGTTGCATCCACTCACTCGTGTATAAGGCCCACCAGAGCACACCACGCTCGTCTACAGACAGGCCTGGTGCACAGCCGTGAAGCTGCACACAAGACTTCTTGGCTACTGCAGCTCAGCTGTCAGACCCAAGCCCTGCAACCTCCCTAGTGCCACCGGTACACTAAGAACACACCTTGTTTCCATTGTGGCCCCCCACCCCCACCCCCAGGCTCTCCGAAACCTGACGCACCACCACTTTCCCACAGCAGAGGACTCACTGAGAATCCAAGGGTGCTATCCATGCCTCAGTAAATCTGGTCTGGCTGTCTGAACCCCAGCTGCCAGGTGGTCCAGCCTCTGCCTTCTGGATACAACCGCAGTAAACACAGGTCAGCCTCCAGACCACTTTACTGGTGACAATCATACATTATGGGCTTCAGAAATGATACAACCCAACTTAATCCTAAACTCTGGTTTTAAAACATTAGAAATAATACAGCAGATTCTTATACAGCTGCCAAAAAGGAACCTAGGTGTAAGGGAAATGTCTTGTTTCCTAGTGAATCATAGAATTTCTTGTGCTAGGAGATCCTAAGGTGACCTGACAGGTGTCATTTCCCATCAAGAAGGGATGCCCCACGGAACCCCTGGGTGACAAGAGTTCCTGGTGGGACTGGCAAGGAATGGAAGTCTCCTGCCTCCTCTCAGTCCAGCTGTGATTGGCTTCCCCGTGGGACAGACAGGACTTCAGGGTTCAAAGTTTAGAAACCACTGGCCGGGAGAATGGAGAGGCATCCATCCAGCTACCAGGGCAGGACAGCCGCGGATCGGGAGGAGAAGTGGTCCTCGCCAGTCACATTCAAGCTTTAACCAAGCAACTGATTCCTCAACTTCAAAAACCAAAGGAAGAAAAGGGCAAACTGGGGCAAAGGTCACATCGAGAAATGAAGTCAACAGCTGAGGTGGAGGTAGGAGAAGAGAGAAACGATCCAGTCGAGATGAAACAGTTAAACTCAAAGAAGGCCTGGCTTCAGTTTCTGGCCCAGGGGGGTTTCAGAAGGACGAACCTGCACACAGCCCGCCCGCCCCCTTGGCCCTTTCTCTGTACTCCTGGCACCGCCTTCTTCAGGCTATTTTCAGCACAGGAGACAGGGGCACTGAACGAATGCCGGAGCACCACGGCCTCACCTTGCCTGCCCTGCCTGGCTATCTTTAATTAATGTCTGAGGCCACAGGACCCACCCTCCCCAGGCGGGTGAAAGGCAGGTACAGTGGTGAAATCCTACCCGGCAGGACGGACAGGCCGGCTTCTGGCCGCCACCGCACCTCAGGTCCGGGGCTTAGTTTTTGGTTGAAAAGGCAGTGCCATCTGGAACATTTAGAGAGCAAAGAAGTCAGAGTTTGCAGCATCAAGCAAAGAATTCGAAAGGCAAGACTCTATTTCTCTGGTCACAACGAGGCACAGATGAGGTCTCACCGAGGCACAGATGAGGTCTCACCGGCAGACATCTCCTCTGTCATTGCTGAAAGTTCCACTGGGTAGCACTGCTGTAGCTCTGGAAACTCCTTTCCTAAGATTCTCCTTCAAACTTTCAGAGTGCACCATGGCCTGATGCCTTTTTCTTTGGAATAACGAGGCAGCTCTGTGTGACTCCCTCCAGGCCTGCAGTCCGTATTTATCAGAGAAGATGAAAACCCGGGTCTCCTCATTTTACCATTATGGTCGTCCCCGGCTGTGACACCCAGGAGATAAATGTAAAACTTTAAACTGTGGCTTTCTGCCATCCAGATGTGGCTTTTATTAGCCGGAGAAGCTCAGCGTATCTTTGGAAAGCAGGCTGAATGTGCTGTGACTCGCACAATAAACCCTCTCCCATGTACTGCCGCAGAGTCTCCGGGCTCCGGCATCATCAAAGCACACTGCGGGCAGGAATGATAAACAGAGAGGAAAGAAAACCCCACCGCGGAGGGAAGCAAAATCAGAGCCTCTGGGTTTCCAGGCCAGTGAGAGCTGAGCACACACGGCCTACAGATGTCTACCGAGCTGAGAGGACTCCTGTTAAGTCAAGAAAAACTACCACTGCCAACCTGAGCATGTTCTACATTTCCATCCAACATTACTACAGACTACAACACCCCACCCCCTTCAGCCTCCGCTCCACTCCATTAAACTAAGCAGGTCTATTTAGCTAAGAGTCCATTAGCTGATTTAAAAACACAATTCTAGAATTATCATTTAGCTGATGGGACCATATGGCTCTCTTCACCTTTGCTCAAAGCATTAAACTAAGACCTTTATTAGCCTAAGCAAAAGCTAGCCCAGCATATTTAGGAGTACCCACCCTCATTCTGTAATGGTGGGGGTCCCCTCCGGGATGGCTTAGTCCCAAAGGAGGCCAGCGTTGTGTTCTGAGACACAATGCTCCCAGGGCGAAGGAAGGACTGGGAAGATTGCAACAGGGATCCAGCAGAACCTGTTTCCGACCCGGGCTTGAGCAGTTACACTCACTAGGGAAGTTAAGTATTGCCACAGGATTACCCAAGAGAAAGAAAACTACCATGAAAACTCACGGAAAGATTACTAACTGGCCCGAGAATCTTAGGAAAGGGGTTGCTGAAGCCACAGCCTGCTGGGCAGGGCTGTTCAATGGAACTCTGAACAATGATGGAAATGCCTGCGTTTCCTGCCCGACCTTCTCATCGCAAACCATTTCAGCACTTGTTACTTGAAGACCACTAGCGTGAGAAACTGACGTTTTCATCAGATTTAATTTTAATTTACCGCGTACGTACAACGAAGCACTGTCCTTTCCTTAAACAATGAGCACACCAGGGGTAAGACAACTGTTTTGAATTTCTTAACTCTAAGATTTCTTCCTAAACAGAAATGTGAACTTTGGATCACCTACAGCGAAATACTGGAGAGCCACTGTGAGTTTTTCTTGTTTGTCTTTTTTTTTTTTTTTTTTCTGTTGCTAATCTCAAAAGTCTTTGATGTGATTACACTTTGAGACCTTGGATGGAAAAAATAAACCCTCAAGCAGTAAACAAACTCCTAAGTGCTCAGGTTGAAAAGAGTCATTCCAACACAACAGCAGCTATGCAGTTGAGGGGAGTCGCCAAGTCCCCTAGCATGCTGAAAAAGCTTCACCCAGGCTGGGGCAGGATTTTAACCTCATCTGTACTTCCTTAGCAGATATGGCCTGTAAGCAGACGCTTACACGGGACGTATGCACGGGACTAGGTGGCACCGTTCTTAAGGCGAGTCATCTAGACATTACACACCAAGGCGACAGCAGAAACAAAATTCGCTGCCAATGCGTACAGATGTTTAATCTCTAGAACTGCTTAAACCACATGAAACGGCCCTGGTTTTGAAAGGAAGGATTTCCAGAGCCTAAGCAACAGGAGACAATCCAAGTTTTAGGATTTAGGGAAAAAAAAGTTCAATGGCTGACTAGACTAAAAGAACCAACCGCACATTCAAGCAGCCCTTTGGACAAACACAGCTTTTCTGATATACAGTTTCCACAGCAGGACATGCCAAAGGCCTGATTGACAGTAAAACCCACGAATGAGCCCACACAGAGGTGGAGCAAACAGACACCTGCCCGCCCCCACGGGTGCCTGTGCTGGGGCTCCTTCGGTGACTGCCGGCGCTCTGTACAAACTCAGGGACATTCCTAAGTAGGCAGCCAGCATGTGACCTGACCGAAGTAATACAATGGAATCGAAATGGTATCATCTTGCATTAAAGACTCAAAGTGTCAGTGTCACTAGCAGTCGCCCAGAAGGTAAGGATTCATAACCACTTAAAAACATACTGATTGCAGATGAGGGTTAAACCCAGGCCAGCAGCAATAGTATTGCTCCGAGAGCTAACTCAGCCTTAGAAATTGTCAAAAAAAAAAGTTGCTCTACTCTAGGAGACCAGTTCCACAGATAACGGCAGCACTGTGTTTCGAAGCAGCAAGAATGGACTCAGGACCTTTGAACTTCCTCCCATCCCCCCACCCTATTTAAGAGTCCGAGGCCTTGTCACACAGAGGAGGGGAAGGAAAGTGCAGAGAGGAAGGAGATGGCAAAGAGACCGACCGCTATTTCCAAACGGCTGAAGGCTTGACACAGATTTGTTCTGTTTGCGTCCTGAGAGCCAATCGAGAAAGGACTTGGCTGAATATAAGAAAGACAAAGCCAAAGACCAGATGTGTTCACAAATGCTCTGTTCCACGTGGCCGGCAAGTGAGCAGGTCACCCCCCTACCCAAGGCCAGATCTGGTTATCCAAGCAGCCTTCCACCAGCCCAGGACGCTACAGTAGGTGACTGCCACCTCCCCCACACCGGACCTCCAGAAGCAAGGCCATGTTCTTAATAGCAACACCTCCCATCTCTCTCTCTCTCAATCAATGGAGCCATTATATCAGAAGGCCAGCTAGTGAGTAACTTCAGGTCAGCCAGGCATGACTGCTGATGTTTACAAAAAAAAAAATCATTTGCAAAGTCAGTGCTTTAACAAAAGCCAGCGACACACCAAACTACTAAAGCACTCTGTCGCTGGGACAGCGAATTCGTGCTCTCAGACACAACACTCCTACTTCACCCAGCTAGTCTCCCACATCACTTTCCTAAAGAACAGTCCAAATGTCAGCTGGTTAATAAACTCCAAACCCAGAGAAAGGAGAGCTGAGTTCCTGAAGGTCGAGAGCCTTTAGGCCGTCCTGCAAGCTGACACAGGAAGTTCCTGTGCTGCCCCAGCACTGTGAACAGGGCTGGCCAAACTCCCTTGCCACAGCAGGAATGGAGGGGAAAGCCTGCCTTACCTTTATTCCCAGGCATCCATTCTTCCTACTGCCTCTCCCATCTCTGCCAGCCCTGCAGTGTTCAAAGGGCTGCCTAGTCTGGCTTGGGTGCCCCTGCCAATTCTGCCCAGCCCACAAGCTTATACATCAGAACAGCTGATTCCTCTGCCTATTCAAATTCTGAAGTGACAACACGGTCTGAAAATCTAGCCCTCTAAAGAGTGGCAGGCAGTCCCTGACTAGAAGGAGCATTCTAACAATCCACTGAACACTCGGAAAGGAAAATCCCAACAGTCCACAACCCTAAGATCCCCAGACACGGAGAACCACCAGGAGCCTGAAACCCGGCAGTGGTATGCCTATCCAAGTCACCACTTTCTACCTTAAAAAAACACCCCGTGCCACCGGCCCTACAGGCCAAGCTTTACCTTTCTGAACATGGATGATGTCTGGGAAGTTGGCCAGGTGCCCCTGATACAGTGCTAACAGGTCCATGACTGGGTCCAGGTCCTGCCTGGGCTGCTCAGCGAAGAGTTCGCCGATGGCGTCGTAGGCGTCTCCAGTGAAGGCAATGGCCTGATTCAGACCCACGGAGAAGGCCTGCTGATCCAGCTCAAAGGCTTGGCTGAGACCCCGGAAGGACTGGCCCACCTTCTGATACTCCTTCTTGAAGCCAGTCACCTGCTTGCGCGCAAACTCGTTGGCGGTGTGGTTGAGCTGCAACGCACTGTCGTCCATCTTCTTGGTGAAGCATTTGAAGCCATCTATCTTGCTCTCCACCTCCTGCAGGTCCAGGGCGGCGGCAGGTGGGGTGCTCAGAGTGAGGAAGAAGTTGGCGCCCACCATCTCATCCTTCTCAGCCTTCCGCTTACCCTGTTTCCAGGCCTTCTCATCAGTGCTGCTGGGGCAGGTCAGGAAATGCTGGAAGACGTCGCACTGCGCCAGCACCGGGTGGCTGGCCATGTGGTTCATCCACCAGATCAGACCCTTCCTGCGTTTGGAGATGAAGTCCTCTTCGAAGCGCCCGGTGGCCTGCTTCTCAGGCAGATGGGGCACCGAGATGACTGGGAATTTCTCCGCCAGGCGCGCATACAGCCAATCGAAGTGCTTATAGCGCCTGTGCACGGGCACCTGGGTATGCGTGGGCACCAGCTTGTAAGAGATGTAGCTCTTCATGCCCTTGAACTTGGTCTGCTTGGTGGGGTCGTCGATGGTGCACTGGAAGGGGTAGGGGTTCTCCTGCCACTCGGGGCCGTAGGGACCCAGCACCACGCACAGCTTGTCCCCATCCTTCACGAAGCCTGACGCCTCTCCCAGCACGAAGGCCTCCCCGCCCGACTTGACGAAGGTGGAGAAGCGATTGAGGTTGCGGCTCACCGTGGCCGAGCTCTTGGCTCCAGACGCTTGGTGCGCCGGGGGCGCCGAGACGCCGCGGGAGCCCAGAGACAGGTCCGAGCGGGTGGACAGGCGGTAGCGGCCGGCCGCACCGCCGCCCGCCGACGACGAGCCGTCGAGGTCCGGGTACGCGCCGCTGCCCAGCGCGCCTGGCTCATCGGCCACCGTGGAGCTGTCGTCCCACTCGTCGTCCCAGTCATCGTCGCTGCCCAGGCTGGCCTGGTATCCACCGTAGAGCTGCTGGGGCGACGGCTGCAGGGCGCCCCCGCCGTAGGGAAAGCCGGCGCCCGGCGGCTGGAAGGAACCGGGTGACGCCTGCGGCTGCAGCAGCGGCGGGAAGGCGGCGGGTGGCGCGGCGGGCAGAGGCTCGAAGCCGCCGGGCGGCACGTTGGCGTAGCGGGCCGGAGCTCCCGGGCCGCCGTCGGCCGGAGGGCCAGGCTCCGGCGCACGGATCACCTGCACGTAGGAGGCCGGGAAGAGGCCGCGGTCGCCGCGGCTGTTGATCCCTTCGAGCCAGCCCTCGATGTCCTGCTCGCTGCACAGGCTCAGCACCTCGTGCTCCCGCAGGGAGATCTCACCGGGGTTCTCGGACTTAAAGTCGTAGAGCGCCCGGGCGCGCAGCGCCATGGTCCCGAGCCCGGCGCCCCGAGCTCGGGCCGGTCCGAGGGCCCCTGCAGTCAGGATCCCCCCCCCGAACGCCGAAGGGAAGCCTGGAGGGCAGCGCACCGGTCCGCTCCCCGCTCCGCTCTCGCCCTCCGTGCAGCTCGGCTCGGCTCGCAGCAGCGACTGCAACTCGGGGCCGCCGCCGGCCGGGGGCGGGGCCCGGAGCGCCCACGTCCCCAGCAGAGCTAATCCATTGCCGAGAGCCGCGTGCCAGACGAGAGCAAGCGACGGCCGAGCAGCCGTGCCTGCGCCGACTCTGCGGCCGCCGCTGCCACCTTGTGGCGGCTACGGAAAAGGCGCGCGCTTGAGTGACCACGTGGTGGGTGGGAGGCTTTCAGAAGTGAATTATCTGAAATTGTTTAGATTTGTACGTTAGAAAATGTGGGGTAGGGTTTTTTTTGTTGTTGTTCTTTTTTTGTTTTTTGTTGTTTTTGGGGTTTTTGTTGTTGTTGTTTTTAAATAGATTATTTATATCTACGATAGCCAGCTGTTACTTCTCAGAGTAAATGCTCTTAAAATGACCTTAACCCAAGCTTGTAATAAAGGCGTTCACAAAGAAGATTAGCTGTTGCACTGATAAGTACGTCTTTGCCAGGGTTAATGTGTAGTAACTCACAAGATCCTCATCTTGTCACTAAAGGTGCGGTTCCCTTCCTTCCTGTACTCTCTGATCTTGTACACAAGGAGTGGAGCCTGGAACAAAGCTGGAATTCGGGAAGATCCTTGTTTGACCAGAGGCAAGGGTGGTGCAGGGAAAGAGAGCTGAGAAGTCTCCAGTGAACGTGCAGAGTTGGGTGCTAGCACACGTGCAGCGAATGAAAGCTCAGGCTTCAGGGCCCAGGGCGCAGGAGCCAGGCTCGGTTCTGGCTCTGACTGGCTGTATGACCTTGAGCCTGTCACTTGCGCTGTCCTTATCTCTGAGAGTTTGTGGATTGTGTGATAATGGCTTTCTTATCTTACAGGTGACTGAAGTGAAATGCTAATATACTCGGTAAGCACTGTCCACTTGTTGGCTGCGGCTGTTATGAGGGGAAACGCGATCTCTGGCCTCTTTTCTAAGAGAGAAAGAAGGGTCCTAGAACTAGTTATAACTAGAGCTGTCATAGGTGTGGTACGCAACAGGCTTACAACTTTACACTTCCTCCTAGGTCATTGACAAAACCTCTCCTTTTCAATAAATTTATGTTAAGTAGATCAAAAATCACTTCCTGAGAGTTTAATAGACGTATGTCAATATCCCGTGGTTGCCTTGTTTCAAATCTTTTCCTTCAATATGTAATTTGCCCAAGGCTTATTTTCTCACGCTCCGCTTACTGAGTCTAGCCTAATCCTTTGAGGATACCTCTAACTGGAGTTCTACAGTCACGTGTCATGAATTTCCGCCTGCCCTCTGACCCCTTCTATGGCAATCCAGCAATCAGACCAGAAGATTCCATTCTCCTAAGCACGGCAGCTAACTTAGCATCCTGTTCAAAGCCACTAACGAAAGTACACCACACTCGGCACCCGCACTGGGCCTCCTATTGCACAGCCTTAACTCAATCTCCTGAGCTCTTTCTGAAGTGCAGCAAGCACTTTCAGCTCAAAATTCCGAATGTGACGATTGTCGTGGAGACCAATCAGTGAGATTCAACTTGCCATAGTCGGAAACATAAAGTCAACACCAACTGAACAGCTTAAATTATGTATGATCCATGAGATATTCACCTCGGATGGTCCAGATAAAACACAACGGATTAGTCAGTAGTAAACTTTAAATTCGAGAGTTAGTTACAGTAACTTCAGGCTTATCTCAGGTATAATGATTCCATGAGTTTACGTGAAAGTCTGTTCAAAAGGGTTGTGCAACTGCAGAAGCGATTGCTAAGGGTCTCCGCGTGTTGGGGGTGTGTGTGTGGGGGGGAATAGTGATACCCCGAGTGCGCATGCTCTCTACCCCCAGTGCGCATGTTCTAAGTGTGCATGGCTCTGTGAGTGCTCAGCCTCGGAGAGAAAGGTTACAGACTTGCGTTCTTGAGGAATCAGGCTTTGGGAGGGAGGGGACCAAAACTGCCACGGTGCTTGGCCCTGTGGTCAGAATGGTAGGAAATACTCTACCCTAAGATGGTCTTGGATATGGAGAAAATGTGTTTTAGCATGAATAACTTGCAATCGTTCACCTATGGAAGTAAATATATCAATGCATTTATAAAAGATTTGTCTAGAACACAGCTTAAACTGTGGCTTACAACCCCATAGAGAGTCCACATAGCTGAATGAGAAACTCATGACTCGTGACAGTAACATTTTCCCGGAACAGGCAGCGAACAAATATTTAATTCAGCATCAAATACATAATGAGTCTGAGGTGATTCTGGCCAATGCTCAGCCATATCACGAGCCCAACGTCACTGCAGCCTTGGTTTCAGACACACAATAAGCTCACCTTGCAGGATGCAGACCATCAGACATGCCCTTGAATAGTGCCCAAGGGTCCCCAGCTGTGATTTAAGACAACTGTGTATTATGAGCAGCAATGTTTTTAGTGTGAATATAAAGTTCTCTGCTCTTATAGAAGCATAATAATAAGAGAGAGAGAGAATAGTTTCTTGCCGCCCTTCCTCAACATGTATGTGTCAAATCATCTTTAGGCTGTGTTCAGAGTGTTTGACTTCCAGCTGTTGTTTGAGTTACTTAAGTTTGTAAAAACTTGTTAAGTGAATTTTGGAGTCAGGCATAATGGCGCATGCCTTTAATCCCAGTCCTTCGGAGGTGGAGACAGATGAATCCCTGAGTTCAAGGCCAGCCTGGTCTACAGAATGAGTTCTGGGACAGCCAGGGCTACACAGAGAAATCCTGTCTGGAAAAACAAAGAAACAAAAAGGTGAATTTTTGGCTTGGAATAAGATAGAACTTGCTAGCAATTTATGAAATGACCTTTGATATACTTCTGCCACTTTTTGTACTACATATTTATGTGAAATAGATAGTTCTCAAGAACTGATGACTATAAAAACTAATGCCAATCAACTCTGAAAAACACTGAAGATCCTGTGCCCTTCAGTATCAAGCATTTATCCAAGATGTAATTCTTACTTAAAAACAAGCAGGCACACTTATTAGTATGCAATTTTATCTTTAATAAATGGTAAAATCATAAGCATATAAAAGGATTGTTTAAAATTGTTGATTTATTACTAATAAATAATTAATTTTCATAATGATGGCACATAGCTATGTACCTAAGTTCGTACAATCTGTTCTAAATATCATGAGTGAGAAAGGATAGGGAAGTTTTTCTCTAGAGCAGCGGCCTTCCTCGCAACCTCCCTGATGCTGTGACCTTTGATCCCAGCTCCCCATGCTGTGATGCCTCCCCCAACCATAAAATTATGTCATTGCTACCTCATAACCGTAATTTTGCTCCTGTTTGAATTGTAGATATCTGACATACAGTGTATCGGATGACCCATAGGTTGAGAATTACTTCTCTAGAATATAGAACATACTCATAACTTAGTTCATGTAGTCACTGTCGCCACTATCAACTGTTTCTATTTCGCTGAGTTTTCATATTTGAAATTCTTTAAGGGACACTAGGTGGTTCTAACACCTGTATTTTCTTACTTTCTCCCATGGCTAGGGAGGCCTAAGCTAAGGTGCATGGCTCTTGGCTGCCTCTTCCACAAGAGAGAGGGCGGGCTGGTTTCTTTACTCCTCCTGGGACAGCCCCCTGATTTTGCCTTTGCTGTTCTTTTGCTTGGACCCCGACCTACCCTAGAGGTCCGAGTGCAGCACATTCCCCTCATCAGACTCCCCCTGCTTCTTTCAAAGACTCAGAAGTGAGATGGAAGGCTTGGGGGGTGGGGGCAAGTCTCTGAGCCTCCACTCCCAGTCCGACTTTGAGAAAGCTTCTGCAGGGCTAAGCCACTGAAATAGCAGGGTTTGTTTGTTGAGACAGCTGGCCTTAATTATCTATCTCCCTCCCTCCCTCCCTCCCTCCATCCCAGCATCCATAGCCCAGTCATGCTTTTCCTTGTAGCACTTACTACCTAACACAACACATCTCTCTATATTAATCACCTCCTCCTATTAGAATCCATTCCGCTTCGGAGCAGTGGTATTATTCTGGACACCAAGGTCATAGCAATGAACAGAACAAGAGTAGGCAACCAGCAAATATTTGTTTAATGAAGGAATGTGAAAATAGCCACTTATTTCCTCCCCAGTGATGTCAGCTGTGAGAAGTGACTCTCACTGTGTCTGGGTCTACTGGTTTGGGCCCTGCTGCTTCTGGCTGAAACTAAATGTTTCAAAGGGCAACAGGATCCCGTCAAGTCAACAGACTAAACGCTGACTCCTCCATCCCGAACAGGACTGCAGCGTTTCTGAGATCTCTGGAAATGTCTCGGAATTATCTGAAAGGGTCTTTTTTTTTAAATAACGCTGTATTTATATAATTACCTGAAACCATGCATATAATATGTCAAGCACTACCCAAGAGATTCTATAAGCACTTTCACCTGCATTGTGTTAGCCCCTGCTGTTTTCAAGCGGCTCTTCCAAGCACAGAGCTGACACTGTTGTAGACCACAGACCGGGTGTTTGGCTAAGGCGCGTGGCTGGTGAGTGGCCTCGAAGCTACTCAGCTGTCTTGAGAACTTCCATTCCCTGAGTCATGGGTCTGTACTTTGCTGGTTCCTCAAAATTACTGGTATTATTAAAACGGCTGGCCACCTACTGGAAACTGGGTCAGACCTCTACTAGAAGGCAAAAGGAAGGCCGTTCACTGACTGTCCCTGTGTCTACTTGGTGACACTTGGAATTTGAACTTTACCGGAAAGATTTTTTTTTTTAGATTTATTTATTATTATATCTAAGTACACTGTAGCTGTCTTCAGACACTCCAGAAGAGGGAGTCAGATATCATTACAGATGGTTGTGAGTCACCATGTGGTTGCTGGGATTTGAACTCTGGACCTTCGGAAGAGCAGTCGGGTGCTCTTACCCACTGAGCCATCTCACCAGCCCCCAGATTTTTTAAAAATCATCTTTCTTTGCCACGATGCCATGCATTCTAGATTAAATACTCATCAAACAGATAAATAAATGAACAAAGTTTTCCAACCCTTACTCCTCAAAAATAGAAATTAAAACAAAACAAAACAAAAAAACTACACCAGAGTCAGGTATGATAGTACCCGCCTTTAACTCTAGCACTCAGGAGGCAGAAGCACTCAGATTTCTGTGAATTCCAGGCAGGGCTGGTCTACATAGTGAGTTCCAGGACAACTAGGGTCACATAAAGAGACCCTGTCTCAAACAACAATAACAAAAATAAGAATTAACCACAGGGGCTGGAGAGATGCCTTAGGGTTAATAGCACTGGCTACCCTTCTAGAGGACCTGGCTGATTCCCAGCACTCCCATGGCAGCCCACAACTGTCTGTAACTTCAATTCTACGCAATCTGATATGCTCTGGCTTCTCTGGACACCAGGCATACAAGTGATGCCCAGGCATTTTGTAGGGAAAATACCTATACACATAAAATAAAACTAAAAAAAAAAAAAAGACTTTTAAAATCTCCTACCTTAAATACAAGAACACATTAAAACAATCATCCATCTTGACCAAGTAGGTTTTATTCCAGGGATGCAGGGATGGTTTAATATACGGAAATCCATCAACATAATCCATTATATAAACAAACTCAAAGACAAAACCCACATGATCATCTCCTTAGACGCGGAGAAAGCATTCGACAAGATCCAACACCCATTCATGATAAAAATCTTGGAAAGATCAGGAATTCAAGGCCCATACCTAAACATGATAAAAGCAATCTACAGCAAACCAGTAGCCAACATCAGGGTAAATGGTGAGAAGCTGGAAGCAATCCCACTAAAATCAGGGACTAGACAAGGCTGCCCATTTTCTCCCTACCTAGTCAACATTTTACTTGAAGTCCGAGCCAGAGCAATTCGACACAAAAAGAGATCAAGGGGATAAAAATTGGAAAAGAAGAAGTCAAAATATCACTTTTTGCAGATGATATGATAGCATATATAAGTGACCCTAAAAATTCCACCAGAGAACTCCTAAACCTGATAAACAGCTTCGGTGAAGTAGCTGGATATAAAATTAACTCAAACAAGTCAATGGCCTTTCTCTACACAAAGAATAAACAGGCTGAGAAAGAAATTAGGGAAACAACACCCTTCTCAATAGTCACAAATAATATAAAATACCTTGGTGTGACTCTAACTAAGGAAGTGAAAGATCTATATGATAAGAACTTCAAGTCTCTGAAGAAAGAAATTAAAGAAGATCTCAGAAGATGGAAAGATCTCCCATGCTCATGGATTGGCAGGATCAACATTGTAAAAATGGCTATCTTGCCAAAAGCAATCTACAGATTCAATACAATCCCCATCAAAATTCCAACTCAATTCTTCAACGAATTAGAAAGAGCAATCTGCAAATTCATCTGGAATAACAAAAAACCGAGGATAGCAAAAACTCTTCTCAAAGATAAAAGAACCTCTGGTGGAATCACCATGCCTGACCTAAAGCTTTACTACAGAGCAATTGTGATAAAGACTGTAAGGTACTGGTATAGTGACAGACAAGTAGACCAATGGAATACAATTGAAGACCCAGAAATGAACCCACACACCTATGGTCACTTGATCTTCGACAAGGGAGCTAAAACCACCCAGTGGAAAAAAGACAGCATTTTCAACAAATGGTGCTGGCACAACTGGTGGTTATCATGTAGAAGAATGCGAATTGATCCATTCCTATCTCCTTGTACTAAGGTCAAATATAAGTGGATCAAGGAACTCCACATAAAACCAGAGACACTGAAACTTATAGAGGAGAAAGTGGGGAAAAGCCTCGAAGATATGGGCACAGGGGGAAAATTCCTGAATAGAACAGCAATGGCTTGTGCTGTAAGATCGAGAATTGACAAATGAGACCTCATGAAACTGCAAAGCTTCTGTAAGGCAAAAGACACCATCAATAAGACAAAAAGGCCACCAACAGATTCGGAAAGTATCTTTACCTATCCTAAATCAGATAGGGGACTAATATACAATATATATAAAGAACTCAAGAAGGTGGACTCCAGAAAATCAAATAACCCCATTAAAAAATGGGGCTCAGAGCTAAACAAAGAATTCTCACCTGAGGAATACCGAATGGCTGAGAAGCACCTGAAAAAATGTTCAGCATCCTTAATCATCAGGGAAATGCAAATCAAAACAACCCTGAGATTCCACCTCACACCAGTCAGAATGGCTAAGATCAAAAATTCAGGTGACACCAGATGCTGGCGAGGATGTGGAGAAAGAGGAACACTCCTCCATTGTTGGTGGGATTGCAGGCTTGTACAACCACTCTGGAAATCAGTCTGGCTGTTCCTCAGAAAATTGGACATAGTACTACCGGAGGATCCAGCAATATCTCTCCTGGGCATATATCCAGAAGATGTTCCAACCAGTAAGAAGGACACATGCTCCACTATGTTCATAGCAGCCTTATTTTTAATAGCCAAAAGCTGGAAAGAACCCAGATGCCCCTCAACAGAGGAATGGATACAAAAAATGTGGTACATTTACACAATGGAGTACTACTCAGCTATTAAAAAGAATGAATTTATGAAATTCTTAGGCAAATGGTTGGACCTGGAGGGCATCATCCTGAGTGAGGTAACACAATCACAAAAGAACTCAAATGATATGTACTCAATGATAAGTGGATATCAGCCCAGAAACTTAGTATACCCGAGATATAAGATACAAGTTGCAAAACACATGAAACTGAAGAAGAATGAAGACCAAAGTGTGGACACTTTGCCCCTTCTTAGAATTGGGAACAAAACACCCATGGAAGGAGTTACAGAGACAAAGTTTGGAGCTGAGACAAAAGGATGGACCATCTAGAGACTGCCATATCCAGAGATCCATCCCATAATCAGCCTCCAAATGCTGACACCATTGCATACACTAGCAAGATTTTGCTGAAAGGACCCTGATATAGCTGTCACTTGTGAGACTATGCCGGGGCCTAGCAAACACAGAAGTGGATGCTCACAGTCAGCTATTGGATGGATCACAGGGTCCCCAATGGAGGAGTTGGAGAAAGTATCCAAGGAGCTAAAGGGATCTGCAACCCTATAGGTGGAACAACATTATGAACTAACCAGTACCCCGGAGCTCTTGACTCTAGCTGCATATGTATCAAAAGATGGCCTAGTCGGCCATCACTGCAAAGAGAGGCCCATTGGACACGCAAACTTTATATGCCCTAGTACAGGGGAACGCCAGAGCCAAAAAGTGGGAGTGGGTGGGTAGGGGAGTTGGGGGGGAGGGTATGGGGGACTTTTGGGATAGCATTGGAAATGTAATTGAGGAAAATACCTAATAAAAATATTTTAAAAATAAATAAATAAATAAAATCTCCTGCCTTAAATCACATTAGGATTTAATGAAATAACTTTGTATTACTACTATTACTAGTAGTGGGACAGTCCAGATTTTTATTAAAATTAACTTCTCAGATTAACAAGTTATTCCTAAGGCAAAGCTAGAGTGTTCTCCTGGGTGGATTTTCTGTTACACTTGGCTGCTATGATGTTCATGTCCTTGGTAGCAGTTACAGTATTTACAGTTGAGAACATAAAATTCTCTGAAGACATACCTACCACTGTTGTTGAAATCCATTCTCATGCCTGGACCCTCTTTATACACAGCTCAGCTCTGCCCCAAACTCCAATCAAGGACCCAACTACAGGATTCACTGCCTGCCTGCTCTCTGTACAAATGGTTCTGTCTCCTCAGACACGTGTTCTGCTCTGGGGCTAGCCGAAGACTCCACGCTTTTGGACGTATTTCCCTATTTCCCTTTAGCTGAATTGTGGTTTCTGTTTTTCTTCCCGGTGTTAACGCGTTCACATTTCTATAGTCTAGGAAGAAATAGCCCATGGTTTTTCCTCCAAGGGGAAGTCACAAATTGTTCAACCAAGACCTGAATCTGATTGAGTATTTGGCTTGATCAACATATTTGATCCAGATATACCATCTGGTCCAGAGATATTGTCTGTTATGTGTGTATGTGTTGTTGTTGTTGTTCTTGTTGACTATTTTCTCTTTATGTTTGTTTGTTTAAGAAAGGATCTTATGTAGCCCAGAACAACCTCAACTTCCTGACCCTCTCACCTTTACTTCCTACGTGCCGGGCTGACAGGCGTGTTCTGAAGTTAAAGGCCTGTTCTGAGGTTCCAGGTGTATTCCATAGTTCCAGGCATGCACCACCACGTCTGTCCTCCTGGCTTATGCTTTCTGTTGTGCAGCGAAACATGAAGCCAGTAGAAACCTTACCCTTTGTATTTTGGACATTGATCTTTCCTGATTTGCCTGTGATGCCCAGCAACAGCAGGAGTCACGGTTTTCTGTCAGCCATGTGTTCACAAGGGGAAACGACCCAGCCTGCACTCTCAGGTGGGCTGAGCTGCTAGGCTATGGTGTTGCATGGGGTACACATACAGTTCCAACTTACAACGTTTCCAATTTATGATCATTTTAGTCAGCAGTAACCGAAGGATATGTTGATAAGCATCTGGGTATGAGATTTTTCATTTCAAAGGACAATTCTAACTTCCTAAACTAAGGGAGCATTAGAAGAATCCGCACTGAACCACTATAGGTCATAGAGGCGACTAACTTGTCCCTATATCTGGGCTATGTTCTTTCTAGAGAACCACAGTCTCCACTTGTCCCCATTGTCTTACTTCCAAGACTATTGGGTAAAGAGCAGTCATCCCACAGCATCACCATGGGCACCTCACATCTGTCACTGCCACTGTCCTCTTCTGAGTGCCACACTTATGCTCAAAAATCTTCCAGTACTTCTCCTAGGATATTGGTTCTGCCTTCTACCAGACAAGGACTCACCAAGGTAAGACTACAGTGTCTGCTTCGTCTCTTGGGCTGCTTTTAAGTGAAGCTGGTGTAACACCCATAGGCTGTGGATGCAGGAAATTCTGAGACTTGGTCAAAAGAAGAAGGTGTAGCCAGGGAAAGGTTTTTTGCAGCAACAGGAGTCTAATTTGATAGCTGTGGGCTACAGAGGGAGGGGAAAAAGAGATTCGAATGACCTTTATTCCCTGAAGGTTGGCAGGAGTTACAAACTCAAGGCCTGTTCTGCCTTTTTTCAGTTTTTGCAGCAGGATTTGAGTGTCTACTCTGTGTCTTGGTATGCTAGAAGAAACTGTGACAGGAATGGTCTCTGTACTTATAGACACTGGACTAAGATAAGTGGATAGAGTTTAGGACACCAGGGGGGTAAAATATCCACCAGGCAGTTGCCCAAAAAGGAAGCCATGAGATGTGTAGACCTTGAGTTCGAAATCACCAGTTCATGGTTGGCAACTGAAGTCAGGAGGGCGGGACATTGTCAATGAGTGAGCAGGCAGACAGACAGACAGACAAGTGTGACCAGCACACCCAGGGCAGATACACCCTGACTCCTCTCCTTTCGTTCTCCACACCCGGGAGATCCAAGGAACTTTCATCCTGCATCCACCTAAAACCAAAGACAACTGTGGCCTCAAGCGAGACATGGAGACTCCTTCCAAGGACTGACTAAGCAAGTAATTAACTATGCTCCAGCAGACACCAGGCGGGTGCGCCTCTAATTTAATTTTGTGTGGTCACTACTAACCTGGAGGGATCGTTAGATCCCTCACCTCGAAGGCTCTGTCTCAGGACTGACCCCCACAAACCTCATGCTGTGCCCTATATTTTGTTAGTATATTTGTTTGCTGTGGTCATACGGATTGAAGCCAGGGCTCTGTGTGCTTGCTTAGCTGTAGCAGAGCCTGGTCTGTACTTCTGACCAGCTATAAATCACAGCATCCATACCTCCCTACGAGGGGGGCCATGTATTTTATTCCAAGAGGCCCAAGGTCCTCCCAGAGTCTAGGGATTAGGGCTGAAAGCCCACCTCTCTAATCAAACTGAGTCTTACCAGTGTCCCGTCCCCATCCTGATGCTAACTAGGGGTATCCTCCTACCCCATTACAGGATTTTACAATGTAGCTCAGGCTAGCCTTGACTTCATGATCCTATTGTCTTTCCCTCTGTGCTGGGCTATAGGCCTGCACCACCATGGGGCCCGGATAACACAGACATATAATAAATGTGAGCATTATCCAAATGTAGAAAAAAAGAATAAAAGGAGATGCTTGGGAGAAATTTGTTTCTGGATATGGTAGTACAAAGAATCTTTTGTTTTCATTCTTCAGTTCAGAAAAGAAAAGATGTTATTTGTCAAGTTCAAATGTAAAAGGCCATACATCCAAGGGAGTGGGGGAAGGCTGGAAAAGGAAAGGACAGAACAGGAAGGGGAGGGGAGGGCAAAGAGGTTATAGGAGGACCAGCCTGTCCCAGGAAAAGCAGGGAAGTGCCTCCTTCAACCACCACCACTACCACCCCACCAACCCCCAGCCGCTAAGGATGATGGCTCTCTGAGAAGGGCTGTGTCACTTCCTTTTACTAA
This sequence comes from Mus musculus, assembly GCF_000001635.26. Taxonomy (NCBI): domain Eukaryota; kingdom Metazoa; phylum Chordata; class Mammalia; order Rodentia; family Muridae; genus Mus; species Mus musculus. Next base: position 113,629,975 of record NC_000079.6, read on the forward strand.
GACCTCTATGGAGGCCTCTATGTCATTAATACAACAGAGCCTCCTCCATCCCTCCTTTGCCTGGAGGTCAAGAACTACAGAGGAAAAATTCAAAGACATAAATGACTACAGTAGCCAAAACCTCATGATGGTTGACTGAAGGTTTGCTTTCACAGTCTGTTTTGCGAGCTCCGCTAAAGCCCGACTTTTTGCATAATGGCGGCGCCTTTAAGACTGGAGAACGATGATCTGGAAGCATTTTAAAGAAGCCATTGATTCAGATGCTCCTGTGTGCTCTGCAGAGGGGAGGGAAGTGGCCTTTGTGGATTGAGAATTCACCCCATCTCTGAGACTAAGCCTCTGCCCCCAAATGACATTCAAGAACTTGGTATTTATGTTGCTGCGTGGTTTGGCTTTTCTGAGAAGCAAGATTGGTTTGTGAAAAAAAAAAAAAAAAAAAAAAAAAGTCCTGGTTTTGAAAACAACCCATGAGCCAAACACCATGAACCCAACGGCAGGATTTACCTCCCACCTTGAGTCGGCAGCTCCCAGTATGCAGGTCTCAGGAAGAAATATCTGAGATCTGCCCAGTGACGTTGTGTGGCATGTGCTGTAGTCCTGGCAATGTTTAAAGAGTTTCCAGGAATTGGAGCCATACAGGGGATGAAGTCTGAAAGAAGGATTCTCGCTTCCTGTGAAGGTGATTCAGGCACTGAATAGTCATGGCCCACACTGTCCCCTGGAGAAAAGCGCTGTTGTCTGTGACACAAACTCACATGCTCTCTGTCACTGCAGGAAAAGGCAGGCTGCTTGGGAGGGGACATTTTTCCATCTTGTTTTACGTATACCAGCCAAAGTAAGAAAGCGTGTTTATAGAAGTCAGAGGAACCGGAGTGGATCAGGTGACCATCCTGCAGCACGGATAGCATACAGATCAACAAATCTCATACAGCTTTTCCAACGAACTCAAAAAAATATACTCCAAGAATAATTCAGGGTCACACACACCACTGAATATCAGATTTAAAAAAAATAAAGTAAAATTCATGCAAACAAAAGATCTTAAATAGGCAGCCAATTTTCTATTTTGCAAATATTGTAACTGTACTCTTTGGTAAGAAATTCTTTTGAAATGTCAGACAAATATGTAAAGGGGCTTTTTAATTGTTATTTCTACATAAACATGTTTCTCTGTAAAAATAAACGCATGGTCTCTGGAGAGCAGTCCCAAGGCTAAGTCATTAAGCAAATTAAAAAGAAAAAAAAAATCTCACTTGCATTGTCTCTTTGTCCTTGTTATCAAAATCTGAGGGCCCACAAAATATACTTCCAAGTGTGAGCAGCAAATATCGGTAGAGTTCAGATCTCTGAGGCTCTCGGTAGAGTTCGGATCTCTGAGGCTCTCTGAGTGTGAAGTCTTGAATGTCATGATTCCCGGGAAAGACACGGAGAAGGTGCACCTGACCACAAAGTGTATCCTTCAGTTAACCTTCAGCTACGTCTAAGGAGAACCTAGTCCAGGCGAAAGAGAAAATCTTCCCTCTGGGATGTAGTGTTTCTGGTTGTCATGGAGTGGGATCAGGAGGGGGCAATTAAAATTCCCTGGTTGTTGGAGTTCCTAACACTTCACTGACAGTTTTCAGGATGTTCTTATTTGGGGTTTGTTTATCCCGACACACCCCACCCCCACACTTTTTCAGGTGCTCTGAAGACCCGGATCTATTACTTCGCCAACAATTTAGCAGCTACTTCTTCAAGTATTTACAATGTATCAGTACTAGAGTCAATGTGGGTGCTAATCATAGCAGTCTACTGTGCCCGTCTATGTACTGGACTCTGTCTGTGGGCATCTGCAGGGGCCCTTCCGGAAATGAAGAGGGAGGGAGAAGTACAACCACCCCACCGCTGCTCCAGCTGCCTCTGCTGCTCTGAAGTTGGCTTGAAGCAGCAAGATGCTGTACTTCACTGAGCTGGCTGGGACTCGGTAAGCAAGCCAGGTGCAGCAGCTAGGCAACAAGGTCAGGATCTGGAGCAAGAAGCAACCAACCCAAGATGGCTTTGGGTGAGCGCTGGCTTCCCCAGGGAGTATCACAGCTCTCCTATGACAAAGCACTCTCAGGTGACCAATGATGGAGTAGTTCTCACACCTCTATTCCTGTGATAAAGATAGGATCTTATATACATTTTGGGGCGGGTTGGAGTCTGACAGCAGATGCTTTCTATTGGCTCCTTCTAAGATATTAGGGATGCCTCATCCCTAATGGAGGGGCTTGGAGCAGCTGCCCCTATGTGACTGATGATCCTCTCCATGGGGTGCTGTGGTCATGTGACAGGGACCTGGTCAGAAGCACCTGAAGCTCCTCCCATCCTCTTCAGAGGACCTGGGGCTTCCAACCGGCTCATCCTTACCAAGTTTCCTGGCACAATCCAATGCCCTATACTACTGTACCAGGATAAGAGCTGGGAAAGCCAAGCACTTGAGTAGGCAGAGGGAAATAGACATGAAAAGAGTATTTGATTATTTCAAATGTATTTTAGTCATGCGCACATAGAATACACACTATCATGTGTGTTAATAACACAGGCAAACACATATGCAGTAGTTAATTTGTCAACCTGCTCTGGGAAGAGGCTGTGGCAACTGAAGCGCTGCTGCCCTCAGATTAGCCTAGGGGCGTGTCGGCAGAGACATTTTCTTGTTTGCTAAATGATGGAGCTGGTTTTTGAACGTTGTGGGTGGTGCTGCATCTAGGCAGGGGGTCCTGTGCCTTATAAGGAAAGCGGAAGTGAAAAGCAAGCCACTGCGAGCACCTCTGCTCCTGCTTGAGTTCCTGCAACAATAGACTGGGATTGGTATGCATCAGCCAAATAAACCCTTCCCTCCCCTAGATGATTCTAGTCATGAATTTATCTCAGCAACAGAAAACAAAGTAAGACAACATATATATGTGTGTGTGTGTGTGTGTGTATACTTATATATATAATACATATACATATATACATATATATGCACATCATATATATACACATTATATATATATATGTGTGTGTGTGTATATATATATATATATATATATATATATATATATATATACACACACACACACACATACATATATCATATGAGTACATAACACACCAACTGCTAGATTTATAGAGAACATGTCCCTAAGGCCAAGAGCTGGTGAGTGGAGGCCTGGGGTTAAGCGGGCTAAGCACAGGTCTACCAGATGCCAAGCTTATGTTTGTGGCTCCTCTTCTTCCTCTTTGCAGGAGGAAGAGCAGAGGTAGCTAAGGCTTTGCTTGCTCACTCGAGTAGGCAATGACAACCCTCAGGATTTCAGGCTTAACACCTAAAATAGACAGTGGAGAGTCTTTCCCCACTTCTGCTTGCTACATACAAATGTAATTCAGGGAAAGGTGGATTTTGCCTCACAGCCTGCAGCCCATCATAGCAGAAGGACGGGGAGGCAGGAACAGGAGTCAGTTGGCCACGTGGCATCCACAGTGAGGAAGCAGAGAGACATGAACTCTGGCACTCAGCTGGCTTTCTTCGTATCATTCAGTCTATGACCCTACTCTATGGAATGGTACCGTGCACATCTAGGATGTATCTTCCCACCTCAATTAATCCAGTCTAGAAACTCATTCATGCCCATGCCCAGATGTTTGTCTTTTAGGTCTTCTACATCCAATCAAATTGACAAAACTAATCATCATCTTCTCCTTTATCCTAAATATCACACATGTTCTGCAGTTCACTCCCCCCCCCCCTTTGGTTTTTTCTAGACAGGGTTTCTCTGTATAGTCTTGGCTGTCCTGGAACTCACTTTGTAGACCAGGTTGGCCTCAAACTCAGAAATCCGCCTGCCTCTGCCTCCCGAGTGCTGGGATTAAAGGCATGCGCCACCACGCCCGGCTTTGCAGTTCACTTTTTACATTTATGATATGTCTTACATTTATGATAGTTCCATGTCAGCACACAGTGTAGGGGAATGAAGATAATTTTCTCTTGATCCTCAATAATGGCCTACTTTAAGGTGGCTTTATACTGAACAAGATCAAAAGAAAACAAACAGAAGTTTTATGTGTGTACTTCTTGTGTTCATGGAAGATGACCCACAGAAATGAGGAAGTGTCTAGAATAGTTCTGAGATGGTTGCTTCAACATTGAAATTAAATATTATCATTGATTGAAACAAAGGATGAGCAGTGTGTGGAGAGAGATCTGCTATTGCAGGATAAAGCAGGGTAGATGAAGAATCTAGTGACTTAATGACCCTTCACTTCCCCGAGACCTTGCTTACAGATGGAAATGCACCAGAGCTTAGCAAAGCATTATGGTCCCATTAGTAGACGTTTCTATTGTCCTGAGCCAGCTATTTTTCTGAACTGTCTAATTGCTCATGGGAATGGAATAGAACAACTATGGTAACACGCTGAAACAGAGCTCTCTGGTTACCCCTAGGATGCTGCCCATTTCCAGTCTTCCCGCAACAGTCCCAGGATCTGGATCCCTTGAAGGTCTCTTTGTTGGTCATTTTGTTGACTCTTATCCGTGGCTTTATTTCTCAGCTACCGTAGGGAAGCTCAGACTTCCAGTAATCGAATCTGCTGAAACAACTAATAATAAGCAACTAATAATAAGACAAGGCATACGCGTTCCCTAACTGAAGCAGACCACGGTGGAATATACCTGTCATCTCAGCTACTGGGAGGCTAAAGCAAGAGAATCTTGGGTGTGAAGCCAGCCTGAGCAACAGAGCCAGACCCAGTCTCAAACAAAACAAAATGCTTAACCTGTGCATACACACAAGCACCATATAAAATACGGAACTTAGGGAGGAGCCCGGAGGTTGCTTAGACCCCCCCACCCTCACCCCGGAGTTGCTGCTAGCCTCTAGGCTGCCATGCTCATCTCAGGCTTGCTGTCTGCTCTCACCGCCTGCTCAAGAGAGCATGTGCATTACATCATTCAAGTGGCATAATGATTTCTGCTTTCCTGGCTAAAACCTGACTGGCGCAAATATCTCCTCAAAGCCATAGTCGCAGTGTTTATACAAGGCAAATTCTACATGACTGACACAGCACAGGCTGGGTGGGGCATTCTGTGAAGTACGCCTGTCTTTAAAAGAGGCTCTGAAAAGTCTCTTGTCTTTTCTGATTTCTTCTTATCACCAAGCATCTCCAGAGTATCTCTTGTCTGCTGCCTTTCTCGGCTATCTACTGCGTGCCTGCCGAGTTAGCCCTTTCAAAAGCTCGCCTTGCTGTGAGCTCAGAGTTTCCTACCATGGGAGGCATCTGAACACGGCTCAGCTATATCCTGACCTCAGGGTATCCGAGGGCTACAGGGGGTCAGCTGGGTGGTGTGCTCCTCTAGAAACCTGAAAAGGGAAGCCAGCACCTGCTTCTGAACTCCTTCCGTGTTGTCAGAATTTATCCCTTAAGGTTAGGACACCAAGGTCCCTGTTTTCCTGCTGGCTGTTGGTTTGGGACCCTTATCCTCTTGAAGTTCCTTGCTCTACGGCATTCCCATAACACAGTATCTTCAAAGCTAGCAAGGGACCCTTTCCATCCAGTCAAGACAGTCTTTTATAACAAAATATGGTCATCAGGGTGACATCTGATCATGTTTGCCATTGTTTTACAGTTTAGAAGCAAGTCACAGTTTCTACCAATACCCAGGGGACAAGATTATACAAGGATATAGATCAGTGGGGTTGCTTTATTGTGTCTACCACATCACCTTCAGGGTGACCAGACAGCCGTTCAATGTACAAAGCGACACACCCAAGCGTTGCTGATTCTTTTCAAGATAATCTGAGAGGGGAAGATTAGGATTTAAAAACAAAAAGAGCAACGAGTCTTGCTAGAAGTATTAATAGAATGTTCCAGGCTGAAGCAGGATGGAGGCACGTAGAAACCCGGGGCAGGCATGGGAGGAGCCCTCCCTTGAAGGCACAATCAGTCAGAGGCAAGTGTACTGTACACAGAGGGCCTATCGAACGATCGGGAGGATTGGAACCATGAAGGGGGCACCAACTACGCACACTCGATGTATAAAAGCAAGTGTTCCCGTTTTATAACATGTGGTCTTTGCTCTTCACCCTGCCTCCCTCCATCTGCTTCACCATCGCGGCGGGTTTCCAGGGAAACTTCTGTCCCGGAAGGTGGAGAGCGAGCGCGTGAGGAGGACATTCAGCAGCCACTTCCTGTTTCACAGCACACAACAGTGTGGTCAGGGCAGAAGCCACGTTTGGTTTCTTCTCTACAGTGCTCTAAAGTTTCTTGTTAAACTTCCTAGCTGTATCCAAGTTCTCCCACTCTGTCCCCTTTGAAGTGGCTGGGGACTCTGAAATTGGGCAGACCTGTTAAATCCACAGCACCGGGAGGACCTTATTCCTGCCCCAGCTGCGGTTCCTTTTGTGCCTCTTCCACAGCCCCCCATCCAGGGAGTTTTATACCTTGTAGTTTCAGCTTTCCAATACCGATGAAACCTCTGAATCATGGCTCCAGTCTTGGTTGGAAATAAAGGACGAAAGAATGTATAGCTACTTTTTTAGCCACGCCCCTTCCCATGAGTGGCCTCGCCAAGGTCAAGTTCTAGTTTCAGTCTAGTGTCCCTTCATGTTTCTCGGGAGACAGGGCGGCAATGAAGTCTGCCTTGAAATAAATCAGCGGCGAACACAGACTCATGATAGTCTGACAGTCCTTTTCTTTATACCAAGTTCCTGGTTGGTTTTGTTTGGGCAGTTTTGTTTTGAGATAAAGCCACACTGTAGTTCAAAGTGACTCCAAGCTCACAAGCATCCTTCCTGCCTTTACCTCTCCCTAATAGGCTAGTTCTTTGATGGCGAAATGAGCCTATTCAAACCAGATTAGGTCATATTAAATACAAGTTTATCCGGAAGCTGCTCTCAGGTGAGTTCGCTGGCCCCAAGGACTGAGGCCTGGGAAGTCATCATGGGGTGGAGTATGGGGGGAGAAAGGGCCTGGGCACAGAGAGGGAGAGAGGGATGGGAGAGAGAGACAGAGAGAGAGAGACACGGAGAGACAGAGGGAGAGACAGGCAGAGAGAGGGATGGGGAGAGGGAGGGGGAGAGGGGGGGAGAGGGAGGGGGGGGGAGAGGGAGGGGGAGAGGGAGGGAGAGAGGGAGAGCCCCCAAAATGTCTGGATCATAAAGCAAACGCCTTTAGAGGAAGGTAACTTTGAGGGTTGAGAGACCCTGGAGGCCTGCTTTGATGTATAAAATATGCACCTCAGTTCCTTGTTCCAAGGTCTGAAACCAAACACTCTCCCATTAGGATTACGTGCCTGTGCCATCATTGTACCTGGCTTAGCGTGCCTAGCTTTTCCAGCCATCCCTGTCCCCTACCTTCCCTTGGTAGCCTAAGCCAGTCTAAGCCTTCATTGTGGTCAGTTGTCTGTTCATTGGCTCATTCCACAAAAGATCCCACCAGCCCCTCCCCCTCTTCCGACAGAGAAATTGCAAAACAGGATGGTGTGACTAGAATAGACTCTGGGGGTCTGATTGCCTGGGTTCAAGCCCAGCTATCTCTGTGTCTCACTGGCTTTCTCATTGTGCTAATTATGTTTCTTATTGCTGTGATCAGAAATATGGCAAATGCCACTTTAGGGATGAACGTTTTTATTCTGGCCTACGGTGTGAGGGGACGCAGTTCACCACGGCAGAGAACACATGGTAACAGGACCATGAGGCGGCTGGTCACACAGCATCCACTGCTCCTCAGATTGCTGTCTCCTATTTTTATGTTTTTCAATCTGAGACCCCAGGCCATGGACTAGTGCTAGCCATAGTTAGAGTGCATTGTCCCACCTCAGTTTAAGCCAATCTAAAAACTCCCTCAAGAGTGTGCCCAGAGACTTGTCTGCAAGGTGATTGTACAAGGTTGTCACTACCAGACATCAGGTGACATTGGGCAAATGGCTGCTTTCTGTGTTTCAACAGCATCAGTTGCAGAATGGAGGATACAGGGTTGTTTTAAAGAGTGAGTATACACACACTCACACAAACATACACACACACACACACACAGCTGTGCTTATAGCATTCTTGGCAATTAGGCTGCACAACTAGAAAAAAAACCAGATGTTGAAAAATGTTCATCAATTTCACTACCATAGCTTAGTCATGACATCATACCTCATCCAATGTGATTAGGAGTTACTCATTTTGACCAATGTTTTATATCTTATTACAATTATATACTAATATAAATTGTTCTGATATTAGGAAACAATCTGTTTCCAAAAATAATTTTCCCCTCCTTTTACCTAGCCAAATTCTATTGCATGCTTCAAAAACAGCTCTGGAGCCCTTTTCTGTCACTCTGGCCAACACCAAAGTCTTCTTTCTAAAAAATATTGGTGCGGTAGATCCACACTATACAAGTTTACACGGCACAAGGTCCACACTGTGCAAGCAGCTACTGTAGGTTTGCATGTCCGATTGGAGTCTCCAAGGGTCTCCTCTGTAGCTGGCTCTCCACTTCTCAGGCTGAGTTCTGGCCAGGTAGAGAACCCAAGTACATCACTAATGGGTGGAACCCAAGCCACTCTCCTTATTACTGACACAGCACACGGGTCGGCCTGCTACAGAGTGAGGGAAAAAGGCAGCCCAGCACCACTGGAAAAGGTTTTGTTCCATCTTCGATTCATGAGATGCACTCAAAGTCTGTCCCAAAGTAGTTGGGAAACACTATCAGTTCCAGCTGAAATGACTATGACTCGTGTGTGTGTGTGTGTGTGTGTGCGTGTGTGTGTGTGTGTGTGTGTGTGTGTGTGTGTGTGTGTGTGTGTGTAAAAAAAACCAATCATTTGTGGAAAACTAATCACAATGGCTCATGTTCGTTTGGCAAAAAAAAAAGTGTTTGTGACTTGTATTCACCATTTATGTAAATGTTTACCTAACGAAAGGATAGGAAATCTTTCTTGTACGTCACTAATGTATGGGATAATGTAAAGGTATTAAAACCCTATTGAGACACTAATATTTGGTTTCATAACTTTATGTTGCATTCCTGTCATTAATTTCACTCTGAATGCCAGGCGGGAAATTGTTTTATCTGTTGCCCACTAGAGGGCACTATATATTCTCTTATCTTTTAACCAAGCCCGGAGTTTGCCGGTTCAGGTGGGTCTGCTGCTTCCTTTAGCTTTAGCTCATCATACCTAAAGCATCCCAAGGCGAAGATTTCTGATTAATCTCCTGGATGTTCTGTATTTGAGGTGACTGTCACTGAATCTGGGGCTTACGATCGCTCCAGTTCTTGGTCTGAACTACTCTCAGTTTGCAGGTGTAGCAGCACAGTGAAAGGTCCCTTCCTCTGCGTGTCACAGCTGCGGAGCTAGGTCAGGATGTGGAAAAGAAAAGGGCCAATCTTAACGGTGCCACTTCCCTAATTTCCTGGCTCAGGAAATGCTCATGGGAGTTTTGTTACTTCACAGGCCATCTGAAGGTTCACTTTAATGATGGTCAGTCAAGGGGACACGTAACATCAACAACACTAAATGTCGTTTTTAGCTAAGTAGATTCTAGAAAGATGGCTGTCAGGGATTGTCTAGTAACCCAATTTGTCCCCACCGTTTCACTTGAATGTAATTAGTGGGATCATTTAAGGGCCAGCATGACAGTAGCTTATTTAATAAAAGCTGTGTTTCTCAGGCAACCTCAGGAGGTAGGAGATGGGAGACCCTCTAGAATGTACCAGAGACCTGGGAGGTGAAAGACTCTCAGGATTCAAAGGGAGGGACCTTAGATGCCCAAGAGTGGGGAGAGAGACCTTGCCGAGCCCACCTCCAGTATATAGACAGGGCATCAAGTGGAGGAATAGGATTGCCATCCCACAGTCAAAAACTCTGACCCAAAATTGTCCCTGTCTAGAAGAACTGCAGGGACAAAAATGGAGAAGAGACTGAGAGAAAGGACGTCCAGTGACCGGCCTAAATTGGGATCCATCTCAAGGAGAGGCTTCAAGGCCTGACACTATTACTGATGCTATGGTGTGTGTACAGACAGGAGCCTAGCATGGCTGCCCTCTGAGAGGCCCTACCAGCAGCTGAAAGAGTCAGATGCAGATACTTAACACCCAACCAATGGACTGAAGTCAGGGACCCCTGTGGTTGAATTAGGGAACGGCTGGAAGAAGTTGTGTGTGGAGGAGGGCAACCCCATAGGAAGACCAGCAGTCTCGACTAACCTGGACTTCTGAGATCTCTCAGATGCTGAGCCATCAAATACCACCTACACATATACAGAAGAGGACTGTCGTGTCCGGGCTCAGTGAGAGAAGACACAACAGTGAGATGCCATGGGAGGATGTGGGGGGGGGGGAGGAATGAGATGATGAACTGTTGGAGGGCAGACCAGGAGGGGATTAACGACTATACTGTAAAAAAAAAATTAAAGATAATAATAATAATAATAATAATAAAGCTGTGCTTGAGTGTAACTACTAATCTTTCTTTCATGATTAAGGCATAAGTGAGGAAATGGGCCTCTTTTACATGAAGCATCTAGGGATCTTGATAGTAGGATTTCTGGCATGAAGTCGTGCTAAACCCCCGTGACATGTCTGTCTTTGGCAGTGACACGCGTTCGATTTATCCCACATTCTTTAAAAAAAAAAAAAAAATCACTCCCTGGACGCTGATTGGTCATGCATGCCATGCGCCAATTTTAGTAAGTTTCCTTTTGATTGTTGTTTTGTATCTGAACCTGCTGACTAAGATCATCACGAGCTTAACTTAATCGTTACAATCTTGTACTTCCCGGGAAAGTGCTGTTTAGTCTGCTGCTGATATTTTCTCGAGAAGATGGCAAATGAGACATGGGTCCTGATTACAGAAGTTACAGGTAGAAAAGGCATCTAGATTCACCCTGCATGAAACACATTCTATCCATTCCACAAAACCCTACTTAAGATCCATTGTGAAAGCGACGACTGGACAATCCGCTAGTGATGGATGTTTCAGAAGAACTATGTCCTACCTCTAACCTAGAGGCAATTTCCTTATTACTGGTATGAAATGTGAAGGCTGGGGGGGGGGGTTTCTTTCTCTTTCTGAAATGTGAGATAATACAAGCGCATGGAACTTCATATAGCCCCAATCTCTTGTACACTCATTTCAGTCGGATTAGACTTCGGGGCGCTTTCTGTCTCGAAGTCACCATTAAGTGTTTCGATTTCCCTTCTCCTCTGGGATCTTGGAGCAGCTGTTGTTCCTTAAAAGAGCCTGCTAATGCAGATTTAGCTTTTTAATTATGACTTGATTCCAATGGCAATTAAGTTGGCTAATTCCATTAACTTGAAAGCCTCTATGAGAGCAATAGCACACAAGGATATCGTTTGCCAGCAGAACGGCCCATCATTGTGCAGAATGATCACGCGGTTCTCCCAGGACATCAGTGAAAGAGGTAAAAAAACTGTGCACATAGAAGGCTGATGGAACTGTGGGTCCTTTGCCAGCTTTGGAAGGTCTCGGAGCCCTCTCCTGGACAGCCTGTGTCCCTGCAAGTGTCCTCAGTTCAAAATTACATATTTTGGGGTTTGGGGCAGCATATTCTTGACTCTTTCAAATAGAATAAGTATGAATAAATTAAATAATTTTTGTTCCTTTGGGATGCCCATAAAAACTGACATCTCCTTTTGGCGTTCCACCCCGCCATACCCATGGATAGCTCCTTGCAATGCTCCACTGCAATCCCACAACTGAGATGCTGACGTTGATGCAGCCGATAGATAACTACAAATATCCTGGGAAGCAGTGCTGGGTCAGAGCGGTGGTCTCCGCGGTGAGGATCTGTCAGAGTCACCTAGGACACTCATGGGCAAAGGCAGTCGGAGCTCCTCTGACGTCATCCTTACAACTCAGTTCTACACTCGAGTGATCACAGGGTCTTTGAGATTTCTAAGACAGAGCTCACCTGTGGGCCTATCGCATTCATACCTGTGGAACACCTTTCATTCCCAGCCTCTTATACTCTACTTTCTGTCTCAGGAGGCTAGCCTGTGTGGATGGCATCAGCTTCAGGTCTATGACATCCTTCTCTAAAGGCCTTGGCTCCTGATGCACAGAACTCTTCATTAAGATTTCTCTCCCCACAACAATTTGAACTAACCAGTAACCCCAGAGCTCCTGTCTCTAGCTGCATATGTAGCAGAAGATGGCCTAGTCGGCCATCATTGGGAAGAGAGGCCCCTTGGTCTTGCAAACTTTATATGCCTCAGTATAGGGGAACACTAGGGCCAAGAAGTGGGAGTGGGTGGGTAGAGGCGGGGAGGGGAGGGGATGGGGGACTTTCGGGATAACATTTGAAATGTAAATGAAGAAAATACCTAATAGAAATTGGGGGGGGGGGAAGATCATAAAAGAAAACATCTTATACTAAGAAAAAAAACACACCCACATAGACAAAAAAAAACCCACATAAACAAGACAATAAAAGAAATCCCCACAGAATATCATAGTTAAACATAAAGAACAAAAGAAGAGTATTGAAGGCTGCAAGAAAAAAAAAAAAGAGTTTTATATACAGCAAAGCCCATCAGAACAACACATGATTTCTCAATGGAAATATTAAAAGCCATCAAAGACTGGAGAAATGTATGTCAAGTTCCAAAAGAGTATACATACCAACCTAAACTGCAATACCCTGAAAGAGTATCTGCTATGCTTGAAGGAGAGAAAGAAATCTAGGAGACAAACATCCTAAAAGAACTCATTCACAGAGAAAACACTAGAAGGAATACTAAATGCTGAAGAGGTGTATAAATGTGGCCGAGAAACTATGGACAGAAACCAAATGCAGTGGTAATTACTGAGGCACAAAGAATGACTAAGAATGTAAGCAGCAGAAGTACAACAAAATGACTGAACTCAATACACACCTTTCAATAGTAACCTAGACCCAGAAAGACAAATGTCTCATGTTCTCTCTCATCTGTTGTTCCGAGCTCAAAGTCTTCAGATGTGAGTTAGAACCTGAAATAACTACACACACCAGCCAAGTAAAAAGAAACCAAGTAAGAGGAGCTCTAGAGAGGGGAATAGCAGGAAATAAAGGATATGAAGGAGGAAGAAGATGGGGGGAAGTAAGGGAAGTGAATACAGAAGCATACGGAGGGAAGAGAAACAGAATAAATGATGTTTGATAAATTCTCAAAAAAATATATATTTCTCTCCCCAAGTGCTTGCTCACTGTTTCAGGCTTGGATGTGTGAAGTCCTTGCTGGCCTCGTTGGCCCTGAAGGCATGATGTTTTTGTGAGCTGTGTAAAGGTTATCCCTGTGTTATGCAAATGCTGATTTCTCTCTCCTCATATCTTGTTTCAATTCGGGCATGGAGTTGTAATGCTGATGTCAGGAGTCTCCTATCTCAAGTTTGTGTAAATAACTCTTACCATTTACTCTCTGCCTTGTCAATAAATGCTGATCACCCAGTGGCTGGAAAGAAGAGAGAATAGGGCAGAACAGCAGAAACATGGAAGGCCTAATTGCAGGTATTATTGGGATCATGGCTGGGAGGTAGTCAGATTACTTTAGGGGGTTAAGATTGAGTGTCCAGGTTCTGAGATGAAGCCTGTATAAATCTTGGTTTATCTGTGTTGTTATTGGGAGCTATCTACAGTCCCTATATTAATCTGCTACAGATGGTTATTCTAAAAACGTCATTTACAGTGCCCCGCAACCCTAACCACAATTCTCAAGAGTGTTGTTGGTGATCAGGTTTCCATCAATCTCCCAGATGATGCCACTTTGATACCATCAATAAACACAAGCTGATCACTTTGGTTCTCTCGCTTGACTTAGAGACCCTCTTTTGTATTCTTCTCTCAAATGGAAGAATTTGAAATTCAAAAGAAGTCAAAGATAAAACTCAGGAACATCGACTTCAAAGAGGAGATTCTTAGTAAAGATGAAAGAAAGCAGAACGAGGCTCTAGGCTCCACACACTCAAATGTTGCGACCTTGCTACTTCCTGAAGTTTCTTTCCTGAGACCAGAGGAACCCCAAACCAAGCACTGTGGGGAGAGAGCTGGCCTGAGACCAGAGGAACCCCAAACCAAGCACTGTGGGGAGAGAGCTGGCCAGGCTGCCTAGACCTCCCTCTAGGAATGAAGGAGTTACTCATCTAGCTTCTGCTAGTGTTGCCTAGAAAATGCCTCCAGCTGACTGTTCTTCCAGGACTTACCCTATCTGAAGGGACTGCCTTGGTGGCTTCCTCCAGGGCATCCTGCACAGGAGACAATGCTGTGACTCTGAGAGAAGAGCCTGACTCCCTCAGACCAGCAAGGACCCACTTTTACTCATGACCATGTGTCACATAACAAATGACAATAAAACAACAAACGAATGAATTCTCAGTGTCTTGGGTCCAGATTGTCTTGGGCTTCTTATGCCATGACGTCAGACAATGGAGGAGTCTAGGGGCTCAGCTCCTTTTTCTGGTCAGTCTTATGGGCCTCATTGCAATGTTTACTAACTTTATGACAATAACTGCTGTGACAAAATCCCATTTTCCAAGGACAGTGGACTTCCTTGCTGATTGCTGCCCAACATTATAGCTTTGGGGGGGGGAGTTATAATAGTTACTTCTAGCTATTAAAGCACATGACTTCCTGTCTTTACGATTCAATTTTTTTAAATTTGGCTTTAAGAGCCCTCTTATGGCTCTCTCTCTCTCTCTCTCCTCGCCTCCCCAGCCCTGCAGCAGATAATTTGTGATCTGGTTCACATACCCTGACTTCTCACCACCTCTCTGCTGGTGATGACCATGGTGGGAATGGGAAGAGTGCTTTGTGAGGCTGAGATTTTGGTTCTCAGTGTGGACAGCTGAGAGTGGAAGGACATCATCTGTCGAGATCTTTACTTCCAAGTGGAAAATTCCAGTACGAGACTCCTCCTCAACTGCAAGTTCAGGCTCCACTCTGAGAGCCCCATGTCCACATCTTTAAATGTGTGCCACATTTTTGCCCAATTCTCTTGCACGCACCGGACTGGCCAGCAGTAACGATGCTGCAACAGGATCCTTCTGCACACATTTATTGGGAGAGCTTGATTGCAGAGGCGAAGAGACCCCAAGCCCAGAACTGGTGCTGCATATATAGGCCTAGGAGAGGCGTGTCTCACACCCGGATTGGTTATGCACTATACCTCATTTGCATGTTCCTCATCTGATTGGTTACTCTCTCTCAGTACCTCACAGAACCTCATTATCATACCTCATTTGCATGTCTCACATCTGATTGGTTATACTCTCAAAACCTCATTATCATGCCCAGGCCAGGCAGTGTCTTGGCAAAAAGCTTTACTGCATATGTACACATTGGTTGTTTGTCCAAACTTATGCGTGGTGGCCAGCAGTAGCCAGCGCCACTCTGCAATGGCACATGTGGCTTCCCACACAATGCTGTCTCATTCTGAGACAAGATCAAGGCTCCACATGTGACCTAACTGCATTGACCTCCCCGGACTCCAGCCTTATGTAACCCCCATCTTCCAAACCCCTTGGAAGCTAAGACTTTGGAGGGCAGTCTTGACCCCTGCTCCACCTGGCAGCCCCTGTGCATGCCATATATTTGCGGGTCACTTTCTCTCTACTCTGATGATGCAGGGACTATATTATTATCCAGATAGGAGTGGAATGTGAGAGACCCACGGATCTGAGGACAAGAAGGAATGTAGAGCCAGACCTGGCCTCTGCCCTTGTTTTGGGGGGCATTAAACAGTCCTATGTGAGTATCTTCCTAATGTTCCCAACTCTGGAGTCTCACTCCAGGCCCTCTGTCACACAGCAGCTGGAGGGAACTTTCTAAAACCCAAACTCGCCTGCCTAGCTTTGTTAGCAGTTCTCCTATGGTCCCCGTTGCCATGAGGATAAAGTCTTCAGCAGTCCAGGGGGCAAAGCTCAGAAGACAAACTGGCGAGGGAGTCGGGATCTCGACTCTGATTGAACTTCCAGCTTTGCATTCTTACATCTACTGTGTTCTATGTCAGCCACACTGTCCCTTTAAAAGCAGTCCCTCTTTCTGTGTATAAGGAGGTAAGGATGCAAGGAAGAGTATGGCAGCCGCAATCTCAGGCCATACACTTGCAGAGCGAGTTAAAGGCTACGTAGTAAAGCTGTTTCAGCCATGGCACCCTCAACCTAGGCAGAATGGCAAGGCTCTTCTTGCCACACACACCAGGTAGCGCCTGTATCCCTTATGATAGTATTTATTTATTTATTTATTTATTTATTTATTTACAAACATACTTTTCTAAAACCATGGAACAGATACCTTGGGATCAAAGGCATACTGTTTCCATTTCATCACAACAGCAAGCAGAGAGCTCAGATATGGTGGGTGAGTGCTCAGACACTGAGTGCTCAGACAGAGTGAGTGCTCACCCTGAGTGCTCAGACAGAGTGAGTGCTCAACTGAGTGCTCAGACAAAGTGAGTACTCAGACAAGGTAAGTACTCAAACAAGGTGAGTGCTCAGACACAGTGAGTGCTCAGTAACTGTGTAAGTACTCAGACAAGGTGAGTACTCAGACACAGTGAGTGCTCAGTAACTGTGTGAGTACTCAGACAAGGTGAGTGCTCAGACACTGAGTGCTCAGACAGAGTGAGTGCTCACACTGTGTACTCAGACAAGGTGCAAGAGTACTCAGATATAGTGAGTGCCCAGTGACTGAGTGCTCAGACACTGAATGCTAAGACATGGTGAGTACTCCACAAAGTGAGTGCTCAGATACTGTGAGTGCTCAAATATAACAGTTGCTGAATGAAAGCAAAAAAAAAAAAAAGAATGAATGGTTTTTGTATGTTTTTCTACATAGCCACTTCCGAGGCTCTGGACTTCTGATCCCTTCATTTCTAAATACCATGTCAGTTCCATGATTTGCATTAGAATGAATTATGATGGAGAGTTTGTCAGGTTTTTAGAGTGTTCTTAGCTGACCTACCAACTAGTCATTGTTTCTAGAAGCAGTACTCACCTCTCGGGCAATGAAAGAGACAACAGATGTGTTCTCTGAGTGGCTTCTAGAAATGAAATGAATATGTGGTCATCAATTGCTAACTTAGCAGAGATTCATCGTACAGCATTCTAGC
Source organism: Mus musculus (assembly GCF_000001635.26). Taxonomy (NCBI): domain Eukaryota; kingdom Metazoa; phylum Chordata; class Mammalia; order Rodentia; family Muridae; genus Mus; species Mus musculus. Next base: position 113,647,075 of record NC_000079.6, read on the forward strand.
ATCATCATTCACCAAGGATGCCGGCATGCTCAGAGACCATCTGAAGACACCTTTACTGAAACAGGGCATGTGGGAGGGCGTGCACGGTGGGACTGTGTTTTTGGTCCAGACTTATAGTTCCACACTTTTTTTTATTAGGTATTTTCCTCATTTACATTTCCAATGCTATCCCAAAAGTCCCCCATATCCCCCCCCCCCGACTCCCCTACCCACCCACTCCCACTTCTTGGCCCTGGCATTCCCCTGTACTGGGGCATATAAAGTTTGCAAGTCCAATGGGCCTCTCTTTCCAGTGATGGCCAACTAGGCCCTCTTTTGATACATATGCAGCTAGAGACACGAGCTCTGGGGAGTACTGGTTAGTTCATATTGTTGTTCCACCTATAGGATTGCAGATCCCTTTAGCTCCTTGGGTACTTTCTCTAGCTCCTCCATTGAGGGCCCTGTGATCCATCCAATAGCTGACTGTGAGCATCCACTTCTGTGTTTGCTAGGCCCCGGCATAGTCTCACAAGAGACAGCTATATCAGGGTCCTTTCAGCAAAATCTTACTAGTGTATGCAATGGTGTCAGCGTTTGGAGGCTGATTATGGGATGGATCCCTGGATATGGCAATCACTAGATGGTCCATCCTTTTGTCTCAGCTCCAAACTTTGTCTCTGTAACTCCTTCCATGGGTGTTTTGTTCCCAATTCTAAGAAGGGGCAAAGTGTCCACACTTTGGTCTTGGTTCTTCAGTTTCATGTGTTTTGCAAATTGTATCTTATATCTCGGGTATACTAAGTTTCTGGGCTAATATCCACTTATCAGTGAGTACATATCATTTGAGTTCTTTTGTGATTGTGTTACCTCACTCAGGATAATGCCCTCCAAGTCCAACCATTTGCCTAGGAATATCATAAATTCATTCTTTTTAATAGCTGAGTAGTACTCCATTGTGTAAATGTACCACATATTTTGTATCCATTCCTCTGTTGAGGGACATCTGGGTTCTTTCCAGCTTCTGGCTATTATAAATAAGGCTTCTATGAACATAGTGGAGCATGTTTCTTTCTTACTAGTTGGGACATCTTCTGGATATATGCCCAGGAGAGGTATTGCGGGATCCTCTGTTAGTCCTATGTCCAATTTTCTGAGGAAAATTGAGGAACCGCCAGACTGATTTCCAGAGTGGTTGTACAAGCTTGCAATCCCACCAACAATGGAGGAGTGTTCCTCTTTCTCCACATCCTCACCAGCATCTGCTGTCACCTGAATTTTTTATCTTAGCCATTCTGACTGGTGTGAGATGGAATCTCAGTGTTGTTTTGATTTGCATTTCCCTGATGATTAAGGATGCTGAACATTTTTTCAGGTGCTTCTCAGCCATTCAGTATTCCTCAGGTGAGAATTCTTTGTTTAGCTCTGAGCCCCATTTTTTAATGGGGTTATTTGATTTTCTGGAGTCCACCTTCTTGAGTTCTTTATATATATTGGATATTAGTCCCCTATCTGATTTAGGATAGGTAAAGATCCTTTCCCAATCTGTTGGTGGCCTTTTTATCTTATTGACGGTGTCTTTTGCCTTACAGAAGCTTTGCAGTTTCATGAGTCCCATTTGTCAATTCTCGATCTTACAGCACAAGCCATTGCTGTTCTGTTCAGGAATTTTTCCCCTGTGCCCATATCTTCAAGGCTTTTCCCCACTTTCTCCTCTATAAGTTTCAGTGTCTCTGGTTTTATGTGAAGTTCCTTGATCCACTTAGATTTGACCTTAGTACAAGGAGATAGGAATGGATCAATTCGCATTCTTCTACACGATAACAACCAGTTGTGCCAGCACCAATTGTTGAAAATGCTGTCTTTCTTCCACTGGATGGTTTTAGCTCCCTTGTCGAAGATCAAGTGACCATAGGTTTGTGGGTTCATTTCTGGGTCTTCAATTCTATTCCATTGGTCTACTTGTCTGTCTCTATACCAGTACCATGCAGTTTTTATCACAATTGGTCTGTAGTACACCTTTAGGTCAGGCATGGTGATTCCACCAGAGGTTCTTTTATCCTTGAGAAGAGCTTTTGCTATCCTAGGTTTTTCGTTATTCCAGATGAATTTGCAGATTGCTCTTTCTAATTGGTTGAAGAATTGAGTTGAAATTTTGATGGGGATTGCATTGAATCTGTAGATTGCTTTTGGCAAGATAGCCATTTTTACAATGTTTATCCTGCCAATCCATGAGCATGGGAGATCTTTCTATCTTCTGAGATCTTCTTTAATTTCTTTCTTCAAAGACTTGAAGTTCTTTTCACACAGATGTTGCGCGCGCTCAACTGGCCAGGAAGAACGACGCTGCTACAGGATCCTTCTGCACACATTTATTCAGTCCTGTTTCTTCTTTCTCCATATATCTCCCTTGTTTATATCTCCCTTGTTTATATATCTCCCTTGTTTTTATATCTCCCCTGTTTATATCTCCCTTGTTTTTATATCTCCCTCGAACCCTGGGCCTCTCACTCTTTTATACTCTCAGTTCCCATCCACGCACAGCAGGCCACGCCACCTCACCAGGCACGCAGCTTCAGCTAATCAGGGCAGCAGGGGCAAATCTCCACCAAATTGGATTCACCGGTATCCTGGTGCACCTGCGCAGCACTCAAGATGTTTGTGTCTTATATGAGGAAGTCAGGTGCAAGTCATATGACTTAGCTACAGTCCCTGGTGCCTTTAGGACTGCCACCACACCCGCTCCCCACAATTCCCCCTTTTTTCTTTTTTGGCAGAGAGAATGTCTGTAGATAGCCCCTCGCAACCATGCCCCTTACCCGTCTTTGGGTGACAAACAGCATTGGTTTGATCCCTGTCTTAGGTTGGTGACATGCCCAGGGAGTCTTATCACTGACTACCTCTCTATCATGCCAAGCCACACCTGGGGAGATTGTGTTTTGCTTGCGGCAGGTGCATCAAAAGGCCAGGATGTTGATTAATCTATGGCCAGATCTTAATTGCTGCAAGCAAGCCTCATGGGTGAAGGTAGAGGTCTGATCCCCAGTGTGCAAGCATAGGGGCCCTACACAAAACCATCCCTTAGGCTCATCACCCAGAGAGGTCTTGGCCAGCTCCCGTGTCGTTTTTCCTAGGGGAAGGGAACTAGGACACTGAACCTTCATGCAATCAGACGTGCCTTCCACAGGATGCCAACAGCAAGCTATCCTCTGTGCAGTGCTTAGCCTCGCACCCCACGGCATAACGCAGCATAATTTCTTTTAGAGCGGCAAACCGAATCTGAGGAGATTGTCCCGCCTCCACTGCAGCAAAAGCCTATGCTACCATGGCAAAAGTGTGGGCCGCACACTCTGCACCTAACACATGTGCCAAACACAAAAAACACACACACTATAACAAGCATACATCCCAGGGCTCTCATCCCCGCTCATCTTCCCTGAAGCAAGGGATAGATAGCCAGAGCGGCTATCTCTATAAGGGGAATTCAGGGATCAAAAAGCGTGGAAAAATTTGAATGTCATGTCGAGCTGGTATCGGCTTCTGGAATACCGAAAGGATCTCTCATCTCGGCTCCATCCTTTGTGCTTGTGGGATCATCCACCACATCCACAGGGGCAACTGGATCAGGAGCCTCATTCTTGCAGCGTTTCACCAATCTCTCCGGCACCCAAAGAGGTTCTGTCTGGTCCTGTGGAAACACACAAACAGACCCTCTCGCCCACGTCAACACCTGATCTGGTCGATCCTCTCCAAATCTCCGAACAGAAGGTCCACCTACAGGTGGCTGCTGAGGAGGCATAGGGAGGAGGCGCAGAAGCTAATTCGCCTTCCTCCTCCGCCTCAGCTCTTTTATTTTGTCCTTTCTGTCCACCTGATAACACTGTGTCTCCTTTCTTTTTCCTTTTTCTTTTTAAGCCCTTCTCTTCCTCCGACATACTTTCTTGTTGCTCTATAAGGATTTTCTGACCTGTCTTGACTGCCTCTTGATTCAAACAGTAACAGAGTCCATATATCAGAACAAACAAGACCAAAACTATCAGACCTACCCACAAAGGGTCAATGGGAGAAAAAAGCATAACTACACAGCGAGGATCTATTGATCACTACACTGAGGTTATCATAGTTCCTTAATCTGTCCTGAAACCGGGAACCTTAACTTATCCCAAAACCAGGAACCTTATCATTACTTTGTGCCTCCTTCCTGGCAACTTTATACTTGCCTCAATTTTATCCGAGGTCCTTCCCAAACTCCTGGGTTACTTTGTGCCTACTTCCTGGCAACTTTATGCTCACCTCTATTTTATCCGAGGTCCTTCCTAAACTCCTGGGGTCGCAAGTTTCACTCACCGTGAACTTACCCTGCCGGCAACCACTGACTGCTGAAAGTTCTGAACTCGGTGGGGGAGTCGGTTCCCCGTACGGGCCACCAATTGTCGCGCCTGCTCTCGACCAGCAAGAACGATGCGACCACCAGTCCTTCTAACAGCAGTTTATTCAGTCTTCATCTTTCTTCTTTCTCTTCATCAGTACCGTTCCCCAGCTGAAGAGTTCTGAATCCACGCCGGATCCTTCTCAACAGTCTGTTTTACGGGAACACTTCATTACCACCGTTCCCCAGCTGAGGAGTTCTGAATCCAGGCTGGATCCTTCTCAACAGTCTGTTTTACGGGAACCTTTATGACCGTGACCCGCAGTTCTGGTTCCGGAATGAGGGATCTTCCTTGCGCCGGTGATGGTAACCGTCCCGGGTTTTCTTGTCCCATGTCTTCTCGCCCCGGGTCTTCTCGTCTCGGGTCTCAGCACCAACTCTTACACGCGTTCTCGCGACCGGCCAGGAAGAACACAACAAACCAGAATCTTCTGCGGCAAAACTTTATTGCTTACATCTTCAGGAGCAAGAGTGCAAGAGAGAGAAAAAACAAGAACAAGAGAGAGAAAAAGAATGGCAAAACCCCGTCCCTTTTAAGGAGAATTATCCTCCGCCTAGGACATATTACTCCCTGATTGGCTGCAGCCCATCGGCCCAGTTGTCATCACGAGAAAGGCAGAACACATGGCGGGAAAACTGCCCCTGCACGTGTGCAGATTATGTTTACCACTTAGAACACAGCTGTCAGCGCCATCTTGTAATGGCAAATGTGAGGGCGGCTCCCAACACACAGATCTTTCACTTCCTTAGTTAAGAGTCACACCATGGTATTTTATATTATTTGTGACTATTGAGAAGGGTATTGTTTCCCTAATTTCTTTCTCAGCCTGTTTATTCTTTGTGTAGAGAAAGGCCATTGACTTGTTTGAGTTAATTTTATATCCAGCTACTTCATTGAAGCTGTTTATCAGGCTTAGGAGTTCTCTGGTGTAATTTTTAGGGTCACTTATATATGCTATCATATCATCTGCAAAAAGTGATATTTTAACTTCTTTTCCAATTTGTATCCCCTTGATCTCCTTTTGTTGTCGAATTGCTCTGGCTAGGACTTCAAGTACAATGTTGAAGAGGTAGGGAGAAAATGGGCAGCCTTGTCTAGTCCCTGATTTTTGTGGGATTGCTTCCAGCTTCTCACCATTTACTTTGATGTTGGCTATTGGTTTGCTGTAGATTGCTTTTATCATGTTTAGGTATGGGCCTTGAATTCCTGATCTTTCCAAGACTTTTATCATGAATGGGTGTTGGATTTTGTCAAATGCTTTCTCCGCATCTATCAAGATGATCATGTGGGTTTTGTCTTTGAGTTTGTTTATATAATGGATTACTTATATATGCTATCATATATAAGATTTTTACACAGTTCAAACCCTTTAATTCTAAAGCAGTTTCTAAATTCAATTGCCCATCCCTCCCCTAAAGTGAAGCCACACACAAGCTTTAGAGGACACGGCACTGTGATTTGTTTGATTTTTTAATACTTACGTAATACTTACTTGATGGATTTCCAGTTCCTCACTTTTATGGTAAGTTTTGGGCAAGAACATGGGTGAGAAGCCCTGAGAGGTCTCCTCTGCAGTAAAAGCCCTCATCCCTGGTCTTAGTTATGGGTTTTATTGCTGGAAAGGGACACCATAGCCAAGGCAATTCTTATAAAGGCGAACATTTAATTGGCGATGGCTTACAGTTTCAGAGGTTCAGTCCATCATCATCCTGGCAGGAAGCATGGCAGCATCCAGGCAGACATGGTGCTGAAGAAGGAGCTGAGAGTCCTGCATTTTCATCCAAAGGCATCAAGAAGGAGACTGGCTGCTGCAGGCAGCTGGAAGGGGCCTCTGTCTTTCTTATTGGGTAGAGATTAAGCATTAAGAGACCTCAAAGCCTGCCTACACAATGACACACTTCCTCCAGCGAGGTCACACTTATTTCAACAAGGCCACGCCTCCTTATAGTGCCAATTCCAATGGGCCAAGCAGCCCTGTAATTCAGAGTGGTAGGATGCGTCCCAGAAGTCTTTCTGTTTTGTCCTCAAGAGCTCCTCTTATTCTGTCAGTTACTCTGCAGTGAACCACGCCATTCACGCAATGATTTTTACACAGTTCAAACCCTTCAATTCTAAATTCAATTGCCCATCCCTCCCCCAAAGTGAAGCCACACACAAGCTTTAGAGGACACGGCACTGTGATTTGTTTGATTTTTAATACTTACGTAATACTTACTTTAAAATTTCATTCACTCTCCTCTTTGCTTCCTCTGATAGTTAGAATCTTGCTAATCAATGATTATCCCATTTGCTTCGCTTGACGTTTTATTCTCCTCCAACCATTGCTAATGAAAAAGCAATAGGAATGCAGCAAGCAGCTACTGACCCTAGGCACTCTTCCCTCTATGTAAGAACCAATAGATTATCTCCCCAGGTTACATGCTAGCTTGAGTGATTAGCTACCCTGACTGTCCTGGGACAAGGCGCTATAGGCTGCCACTAATGGCAGCTGTCTGGGATAACGGGGGACTTTAGAACCGAAAACCAGAGGAGCGAATGCTGGAGAGGAAGTCGAGGAAAGGGAAACAGGTTGGCAAAGACACGGGATAAAAGGAGTCGTTCATTGTAGAAGAAAATACCAGAAAAAAAATCAAAATTAGACAGAAGCCTGGACAAAGGAAGCTTTCAAGACCTAGTTTGAAATACCTGAGAATGGTCTTGGACAGAGTAAAATGCAAGGATAAACAGAAGGGAGAAACCACATGTGCTGAACTGCATAGAGGAGCACAGGAGAGCAATAGGAAACACACCCTTCTGTGTGAGGAGCTCTCTCTTCTTTTAGGAGGTCGCTTCTCTTTCCTGGAGTATGCGTAAAGTGTAGTCTTGGATATTGCTTAGAGAAAAGGACAGGAATAAACCATTTACAGATAATTGCTTGTGTTGAAGTACTCTCCCCTCAGCCCTGTCATCTCTGGAAGATCACTGGGCCACCCAGTATTCAGTCTGGCTCTCAGGAGTAGCTGTTTGCGGTTCATGGCCTGCAGTTAACCTATTGCTAATGAACTGCATAAATAACATACAGAGTCCTATTCAAGTATCATACAGTGACTATCACCCGTGCTTTCCCTCTTCTTCTCTACCTGTCATCAAGGACAGATGTAAGTTATCCTTTGTTCCTCAAAAGATCAGCTGAGTGTCCTTTTTCAGTCAGTGCAGCTATAAGGTATGTAAGTTTAAATATGTTTGCTCCCCTCAGAAATTCATGCTGAAATTTGATTGCCATTGTGGTGGTGGTGGAAGGTGGGACCTTTAAGAGCTGATTACATCATTAGGATGGATTAGGGGCTTGATGGTGGGACTGGGTCCCATAGGATTAGATTAGCAACTGTGAGGCTGGGTTGTTACATCATGACCATGTGTGTCTCTATGGTCCACACACACACACACACATGTCTTTTCACTCATGTGTGCTTCTACTTTTCAAGATGAACTGAAGCAGCAGAAGGTCCCCACTAGCATGCTCTCGGGCATGCTAGTCTCAAGAACCATAAGCCAGAAATAAGCGTCTTTCTGTTGTTAATTACCCAGTCTTAAGAACTCTATGAGAGCAACAGAAAACAGGCTAAGACAGACTCTGTAAGGAATGATGGTTGCGTTCCAGGTTTATGAGTCAGTCCCAGCAATCAAACCCTGTGCTGTTGTAGATCACTGAAGCTTCACACCACTGTAGCCAGTTGGTCCATTATGTCCCCCTGGGCTAGGGCCCTGCCTGATAGCCATCGCCTTTTGAGGGAGAAGATGCTCATTCCCGCTGTATCCCCTATTACCACCCAAGGCTGGCATTCTTTATTACTTTAGTGGAGCCATCTTTTCTCCACCACTGGAGACATAGCTGCTCTCATTTCAATTTTTTCTTGTTTTCATCTTGCATGTATATCACTCCATCACAGCCTCTCTTGTCACACTGTCCCCTTCTCAATGTGACATGAGCATTTTAAGGACCCTGTTTACTCTTGGCTGAGCCGTGTAGAATGTTTAATAGTCCTGGGTCTCACATGCTAAAGACTAAGAAGCCCCTCTCATAGTGGCAGTGCTGATGGAAAACTATTCCAAAACTTGTCCTGTTGCGAATACCATGGGGACATCAATCAAACATAGACTCAAGGGCCTCCCAGCTCTTCTAAAACCCAAATCTAATTATAGGGCCTGAAAATCTTTACATAGCAAATATTCCTTGCCTGAAATGTTTGAATATACATAACAAGATGTACTGGGAACAGGACCTAGTTCTATGAAATTAATTTGCATTTTATATATACTCTAGACACATAGCCTGAAGGTAATTTTATGTGCGGCTTTCAGTGTGCTGATATTCCAACAGCGATTGTCACATCTGGTCAGTTGAAAAAATTTCCACTCGTGATACCACATCAGCACTCCCAGGTGTTCAATTTTTGAGCAATTCAGATTAGCGGTGCTTGATCAGATGGGCCCAGGAAACTATTTTGAGAAGAAAAATCAGAGAGCAGGAACTCTCTCTCCCGCTTTCCCTGATTTGTCAGCTTCTGGTTGTCATCCAGATGTTAGCTACCATGGAGGCCCCAGCGTGAGGCAAGAAATGCAGAAGAAAAACTTATGTCACACAGTTGAGTCTAACTGGAAATGTTCTTCAAAAAAGTAAACATGACTTAAATAATCTTTACCCTTGACACCCCAAAGAATTATCCACCCTTCATTTCTTGTCATGGGAATGCTTATTTCCATAAAGTTGCTTTTTTGAAGAAATCTGTGAAAGCATAATCTCATAGGACAATGTGTAACATTTTTAAAACTGAGAAAATTAGGTGAGCGAACTGTCCAAAATTTTCCAGCCTAGAGAGGGGCAACCTTGGATCACAAACTCCTGCTGATTAATATTCATTTGCTTTCGAAGTCTACATCCCTAATTATTCTGGTCTTGACCATGAAGCCATGGCCTTTGAAGGTTTGTTTGTTTGTTTGTTTGTTTGTTTGTTTGTTTTTTAAATTTGGCTTCATCTCTGGGGTCAAGGTGTTCTATGGACTTCATACCAAAAGAGCTATTTCAAATCTGCTGTCAAGTTAAAAAAAAATAAAATCAATTACACAAGAAACTACTTGTATCTCGTTCAATAGCAACAGAAAATTGAAGGCACATTGAGTTTTCCAGAGCTTTGAAATGTTATTTTGAGAAATGGAGGACGCTGACCTTGGCGAGAAAACACAAGAGCACCGAGGAATCTGAGCCTGTAAGGATTAGTATTAGAGGGACAGGAGATGCCAGCCAGCAGCTCCAAGATCAGCACAGCATGATACAGGGTGTCAGAGGGTACCACCATGGGGATACAGGGTGTCACAGGGCACCACCATGGGGATACAGGGTGTCACAGGGCACCACCATGGGCAGTGCATCTCTCCAAAGCCACAGGGCAGAAAAGGGCCACTCCCATCTCAGTGTATTGGTCCAAGAAAGCACACGCCACTTTGCTCTGGAGGAGCAGATAACTACCTCTCTCTGGAGGATCTGGGGCCTGAGAATCTTTTTGGCATCTTTAATCCACCTCTTTTCTTTACTGCTTTGAACGTAATGAGAGCTGGATTTAGGTTGGTATTTCCAAAGCTCTTTTACATCCGGCCTCACAAGTCTGGAGATGGTTCACCTTGCTATTGTGACTTTCTTCAAATGTGAATGTAATTACAAAAACAGAAAACAAAACAAAAAAAAAGATAAACTATTTTGTCCCAAAGACTTGCTTTAGAAAGGGGGGGGGGTAATAACTCTGAGGGAGGGGAAAGAGAAGTCTTAAATATCTTGCAGGTCCTTCTGCACTCTATTTTAAGAGGTGGCAACTGAGCCGAGGAAGGAGCTACTTTTAGCCTTAGCGGCTACAGCAGCGAATGCAGACTTTTTGAGGAGGGAGGACCCACCACAGCTTCACTTACTGCGAGCTTCTGCTTTCGCTCTGTGAGTTGCTACATCTCACAGGACAGCTCGGCCCTCAGGGAAGAGTCTGCGCTGCTCTGACACTTGGCAAGGATACATCAAACCAGAAGAGAAATAAAAGACACAGATATCTTCAAAAGCCACAGAAAGAACTCAGTAGACCCAAACTAGACAGAAGCAGAAAGCCGCAGGTGGGCTGCGTGGGGCAGTATAGATCGGAAGGTTCGGGAAAGGGCCCATGTGTTAGGGGCCTGGCTCCGGAGCTTGGATGAGCAGGAAGGGAATGAAAGTTTAGGTGGGGCCTCAAGGGAGGTTGTCAGTCACTGGGGCAATTCCTTGGAGAAGATAATGGAATACTCTTTCTCTTTCATGCCTGCCTGTGAGGGGAACAGTTAGCGTCACTGTGTGTTGGAGTCATGGTGTGCGTCTCAGGCCTAAAGCATCGGCACTAACTAGTTATGGAGGGAAACCTCCAAAACTTAAGCCAAGACGAATCTTTCTCTCTTTTTAAACTGATCTGCTCAGGCCTTTTGTTACAGTCAACGAAACCTTAACACACCCCGTGTAACCTGCTGGCTTCTTTCCAAGTAGAAACGGTCAGTGTCAAAAGGAAGTTTGGATTTTTGCCTAAGAAAGAAATACAAAATTCTAGGGACAGGAATTGTGCTTCCTGTGTGAGACAGAAGGTAGTGGTGGTGTGTGGAGCCCTTTTGGCTCAGGGAAGAAAGATATCCCTCTAGGTTCTCTAAGAAGAAAGAAAAGGCCTCTGGGCTCCATGTTTGATTGATGATTGAATCTTGGATGTTGGCAAAGTCACTGAAAAACAGGTTTTCTAAAACCCCTTAAAAATGAGGACAAAGGCAATACAAAGTTTAACCTCAGTGAGGGAAAGCTACTTTGTAGTTGAAAAGGAGACATCAGCTATCCTGCTACACGAAGTAAGCCTAAACCTCAGACTTCCTAAGCAGGCAGAGAGGCTTCTTACTGAGAAAATCAGAAACATACATGCTTGGAACTTGATCATCATCAGTTTGGATTTATGTATGGGGTAGAGTGGGGTATGTCCACTCCATAAGTGGATTGCTGTATAGAGAAAAGAACTCTATTAAAGCCACAGGCATGGCAAGGCACACAACGAAGTGCTACAGGTTTTATCGCAACAGAAGTGAGATCTGGCCACTTTCTGAGCATTATTTCACACAGTGAAAGTGTTTGAAAGTGTCAAGTCCAAAACTCAGTTTCCGACAATGTGATGAAATTAAGGGGGTTGGGGGACTTTTAGGAAGAGACAAGGTCATGATCTGGTTTCTCATACAAGAGCCTGACAGGCGTCTGTTTATCTTTCCCTCCTGCCTGGGAGCGGAAGAAGGAATATTCTGAGTGTATACAAGCCCCTATCCAAAAAAAGAAAAGGCAAGAAAGAGAATTAACTGTAAGTAAACACAGAAAATCAATATTTTAATTCTTCTCTCAACCTTATTATTTAATAGCTTGTAGAAAGAACAATGGCTATTGGTGAAAGGTAGAGTTTGGTTAAGCTGGAAGATTTTTCTTTTAAACCTGAGCTTGTATCTCACTTGTTTTTAATAATAAGTATTGGACACACTAAGTTTAACCAACAGCAGTTTTCAGATAATCACATTAATAAGAATAAATCTGAATCCTGACCCACTGACTTTTAAAAAATCAGTTGTCCTCCCTGGCTGTTTACTTTCAGATTGTCCCATACAGATCCTATTTGCAAATTTTAATGCATAGGTCTTCCACAGGTGAAGCTGCCCGCACCCTGTCCTCACCAGAGAATTTTAAGCAGCGGCAACTGGGCGTTTACAGAAATTCATTTCTGGAACAAGAGGCCATGGCTGTAATAAACACATAAGACTAACATATAAGGAGGAAAAATTAAAACCCCTGACCAAGGTCAAAGTTTTGTAGGAAGGCCAAACTCTTTGTTGAGTACATTCTTGTGAAATAAGACAGTACAGTTCATTTTCTAGTCTAATGATACGTGTAGCAGACCATGCTAAAGGACATCTGGGGCTTGCTTAAGGGGCTGAAGAAGAAGAGTGCTACAAAATGGAGGCCAACCTGAGCTACTGAAACATTGACTCAAAAATCTGAGAGGAATGGAGGTGGGAGAGGGAGAGAGAGCAGGAGAGGGAGAGATATGTGGGCAGACATGATTATTCAGAATGAAAAAAAAAACAAGAAAAACTCAACCAGAAAAGAAAGAAACAAACAAACAAACACCCCTTTCAGGTGACTTTGAGAAGAGCCCTTGTGCTCCTTAAGTGTACTGAATCGCCAGTACGATCAGCACTCTGAAGGCTGACGGTAAGCTTGGGCGAGCTGGACTTCTTTGAACATGCAGGAACAAGGGGTTGGTTTCCTGCTTGCTTCTTAGTACTTTGCTGTCCTCATAGATGAGGAGAGCCAGCTTCAAGGCCTGTGTTCTTTGTTTTGTTGGCAATACAAGGTTTCCAGTGTTATCTCTACCTTAGAGGGCAAGCAGGTAAGATTGAGGTCAAGGACAGATTAAAGGCCTGAGTGTCGTTCATACCCTGGGAGGTGAATGTGAAACTAATTCTTCAAAATGCCAGTCACTTCTAGACTTCCAGGATGCAAGGCCGGCAGCTCAACTACAGACAGAGACGGGCTAACTTTGGTTTACAAATGACAGGGAAACAAAATGTTGGAAACATTTAAGATTGTTTTAGCACCAGAGGGTTAACTTTAGATATAAGAGGGGGCATGGGGGGGGATCGATAAAATTTGAAGGTAGCATTAAGATGCCAAGCAACAGATGTCATAGGTTGTCACATTTGCCGGCCCTTTGCTTCCTGCAGTATTACAGGTGCATTTGGATGCAAGCTCTGTGACCTCCCCACCTTTCTGAATGTGTCACCCGCCTCCCAGATGATGCAGTTGCCTGCATCCTGAGACGCTTCCTGGGTGCAAATCCAATTCTCTGCTCCTCCACCTCTTCCTATCTCACAAAATGGCACGCAGACCAGGTTCCAACCAGAGACAGAATTGTACTTCTCAAGAAATCTTAATGAGCACACCATCTGTGACAGGGTGGCAGAGACAGGGAATTAATGAGGAATGGAGATATGCCAGGGGCAAGAAGGTGAGAAGGCCACATCTTTTACAGAAGGGTCCAATGTTGTAATTCCACATACTCATAAGGACTGGATTATCCCTTAGGGATCTGTCTGCTGGAGGACACTGGCCCTGGAGAAACGTTGGTCAGCTGCACTGTGGAAGTTAAGTAGGAAAAACAAGCCTTGTGTGCTGTGTGGAAATATCACCTGTCAATAAAAAGCTGATGGCCTATTAGCAACAGGCAGGAAGTAGAAGGTGGGAGTTCCAATAGACAGATTGGAACTCTGGGAAATAGGCAGAAGCCGGAAGTTTGTCCTCGCCTCTGAGGAAGTCCGGGGCATGAAACTGAGGAGAGGTAACTAGCCATGCAGAAGGTATAGAATAGTTTAAATGGGCTATATGAGCTATAAGATAGTTGGGGAACAAGCCAAAGCTTAGGGCCTACGCTTATTCATACATAAATGAGCCTCTGAATTCTCATTATTCAAGAACTGTGGGATGGGTAGAAAAGCTCTTGGGGACACCTAAGCTTGTCCCTCCTCTGAGCTGTAATCCCTCTGCTCCTCAGTGGGTGCCTCTCATTGGCTGAAACCAATTGGAGACCAAAACAGTGTAGCCTGTGTCAGACTGGGGCTAGGAGGCACAGAGAATGTTTGGGCTGATGACAATCGGGATGTCAGATTTCATGCAAGGATAATTCTAATTTTGCCCAGACGGATAAGGAAACATGAGCTAGCTATTTAAAGTAACAGGCTCATCGTGGTCGATAATGAATCATTTCATTTTTTATAGTGTTTGAAAAACCTAGAACCTTCTCCTATGCCTTTGAATTTTTAATTTTATCTAGAAACAAAGAAATGCTAACTGGAGATGTGTTGAGTTTTCAGTTTTTGAAAGGAAAAAAAAATCCCCAAGGGTAGAAGGAAGGTGTTGACTAGTGAAAGTCCGGAACCAAATGAGAGAGCCCTTGGAGCTATTTGTTTCTAAAACCACTATTGGCTACATAATTACTCGGATGGCAACAATGTTTGACTGGCGTTGCATTGTATCCCACTTCTCATCCTGTTAGCATCTGGTATCCCACTCACACTGGTTAGCTTTGTTGTGCCCCACTGTTCATGTAAGTTTCAATTTCTCAAACAAAAACATCTCATCCTAGACTTCATACCCCAAACGTCAGCTTTAGACACGAATTTCATATAAACAGATGCTCCAACATCTTTTCGATGTTAGCAAAAAGTAGCAAATGTCACCCCAGACTCTGTTTGATTTCTGGTTTTTACTGACTCCCCAACTTCCCTGTTTTAGCTTGAAGAGAGGAGAGGCAAGATGGAGGAGCACCATGACAGCTGTCTGCCTCCACACAGGTGACAGCCACACTCTGAGATCTTCTTTCTATTCTTAGCACTGGCCTGGCCTCTCTCCCTGTGAGCTCACATTCAGCACCCAGTGAAACAGAAAGCGGCCACTTTCTCCACGGAAGTATTTAGGATGCATAGAATGAGCTAGCACATATTCTAAATGCCTACGAGCAGCTGCTGAAGGCAAGCCTCCCTTTCTTAACCTCTACCAGCTCCATCCAGAGTCAAAGCAGCAGTTTGGGAGAACAGAGGCACTAAGGGAGTCCTGACAAGCATGTGCTGCCCCAGACTATGCACCCAGCTCTCATGGCTGCGTGAGCTCAGGTTCCTCACTGGCCGCAAGGTTATTTAAAACTTTCGACCAGTAGAGACAGCAGACGCTGGCACTGGCCATCCCCCCTTCAAAATAGCGAGCATTAAGATTTCCTGAGCCCAGCAATGCAACGTTTTAGTTTCCCACACCTAGCATACGAGACACTATACACTCTGGGCTAACAAATATAACACCAAAGCAAGTAGTATACATTGTCTAGCAGCAAAACTTCTGGTAGGGTTCAGTTTAGCTTTGAAAACTATATGTGGTCTATATGGGAACTTTTAAAAAACTAAAATACCTGAAGATCCCCACTGATGTTTAAATGAGCAACAACTGTTGTGACTTTTAACTAGATTCAGACCCAGGTCCCGTAAATTATAGTATACAGAAATAAAATTTTCTCTTTGAAGCCCTCCCCCCTCTTTCTAGCAATGCAGAAACTTTTCATACAGTGAGGAAAAATCAGATCTCTTTACTGACAAGGACTGGTTTGCCATGGGTTGTCCAAATGGCCTCTGTGGAATTTTAGACTCATCAAAAACCAGGCTGAGCATTCTCTAGTACCAACCACAGTCTGCTAGCTCTGAGGTGGCTTCATTGTAAAAGCAGCAGCACTCCTAACTGCACAAACACATTTGAAAACCTTCCTTTCTGGCTACCAATAAGAAAGACAACCTCCACATACCAGGAACGGTGGATACATTTGGTTTTTTTTAATCCTCATAAAAGTGACAGCAATCCATCTCAAAAGTTTAAGCATTCCCGGGGTGTCCCTGGCTTTCATCTTCCTTCCTGGGGTATGAAGAGCAACCAAAAGGCTTTCACTTGGTCCCTAGTGAATCTTTGACTTCCACCACCAAGATTCCATCATGACAGAGGATGGCAGACAAATCTTTGGTTTCGACTCCATCTGGCAGTTTGTACTGTCTGGTGAAACTCCGCGATATAAACCCGTGTTCGTCCATTCTGGTTCCGTGCTGTGCCTTGATCAGCAGCCAGCCCTCGAAGGTCTGGATGATGATGTCCTCGGGCAGGAACTGGACCACATCCAGCAGGATCTGGAAACGGGATTTGCCTTCTCCGGGTGGCTTCTCCGTGGAGGCTGAGTCCTCTGCCAGAGCCTGTGGCGTGCCTGCGCCTCTGGCTTTACTCAGGTCCTCGATGGTTGGCCCGGGCAGTGCGTATAGTGTATGATCCAGTCTGCAGTCTTCTAAGCCTCGAGCTTCAAACTCCTCCTGATAACGCACTGGGGTCTCTATGAGGTGCCTCAAAATGATTTTTGCCATAGCAGAGGCGACTCCAGCGTTGAACCACTTCCCTTCCGTGAGTGTCTAGTCTCTGGCGTTGCCTGCGGACTCGATTCTTAGTCCTAGCAGCTCCGTTTACAGTCCTGCCCAGACGGCAGCTTAATTGGGGCTGAATCAGACCGGCACACTGACTCTTGTCTTTTCACACACACTGACAATGAATGGCTATTTATAGCCGCCTCTGCGAGTTGCATTTAGCTCACAGCCTGTACAAGTGGGCCAGGCAGGGATCGCACTTGCACGCTCCCTTAGCCTTGGCAGGCCTGTCTGCCTTGTTCACCCCAAAACACAAAGTAGAAACCAGAAGCAGCGCTTGAAGATCACACCGTGTGACCTGCAAAGTGTGCAATCATCTCAGTACAAGCCTCTCCCTCTGCCTGAAAATTCCATTCGGGGAGAGACGATTCTAACTCTGGTTTATGAGAAATCAATCAATTTCAAACAGCTACTAAACTCCAGCTAAGTTCGGATCCTATTCCGTTCTTTTTACTCTTTTGTGCCTAAAGGACACCTGAACCACATCAGCTGGTGTTTGTACATCTGACTCGGCAAAATGAGATGGGATGACTAAGCGAGAAGACTGTGCAACTTCAGAGGGAGCCTGGGAGCTCAGGACTGACAGAAATAGTCAATAGCAGAGGGCAAAATGCAAAGCGTTCAACTATTTCATATTAAGGTTCAGAAAACAAAGAATGAATCTAATCAACACCATGCTATTGAATGGGCAAAGACACTCACTGCACATCATTTCTCAACTAGAGCACCCTTTCATTGTCCTTCCACTGGCCAAGACTGAGGCAGCTGCCGCGGAACTTCTTCAAGATGTGCTACATAAAAATAGAGTCTGCCAAGGTATTTTATATTATTTGTGACTATTGAGAAGGGTGTTGTTTCCCTAATTTCTTTCTCAGCCTGTTTATCCTTTGTGTACAGAAAGGCCATTGACTTCTTTGAGTTAATTTTATATCCAGCTACTTCATTGAAGCTGTTTATCAGGCTTAGGAGTTCTCTGGTGGAATTTTTAGGGTCACTTATATATACTATCATATCATCTGCAAAAAGTGATATTTTGACTTCTTCCTTTCCAATTTGTATCCCCTTGATCTCCTTTTGTTGTCTAATTGCTCTGGCTAGGACTTCAAGTACAATGTTGAATAGATAGGGAGAAAGTGGGCAGCCTTGTCTAGTCCCTGATTTTAGTGGGATTGCTTCCAGCTTCTCACCATTTACTTTGATGTTGGCTATTGGTTTGCTGTAGATTGCTTTTATCATGTTTAGGTATGGGCTTGAATTCCTGATAAGAACTTCAAGTCTCTAAAGAAAGAAATTAAAGAAGATCTCAGAAGATGGAAAGATCTCCCATGCTCATGGATTGGCAGGATCAACATTGTAAAAATGGCTATCTTGCCAAAAGCAATCTACAGATTCAATGCAATCCCCATCAAAATTCCAACTCAATTCTTCAACGAATTAGAAAGGGCAATCGGCAGATTCATCTGGAATAACAAAAAACCGAGGATAGCAAAAACTCTTCTCAAGGATAAAAGAACCTCTGGTGGAATCACCATGCCGGACCTAAAACTGTACTACAGAGCAATTGTGATCAAAACTGCATGGTACTGGTATAGTGACAGACAAGTAGACCAATGGAACAGAATTGACGACCCAGAGATGAACCCACACACCTATGGTCACTTGATCTTTGACAAGGGAGCTAAAACCATCCAGTGAAAAAAAGACAGCATTTTCAACAAATGGTGCTGGCACAACTGGCGGTTATCATGTAGAAGAATGCGAATTGATCCATTTCTATCTCCTTGTACTAAGGTCAAATCTAAGTGGATTAAGGAACTCCACATAAAACCAGAGACACTGAAACTTATAGAGGAGAAAGTAGGGAAAAGCCTCGAAGATATGGGTACAGGGGGAAAATTCCTGAATAGAACAGCAATGGCTTGTGCTGTAAGATCAAGAATCGATAAATGGGACCTCATAAAATTGCAAAGCTTCTGCAAAGCAAAAGACACCATCAATAAGACAAAAAGGCCACCAACAGATTGGGAAAGGATCTTTACCTATCCCAAATTGGATAGGGGACTAATATCCAATATATATATAAAGAACTCAAGAAGGTGGACTCCAGAAAATCAAATAACCCCATTAAAAAATGGGGCTCAGAGCTGAACAAAGAATTCTCACCTGAGGAATACCAAATGGCAGAGAAGCACCTGAAAAAATGTTCAACATCCTTAATCATCAGGGAAATGCAAATCAAAATAACACTGAGATTCCACTTCACTCCAGTCAGAATGGCAAAGATCAAAAACTCAGGTGACAGCAGATGCTGGCGAGGATGTGGAGAAAGGGAAACACTCCTCCATTGTTGGTGGGACTGCAAGCTTGTACAACCACTCTGGAAATCAGTCTGGCGGTTCCTCAGAAAATTGGACATAGTACTACCAGAGGATCCCGCAATACCTCTCCTGGGCATATATCCAGAAGATGTCACAACCGGTAAGAAGAACACATGCTCCACTATGTTCATAGCAGCCTTGTTTATAATAGCCAGAAGCTGGAAAGAATCCAGATGCCCCTCAACAGAGGAATGGATACAGAAAATGTGGTACATTTACACAATGGAATACTACTCAGCTATTTAAAAAAATGAATTTATGAAATTCCTAGGCAAATGGATGGACCTGGAGGGTATCATCCTGAGTGAAGTAACCCAATCACAAAGGAACTCACACAATATGTACTCACTGATAAGTGGATATTAGCCCAGAAACTTAGGATACCCAAGATATAAGATACAACTTGCCAAACGCATGAAATTCAAGAAGAACAAAGACCAAAGTGCGGACACTTTACCCTTTCTTAGAAATGGGAACAAAACACCCATAGAAGGAGTTACAGAGACAAAATTTGGAGCTGTGACGAAAGGATGGACCATCTAGTGATTGCCATATGCAGGGATCCATCCCATAATCAGCTTCCAAATGCTGACACCATTGCATACACTAGCAAGATTTTGCTGAAAGGACCCAGATATAGCTGTCTCTTGTGAGACTATGCCGGGGCCTAGCAAACACAGAAGTGGATGATCACAGTCAGCTATTGGATGGGTCACACGGCCCCTAATGGAGGAGCTAGAGAAATTACCCAAGGAGCTAAAGGGAACTGCAACCCTATAGGTGGAAGAACAATATGAACTAACCAGTACCCGGGAGCTCTTGTCTTTAGCTGCATATGTATCAAAAGATGGCCTAGTCGGCCATCACTGCAAAGAGAAGCCCATTGGACTTGCAAACTTTATATGCCCCAGTACAGGGGAACGCCAGGGCCAAAAAGGGGAAGTGGGTAGGTAGGGGATTGGGGGGGGTAGGTATGGGGTACCTTTGGGATAGCATTGAAAATGTAAACGAGGAAAATACCTAATTAAAAAAAAACAGAAAAAAAAATAGAGTCTGGGTGCTGGGCAAGTGTTCTGCCACCGAAGTACATCCCTGCCTCATCACCCAGCTCCGGCTACATTCAAGGCTTTACAGGCCTGCAATAGACTACCCATAACTCCACCATCAGCTATGTCAATGACAGTCTAATCATCTTTATTTTCTTCAAGCTGCCCATGTTTGAAAGGAATATATACTAGTTGTTGATTGTTTGTTTCTAATTATCTTAAGGGTACATGTAGGGTAACTTTTCTGAACTTTGCTTCCTTAATTCTCAAAGAAAGCTGTATTACTCTCAGGAAGGCAAAAAAAAAAAAAAAAAAAACCTAGTTTTTATGGAAAGAGAGAGAGAGGATAGGACAGAGATGTACATATAGAGAGAGATTATATAAAACCTCAGATACTGCATAACTGTACAATGGTTTGTGGGGTCTCTATAGTCATAGGTGTGTCTGTGGCCTTACGTATTAATGAGAAAGATAGGCAAGAACTCTAGTGGAAAATAAAAACTATCCCTAGAGATGGGGCAAAGAGACAGTAATGAAAAGATGAGGCACACTACCTAGTCTCCTTTGCTAATTGCTTACTAAGACTTCTGTGACTCAGTGGATCATGTAGGGGATGCTAATTACAGGTACTCGGGGTCCGAGAGAGTTTTCTAGAAAGAGCCATGGAATGTTCTGTCTGGGGTGCTTGAGCCAAAGAGAGCATCGTGATTCCAGAAGACGAAGACACCTGCACCACTGTAATGCAGACTTTAAAATAAGAAGGAGGGCGTTTCGGTTGGAGTGTGAGAGTTCAGAATCAGAGCAGGAAGCCCAATGCTTGGTTAGTTGTTTAAGAAGTTGTCTTAAAGAGAAAATCAATTCTTTATATTTTGATCATCAAAAGGCCAGTTGAGGAATTATTTTTCAAGGGAAAAAATTAGATTCTAGCCTAGAATAAAGGTGTTAACTCAAATCTGTGCCCTCTCTCTCTCTCTCTCTCTCTCTCTCTCTTTCTGGCCACATCTGTAAGAAACATGTTTGCCACCATGAGCCACTGAGGACACAGATGCATACCTGGTGACGGTCATTCAGGTTTATGACACAGAGACCCTCTGACGACGGTGCTCGTAACCCCCTGAACTGATTTCCTAGTCCTAGGTTGACTACAAATGAGAGGCTAAAATATGCCCACTTAAATTTCAACAGTATTGGGCAAAGTAGAGGCCAAATTGTATTGTCTCGGGGTAAATTTACCTTCTGTATAATTTATCCTTTGATTTCTCTGACTTTGACTAGCTGTGTCTGACTTTGAGCAGGTGAGAGGACAGAGTGGGAGAGGCAGACAGAAGCATGGCTCAGCCCATGGATTAAGAGGTGAAGGGTAAGGAGATTAGGCTTAGCAGCAAGAGTCAGTGGCAAGATATCAAATAAGCCATAATTTTTCAGAAACTAATCATGGCCTTCAAGTTACAGTCTCACATAACCTGGGTGAAGAGGAGTAGAACCAGCCAGGGGCTGCCATGGGTTTGAATTCATTTTAGAAAGACAGCTTTTAAAAACCAGACTATTGGCCTGCCTGAAAGAATGGATTGGCAAGAGGTCTTGGTGTACCTTAGTGGATGCAGTCTGATCCCTCTGTGGGCACTAGTCTGTTTCAGATGTTTTCTTTAAAGCCAGTATGCAGTGGGAATGCTAAGGGTTCTTTGGAGAGTCGGTTGTGTTGGGTGGTGTTTTGCTGAGGCAAACACACGAAGGAAAGTTTCACTGAAGCAGACACAGGAGGGAGGATGTTCTGCTAGAGCAAGCACGTGAAAGGACACGTGACGAAGGAGTATTTGCTAACAACACACACGTATTGGTCTGCCTCATACTGTGTAGTTCAGCTCCAGTTGTTGGGACTCCCTGGACTTGGGTTGGTAGGATGCATTTGCTAAAGCAAGACAGGTGTTGAGGCAAGACCTGTGCTGAGGCAAGACATGTGGAGGACACCTGATGTTTGGAGGGTATAAACAGGACTCACTGAATGGTAGAGAGAGGGAGAGCTTAGCTTGCTGGTACAGCTAGCTGTGCAACTCTTATAGATCTTGTGTCTTCACTGATCTTAGCTTCCCTGAGAGAGGCTCGGCTGAGAACCTCTCCTGGTGTCTCTGCAGGTCCCTCCTGCTGACTCAAGCTGAGGCTAGGTTATGTCGCCCCTGTTGCTAACCCATCTCTTCTGAACTGGACTGCTGGTGTATCCTTGAAGTGTTTGTGAATGGATCAAGCTGCTGCTGCCTGCTAACCAATGACCTGAACTGCCAATTTCCAGACAACACATTCGAGAGTTGCTCCAAGAACCTTTCTAAACAGGTCCACTTCCCCCATACCCTTTCTTTCCCACTGCCTCTGGTGGGTGGTGGGCTAACAGGGAGGTTAAAGTATCTAAGAACTGTCCTAGGATTTAAAACCCAATCCCAAGGCTGACCTCGGCCTCCGTACACACTTGCACAGACACATGGGCACACACACACACACACACACACACACGTTCCCTTCAGTCCTTTTCCTTAGCTGTTATCTATGAATCTGGTAAAACTAATTTTCTGGGAGGAACAGCTTGGTGAAATTCAGATGGTACGTAACTGAGTAAACTCTGAATTTCTGGACACAGAAGAGTGCTTTTGACTATGCCACTAAATACTCAATCACCCTGTCTACACTCCTCCAATGAGACCAGTACGTATGCAGCATCTGTCTCGGTCCATTTTAAACACTCCTCTATGAAGAAAGGCTTCTAACATGTCATATGCTCCTTTGAATGTCTATATATTTTTAAATGTAGCAGAATATGTTAATTCAGACGAGAAAGAAGCAGATCTCTTCAAGATGTAAAGTGAACTACGAAACCAAATCCAGATTTAGTGTGATCTGTGGTCTAAAGCGGCTCATTTTTTAAATGTTGTGACTGCCACCTGGTGGCAGAGACTGGAATTTCAGGAGCGGAAGGCTGATTCTTGAGAATTAACTAATTCGGAACAAGCAACTCTTAGACTTTCTGAGTGAGTGGAGAAAAGATGGAACAGGAAAAATTTGAAGGATAGATTTTGAACTCTTGCTTTCTGATCGAAAAGCTACCAAGCTAAGAATATGTGTACCCTGCATAAGTGTGGCCATAAAGATATTAAAGCCGTGTGATCAAAGAAAACACTTAAGCAGCACAGTGGGGTCGTTACTTTGCCCTTTACCACCTGAGCCAATGTCAAGTCACAATCTCTCAGACACTCGTTCTATCCCTCTCTCTCTCTCTGTCTCTCTGTCTCTCTCTCTCTCTCTTTGCTAGTAGAATGGGAAAACACACCTTTCAGATTTGCAAGGAGGTTAGAAAAATAGAACACGGAATGCATAAGATAGAACCTTATGCACAGTAAATGTTCAGTCAGAGCTAGATGATATTTAGAATATAGTATCTTCAAAAAAAGACCAAGGTCCTTTGGAGGAAAGATGATTTCATACAGACCCATTTCAAGCTAATGGGTTGCCCTGCCATGTTTCTTTAAACGTTCATTGGGGTCTTGAAAAAAAACGCTGGCTGTTACTGGATAACACCGTAAGCTCTGGAGCTGGTTTAGACCAGGCCAGACTTAGGAAAGTACTGACTCGATGCTGAAGCCACGGAGCTGTCCTTATCAGCCAGGATCGAATGGTTGTCTAAGTTCCTTCCCACATCTGACCAGAAGCCCTTTGGAGTTGGTAACATGATTCTTGGGCGTCTGGGCCGTTGATCCTGAGAACCTCAAGTCTGCTTTTTCAACCCTGAGGGGAATTCCAAAGAAATACTCAGTACCTGTAGTTCACACGTGGTGGTTTCCAGGGCCTTCTGAGTTCTCTCTTCCACAACAGAGTTCAGCTGAGAGGTCGGGTTAAAGAAAGTGTGGAATTGGAGACAGCGGGGTAGAAGAACCAATGAGTACGGCGAAGAGAGAACCAACGGAGAAAGATTTCAGTGAGCGCGGGAAGAGAAGCAACAGTGTCCGATCCCGGTTCCCAATAAGACACTGCAAAGGAATGCACTGAGTGTATAAGGCTCCTTTGAGGTTCAAAAAATAGAGAAAGAAAAAGCGTTGCCTTTGCAGCCTACCCAGGTGTTCTCTAAACACTGTAATTTCTTCTTTGTGGGTCGGTGGCCCAGCTGCATCTTTCCCACGCACCTCGTGACCATCTCCAGCACTGACCTCCAGCCACTAGGCTCACAAAGAGTTGTTTCAAAAGCACCTTTTTGTGGCAGGATTCTGGGATCGGATCTAAGAAGCCAGTTAACTAAAGGTAAGAAATTTATCCCCAGAACGCTGGAGGAGAGATTTCACACCATTTCTCCTTTCCCAAGCCAGGAATGATGTCCTTATTCAATCCTGATTAGTTGGGTGTGTCCCACCAAGGCTCGGATGCTGGGGCGTGGGTCACAAACTAGTGGCGCTATTTTGAGAGTTCCTGTAAACTTTTGAAGATGGCACATCGCTAGAAAAAGTAGTCCATTGGGGGTAGGTCTTGGGGGGGGGGGTGGAATCCTCTCCCTATCCCTTTATGGTCCACCAAAGAATGAACAGCTTCCTCCTCCACATATTTCTCCTACCTACCATAAAGTTTTGCACCACAATAGGTGCAAAAACAGGGGTCCCTATTGCTGTGGACTGAGTCCTCGGAAGCCATCCCAAAGAAATTGTCCCTCTCTTAACCAGCTTGCCTAGGTAATTTGGAACTGGAATCCCAGGATATTAGGGTTGTTTGTTTGTTTGTTTGTACTTCTTTTGAGGCACACAGTGAATACTTCCCAGCATGCCTTGAGACAGTCGAGATAAAACAGGTGTCTTTGTGTCTCCTTGACCCTTTATTTAGAGGATTCAGACTCATCAAAAAGCATTGCCTTAGAGTTGGGAACTCCCTATAGACAGAATAAAAAATGGCTGAGAATCAACTCCCAAGCTGTTATTGGCTTGCCACTGTGTCTTGGAAAATAACATAGATCGTTTGGATACAGCTTTTTTTTTTTCTTTTTTCTTTTTCCCCCTAAAGCCGGTCTGAGTAGATTTCTGTTAGACTAGAAACACAAACACAGGTGGTCCAGGACTTGCTGCGGTTTGGCTTGATGACGGTGTAAAGGCACTCCCGTTCAGTAGAAATTAGACATCTGTTTTTCCTGCACTGGTGACACACAACATTGTGCTTTCCAATTCCAGGCAGCCATGTGATTACGAGGAGCAGTGCATAGCCTTCCCCTCTGCGAATCAGACAGAGAGAGCCTCACCACCCTCTGAGCTTACAGAAACATCTTGATATTATCCAAAAAGGCATTGGTTCTGTGTTGCTGTTCCAGGTCTCTACAGCTGAGATAAGGATGAAGGACCATCTTGGCACTAACTGAAGTCTGGAAGATCGAAGAGTATGTAAGTTGGGTTCCCAGCAGGAAACAGGGCCTCTTAAAACTGAGAAATTCCAAAAATAAAACATGTATAGTAGCAGGAATAACTTGGGAATGTAGGAACAATGCAGGTTTTAGGGGCAATAAGAGCAGAGAGCCAGCAGCCTTTAGGGTCTGGAGAATACAATCCTTCCAGGGTTAGTAAGAAAGAGAACCCTTACAACCTTGAGGCCTAGACAAACTGAGCAGAGGAGGTGGCTAATGTAATCCAGAGTGAGCACTTTGGAGAAAGGCCAGTGGAGCAGGAGCTGTGACCCTCAGTGGAGAGACAGATAGACAAGCCCCGTGTCCTGTCTGAGATTCAGAGACTAAAGTCTCTAACAACATAGTCTGTCTCTTGCCAATTCCACAAGGAATCCAAGCAAGGGACTCACTGAAACAGTCCATGTGGCCTGAGCCCTGAGCACAAAACACAAAGGTAGCTTTGGAGAGGCAGCAAAAGCTAGAGAAGACATGTGACAAGTCTTCATGCACTACCATAAACACATGCACTACCAACCAACCAACAACCAACCAACCAACAACCAATTAACTAACCAACCAACCAATCAACCAACCAACAACCAATCAACCAACCAACCAACAACCAATTAACTAACCAACAAACCAATCAACCAACCAATCAACCAACCAACAACCAATCAACCAACCAACAACCAACCAACTAACCAACAACCAACCAGTCAACCAACCAACAACCAATCAACCAACCAACAACCAATTAACTAACCAACAAACCAACCAACCAACATCCAACCAATTAAACAAACAACCAACAACCAACCAACCAACAACCAATTAACTAACCAACCAACCAATCAACCAACCAACAACCAATCAACCAACCAACAACCAACCAACTAACCAACAACCAACCAGTCAACCAACCAACAACCAATCAACCAACCAACAACCAATTAACTAACCAACAACCAATCAACCAACCAACAACCAATTAACTAACCAACAAACCAATCAACTAACCAACCAACATCCAACCAATTAAACAAACAACCAAACACCAACCAATCAGGTGAGTTCCCCAGGGAGTATTTCTATGGGCTTTACAGGCTGGGCAGTCAGGTTACTCCCTATGAGAAAGAAAAAAATGAAATGTCCTCCTCAGAGGACTCCAGCTTTGCATCTCAGTAGTGAAATGGAATCAGTGAGGCCCCTTTTTGGTCTAAGAACAAACAGACACCTGGGTTCATGGGCACCTGGGTTAATCAGCTTAAGAACAACCCTGTTTTCCACACTTCCTGGCACAAGTGTGTGGGAATTTATGGCACACTCACTTTCAGCGAGAGCGAGACAATACACATCATGATCTGGGGCCCTTTAAAGGCTACAATAGAGGAAGACCTTGTCCATCTGAAAGTGTGAAATTTGAAATGCCCCCAAATCTGAAACTTTTTCCACCAACACGAGACTAGGAGAAAATCCCACACTACCAATCTTTATTCCATGCAAAAATTGGCTAAAATACTGTGTAAAGTTCTATGGCTATGTGTATAAGGTATAACTAAAAATCTCAAGTTCACACTTGGGTCCTACTCTCAAGATACCTCTATCTATCTACCTGTCTGTCTGTCTGTCTGTCTGTCTATCTGTCTGTCTATCTATCTATTCCAAATGAGGTACAAATAATTTTTGGTTCCAAGCATTTTGAATACAAGATACTCAGCTTGCCTACGAATGAATGGGCTATGTGTCTGTGATTATGAACTCTCAAGAGCTCTGCAATACAGAAATTAAGATTAAAAACACAAACAAAAAAAGTCTATGATGGGCATAATGCCACTTGAAAGGGTCAATAAAACTGCTGAGCCGTTCCCAGTGACCGGTGTGCACAGCAACCCTTCTATCCCCACCTCCAGCAGCATCTGCAGGACCCCTAGGGAACCTGAATGGCAGACCCTTTCTTTCTGCGCAGCACTCCCTTTTATAGGAGCCCGTGAGAGCATCTGACACTGTAACATGCAACATTGTTTCTGATGTGAAGGGGCTGCAGGTGGCAAGGCCTTTCACTGGTTCCTATTCTGTCTCAACTCCCGCTTTTAAACATAACAAGATTTGCTAGGTGGCCTGAGATCTTCAGTGTTCCAAACCTGAAATAATCTACACCCTCTAGTGAGCCCAGCTTCTTATTGATGGGATCAGTATTAAGAGATCTGTGCTCATAGATCAGGAGTCTCATGGCTACTAGGCCTTTTCTACAGACATACCTGGAATAAGAATATACAACCTTAGACCATTTTCTTCTCTTCCCCAAGAAAACTCTACACAAAGCATTCCTCATTAGCCTATTACCCCACTCACATTTTCTAACTATAATTGTATGTATTCGTGGGGGAGACGGGGTGTGTGCACATGCTACTGTGTGCTTATAAGAGGACAACTGTCAGGAGTTGGTTCTCTCCTTGTTCTGTGGGTTCCAGAGATAGAGCCGGGGTCATCAGGTTTGTGTGACAAACTCTCTTACCCACCGAGCCATCTTACTAGCCTCCCACTTAAATTTTTATTTGTTTTGTGTTGTTTTGATTTGTTAGTAGAATGTTTATGTATATAACATAGTTATAGGATTAGCTTACTTTGTGGAAGATTTTAAGGGAACATTAAAGAGGTCACGTGACCATGTATTATTCTTTGCTGCCTGAGGTCATTTCCACTCACTACTCCTCTGCTGCCTTCCCTCTGGAGAACAGACTCCTTGATGAGTGGACATCAGCCTGTGGCCTGTATCTCTGGCTTCTTCCCAGTCCATCTGATCCTCCTGATCCCAGCTAATTCTCAAGCATGGCAGTGAGCCCTCTGGGGCCATTGCATATAGCATGTGACCATGTCCCTGGGGCTCAGCTTATAAGTTTATAGGACCTGGCTGGGATATCCCATCTGGGGTAGATCAGAGCTTTTCTTGGTAATTTGGAGATTCTGAACACTGCGTGTCTTAGTTAGGGTTTAACTGCTGTGAACAGACACCATGACCAAGGCATCTCCTACAAGGACAACATTTAATTGGAGCTGGCTTACAGGTTCAGAGGTTCAGTCTATTATCATCAAGGTGGGAACATAGCAGCATCCAGGCAGGCATGGTACAGGAGGAGCTGAGAGTTCTACATCTTCATCTGAAATCTGCTAGCAGAATACTGACTTCCAGACAGCAAGAATGAGGGTCTCAAAGCCCACACCCACAGTGACACTCCTACTCCAGAAAGGCCACACCTACAAACAGTGCCACTCCCTGGGCCAAGCATATGCAAACCATTATAACACCATGGCAAGTAGAATTCTAAAATAGTTCCCAAGACTTCTCTCCTGGTACATATCCTACACATCCATGTGACCCCTTCTGCTTGACTGTTAGAAGGATCTGAAAATATGGAGTATTACTTACAGAGCATTTAGAGGACAGAGGTCAGCATCAGCTGTCTTTCTTTGTACTCTACACCTTGCCTTTTGCAACAAGGTCTGTCAATGAAC
This sequence comes from Mus musculus, assembly GCF_000001635.26. Lineage (NCBI taxonomy): Eukaryota > Metazoa > Chordata > Mammalia > Rodentia > Muridae > Mus > Mus musculus. Next base: position 113,675,888 of record NC_000079.6, read on the forward strand.
CCCTGGTTCGCTGGTTCAATACTCTGGCTAGCCAGAAAGCTCTGAGAAGCCAACTATCTCCAAGCCACCAGCATTCCAGTTACAGGCATGTGGCCCCCACCCCAGGCTCTGATGTGGGTACTGGGGATCCACACTCGGGCCCTCATGATTGTGAGACAGGCTTTTTTACTGACTGAGCCAGTGTTGCGATGTATTACAATAAATATAAAAGGAGTTCGCACTGAGGGAGCTGATTTAGCCAGACAAAATGTCCTTTAAGCAATAGAGAGTTTCTTTTGCCAGTTCAGAAAACAAGCAATAGCCACAGTGGACTGTCTATGGAGAAGGGGCTTAAGGGGCTGAGGTTCCGTCCAACAATCTCAAGGAACCGAATCCTGTCACTGGACAAGTTAAATGAACTTGGAAGAAGTCTCAAGCAGCAATGAGAACCAGCATTGAGATTCTATTTGCCTATACCCAGACCTGGACCCATGGGAGCAGATTACAAATGTGACTTCATTCGGGCTGTGAAGATGGCAGTGGCTAAGATTGATCTTGTAACGGTTCTGAGTTTGGTTCTCAGTAGCCACATGAGGCAGCTCACAACAGCCTGTAACTACAGCTCCAGGGGGCACCCATGCAACCATACAAGCCCCCCTCTCCCTTTCCCATCTCTTTACCCCTCTCTCTCCCCTCCTCCTCCCCATCTCTTCTCCCCTCTCTCTCTTATTTCATCATAGCTCTAGATACCAGAGTAGATAAAATACTGTCTGTATTGTTGTTCTTGGAGACTTCCACCCCACAAACTTTATGCATCATCATTAGGACAATGGCTTTTGGAACAAATGCCAATCCCCTCATCTAAAGCATAGTGGGTGTCTAAGGAGACACTGACATTTTGTAAACCATGAATTCACTCTCTGGGGCCAGAACTCTTACTCAGCCACTAAGGGCCAGGTATACATAGACTCTCCCATGAGCAATTCTTACCTCAAGGGGACTTAGGTATTCCTGGTGGCCTTGATGTCCACAGACTGCAATGCTCAGTGTTTCCTTTGAGCAGAGAATGGAATTAGGAGGATAAACAATGGAGCAGGCCTCCAGCCTCCTGTCATTGTCCTCAGATTCTGTTCAAATAGGAGATGAAGCCACATGTTCTCCACACTGACAGCTAAGCATCACAGAAGTGCTGGGGCCTCAGCCTTTCTCCGCAGCTCTAACAGGTCATATTGATCCCCGTTGGATCATCCTGAATTTCATTACGCATGTATCATGGTCTGATGTGGTCACTCTGCTAATCCCCTCATCCTGTCCATTTTTCTTGAGGAGGCTTCTCATTTGCATCTTGCTATGAAGTTAAGTATTCTCTATCCAACTTAGTTTCCTTTCTTACTTTTCTCTGCCACAGGCATTACCTGGCACATCTCTCATGCTCCTGACTCCGTCTCAATATCTGCTTCACAGAGAGCCTGGCTGAGTGAGCATCTGTAGTCATGTGTGAGATATGAAAAGAAGAGTGGTACAACCTACAGAGAGAGAAGGAAGGAGGTGTTTGTGTGTGCATGTGCACATGTGTGTGCAGTGTGTGTGTGTGTGTGCACTAGCACATGTGCCTGTGTGTGTATTTAAGTGAGTGCACTCATTCATGCTTGTGTGTGTGTGTGTGTGAGAGAGAGAGAGACAGACAGACAGACAGACAGACAGACAGACAGACAGAAACAAAAGATATAGAGAAAGAGAGGTAATTGGATTTTTATCCATGACGTCCATGAATACAATTGTGGGGTCCCTGGAATCACCTCACAAACCACTCAGACACCAATCTCAGTCAAACAGCGATGGTTTATTAAATGCCACACCCAAGACTGATCAATCAGGGCCACAGGTCAGACTCTGGATCTGACTGTGACCTTGAGTCAAGATTCTATAGGACTTTTTAAGCCAGAGATCTGCAAGTATCGGTACCAAGTTATTCAGTCAATCAGGACTTAGGGATAGGGGACTTCCTGGGGAACAGGTCTCTGCTGCATACTTATCCTGAGAGCATTATCCTTGGGGTAGTCAACTGTAGGAGGGGACTTGTAGTGTTTAACATTTATTTCTTGTCAACTAGGACAGGACTTGTCTAACATTCATGTCTTTACTTGCCAGTCAGGATATCAGTTACCCATGTTCATGTCTCTTTCTGTCAAGTAGGATGTCAGTTCCCAGGGAGGTCTTGGGAGCTTAAACTTTACTCAACACCAACTCAAAATGGAAGTCTTATTCTAAATAGTTTCTTATATTGTTGCATGCACCTCTTATGTTGGGGTCCATCCCAAGGGCAGCTTATAAAATCAAAGACCATAGATGCTTATACACAGGTGCAGGAAGTGCTGCTGGGTGGTTGGTTAAGGTCCAAGCTATACAAAGAATTCTATTGACTTCTATCGTGATTGATTTCCAAGGGCACAGAACATAACAGAATCTATAATCAACTTGGGCATGAGAGAGTTTCCTTATAAAATTGGTAACAGCACAAAATGGCAGGCTAGCCAGGTGACAGTTACCTAGGCCTTAACATTCCATCTAGGCCTTAATATTTTACCTAGGCCTTAACACTATTCACAAATCTTTCCTTTCCTTTCCTTTCCTTTCCTTTCCTTTCCTTTCCTTTCCTTTCCTTTCCTTTCCTTTCCTTTCCTTTCCTTTCCTTTCCTTTCCCTTCCCTTCCCTTCCCTTCCCTTCCCTTCCCTTCCCTTCCCTTCCCTTCCCTTCCCTTCCCTTCCCTTCCCTTTCCTTTCCTTTTCTTTCTTTTCCCATTTTTTGTCACAAGGATAAGTTATCTATACTTGACAGCCTCTTTGCAAAGTGTAAGGGATAAATTAGGACCACAAAGTCATCATCCTAATATACCCTATATATAGCTCCACCAACATGCATCCCCAACACAGGAGGATCTACATTAAGTCTAAACGAGCTGGAAAAACACCAAGAAAATTCCCCCAAGGCACGTAGAGGAGACCTGAGGAGGAGAGAGAGTCTGCACTCATTGAGATAATTTTCTTATAGTGTAGAAAAGAAAAACAATTTCAGCTGATAACATTAAAAAGAAATGAAAAGAAAATATCTAATAGCATAGCTCGGAGCTATTAAAAATAAGCTATTTTTAAGAAATGTGATTCACTTGCTCTGTATGTGAGAAGCCGAGAAGCTACAATGGCATTGTCTGTTTGGTGAGCTCTGTCTAGTATTTGAATCTGTTTTAGCAAGATATATTTGTTATTTCTTTACTTATGAGTAAACACGTAACTGAAAATTCTCTATCTAGAAGAAACATCGTAACACAAATCTAAAAGAGTCATATCTTTAAAGAGCTCAGATTAAGTCAAGTGTGGTGGCGTGAGCCTATAATCCCAGGGACTTGGGGTTCTACGATGGGAGGATAATGATACCCAGGCCAGCTTGGGGCTGCACTACAAAACCAAATAAATAAATAAATAAATATATAAATAAATAAATGCAAGCTTAGATTACCACAAGAGTCAAGCAGACAAATAATGCAAAGGTTAGAGACTCACACTCAGGATGAATTCGTTTTTGCTTGAGTTGTGCATTTTTAGTGGAAAAAAAATAGGTATTAGCTAGATATAGGAGAAAACTTTTCAGCCAGTTAGTAAAGCATGAAGCAACAAGAGAACAGATTGTTTTATCAAGAAGAGATGGGTCTGGAAGCATGGTAAACCATTAAGAACTCTTGCTGGACCACTAGATTCCACTAACCTAAAATCCAAGAACAATCAGATAATCCCATCTGAAGCCCATAGAAAACCTTCTCCCTTCTTGCTGTAACCACCTCTCTGATGTACCCAACAGTGTATCTCAAGCTTGCCTTGACTTATGACCTTGTCTTGAAAAACTATAAAACTTCATGGAACTGCTTTCACATTGACCATGGAATTGGGAGTAACTTAAGTCTGTACTCATGGGCCACAGTCACTAAAACTCAGCTCCAGAATAAACTATATATTCCTTTAAAAAAAAAAAAAAAAAAGGCTGAGTTCCATTTCCAGCACCCACATCAGGTGGCTCTCAACCTTCTCTAACTCCAGCTCCAGAGAAGCCAACACTACTTTTTGGCCTCTGTGGGTACTTTTATGCATGTAGTCATACTTAACATGCATGCATGCATGCATGCACGTGTGTGCACACACACACACATATACATACACCTCCATAAATAAGAATTTTTTAAAGAAGCGATTTTTTTTTTAAATAAGGCTCAGTTGGAAATGGAAAGGAACAGCATAGTACCTGTAATAGCCACCAACTGTCAAGAAAGCTACAGTCAGACTTGATGGGATTTGCTTCTACTCCCGACACTGGGAGACTAACAGACTGCTGTGGGGTTGGGGCCACTGGGGGTCCCAATCGAGTCATAGGACAACCTGTCTCAAAATTAAGAAGAGAGAGAGTGCATCTAGCCTCAACATCAACAGGAAAGTAACCGAAGCCGTAATTGTGAAGACTACACATCTGTGAGGTTTGAGTAAGAATGGTCCTCATCGGTTCATATATTCAAGTGCTTACTTAGGGAGTGCCACTATTTGAAAGGATTAGGAGGACGGCCTTGATGGAGGAAGTGTGTCACTGGGGGCTGGCCTTTGAGGTTTCAAAAGCCCAAGCTGGGCTCAGTGGCTCTCTGTCCCTGCTGCCTGTAGATCCGGATGTAGAACTCTCAGCTTCTTCTCTAGCATCAAGTCTACCTGCTTCCAGTCATGCGTCTAAACCATGACTGTAACTGAAAGCCAGTCCCAGTTAAAGGTTTTCCTTTGTCACAGTTGCCATCGCTGTCATTCTCAGGGAGACTGTCCCATTTTTGTGGAGATGCTGATGAGCCTTGTGCAGAGACCCGAAGGGAGGAGAGGTGGACCTTCTGCTGATGAGAAACTGTCTGTTAGGCTGGGCCCCCAGCTCGCCCCTGCACAAGCTGGAAAACCCCATCTGCTCTTTTTCCCTCAGCCCCGCCCACTGGGAGAAAACTCCAGGCTTACGTATCATCTCTCTTGTCTGCGTTTCCAGCAACCCACCCAAAGTGCCCGCCCAGGGGCTCAGTTTTTGACCATGTACAGGCATAATCCCAGCTTCTAGCCCAAGCTCTGTAAATCACCCCCTTGCTGTAGCCCAATGTACAACTCCACTGACCTCCTCCCGTAAGATTGGTGAGCTCACCCGGAGAGCTGTCTCTCAGTCTCTCAATAAGCCTGCCTTTGTATACTTGGTTTGGCTTGAATTGGCCTATTGCTTCAGTGGAGAAGCCTGTTACTGTCTCACGGAAGATTTTCTGCACTAGTGCAGCTTTCGCACAACTGTTGCCCTAGTAACATCTGTGCTGGGTTTCATTCAGGGTTTTTTTTTTTGTTGTTGTTGTTTTCTTTCTGATGTTGGGTATGAACTTAAAACCTCATATGTGCTAAAAACAGTGCTCTATCACTAAGCTACATCCTTGTCCTATATGACGTCTTGACTTTAACTTTCTGAGGGCTCCCAAGCCAGAATCCCATGCGCATGAGCACAAAGCCTCTGCTGAATTTCTGAGGGGCAGAGATTGTGTGACTCGATGTTTCCTATTGTTTTAAGCATCTAACTTTGGGGATGATTTGCTATGAAGCAACAGATAATGAGCACAGATATCGGATCCCTGAAGTATGGAAGGAGCTTTGGAAAAAGGAAAAACACTAGAAGCTGAAAAGATTTTGAGAAGCGAGCTCCTGAAAGCATCGCCTAACAGGTTTTGATCACACAGTAGGCTAGCAGGAAGTAAGAGCCTTTAAGAACTCTTCTTAGTAGGAAGTGAGGAACTCTCTACTTGAAAACACTGATAAGTGGATATTAGCCCAGAAACTTAGGATACCCAAGATATAAGATATAATTTGCTAAACACATTAAACTCAAGAGAACGAAGACCAAAGTGTGGACACTTTGCCCCTTCTTAGAATAGGAAACAAAATACCCATGGAAGGAGTTACAGAGACAAAATTTGGAAGTGTGACGAAAGGATGGACCATCTAGTGATTGCCATATCCAGAGATCCATCCCATGATCAGCTTCCAAACGCTGACACCATTGCATACACTAGCAAGATTTTGCTGAAAGGACCCAGATATAGCTGTCTCTTGTGAGACTATGCCGGGGCCTAGCAAACACAGAAGTGGATGCTCACAGTCAGCTATTGAATGGACCTCAGGACCCCCAATTGAGGAACTAGAGAAAGCACCCAAGGAACTAAAGGGAACTGCAATCCTATAGGTGGAACAACAATATGAACTAAGCAGTACCCCGGAGCTCTTGTCTCTAGCTGCATATTATCAAAAGATGACCTAGTCGGCCATCACTGCAAAGAGAGGCCCATTGGACTTGCAAACTTTATATGCCCCAGTACAGAGGAATGCCAGGGCCAAAAAGGGGGAATGGGTGGGTAGGGGAGTGGGGGGGGGGGTTATGGGGGACTTTTGGTATAGCATTGGAAATGTAAATGAGCTAAATACCTAATAAAAAATGGGAAAAAAAAAGAAAACCCAGGGGAGGTGGGTATTTGTGTTCATACAGCAGAAAATTTTGCATCTCTTTAAGAATGAGAAAGGTAAAAATATTCCTAATTCTCTGGACATTATTTTAGACAACGGAGCCTCTAAACAGGCACCGTAGAGTTTTCCTATCACTGCACGTGGCTTATGAGGCTAACAGTTTGTTCTTCCAATGAGGTGGAAATATATTAAGGAACCAAATTTCAGGAACTATACATGAGGACTGTCATCCCCACCTGAGCTTGGTTCAGGTAACAAAGTGCTGTCCAGCCGGTGCTATGATGGGGAACAATCTGGGGGGCCTTGATGTAGCCAAGATATCAGAGGTTATGTTGCCAAACACTGAGGCACGTAAGCTCGAGACTCGGATTAGCTTGAATTCTGCACACACCACTTACCCAACAAAGCACGTAGCAACGTGAACCTTTACTTCCACCAGGCTGTAGACACGCCTTTCTAAACAAAGCGATTGGCTGCTCTATCCCTAGACACCTCTTAGGAATTTCTCTTCTATGACCAAACTGGAATCAGGGGCAGTGGGCCAATCTAGCCCAGTGTAGTTTGGAATGTGTGCTCGATAAAGCAAACTGTGTCTTCTAAGTAAAGTTTTAGGGGAAATGCCATCTTATGTCTATGCATGAGAGGCTGTTGCTAGGATTAAAAACAGATGAATTGTGGGAAAGAGCATGGGTAATGAACAAAGGCTTACATAACTCCAATTACCATGAAGATGGAAAACCACCCATATTCCACTAACAACCAACTCTCCCTAGACCCATACAAGAAGACCCAGAAGTAAGCGGAGCTCTTGGGTGGGCTCCTACTCAGAGCCTACTGCTTTCTTGCAGTATAACTATTCTGTGCCTTTGCTTTGCTTCTTTATAAAATCTGTTGCTACTTTATCATGCTGTGGGTGGTTCTTCAAGTCTTTGCATGAAGATGCCCAGAGTCTGCAAACACTGGTGCAGTCGGATACCACCAGTAACATTACCACAAACACCAATGAGCAAAGGCAAAACCTGAGTCTTCAAGTTACGCTTCATTTAGAATTTAGGAAAGGAATCTAGTTAACACCCTAGAAAAATTTCCACCTCATTTCTCCGAGAGGCCCATGGGAGGGGACAAAGATATCCAGAGAGAGCTCTGTTTGGCCTCTCCGGTTAAGGAGAGGAGGTCAGCCACATTGTGAGAGTTGTGCTGTCCTGCCTCTGTTATCTGCCTCACCCATCAATGTCTGGACTCAGGCATGCCTCAAAATGCTGCAAGCCTAGTTTGTATCTGCTGATATCAACTGTGAACCCTCCAGGTAGCACCTGGGCTAGAGAGCTAACTTGAAACAAACAGCCCATTAAGAGAGTATATTTACTAAGCCATTAGTGACTTGTTTGGGCAGATTCCTTCTTACAAGATAGAACTTAAAAGTCTCTATCCTATTCCCTACCACATAGAGGAGGTGAAAGCATTCTCTTATGGTTAAAGAGGCGACTCTGAGGACTAGGGAACACTCTGGAAAAAAGTCACCTTTACTTCTTGGTACCCATGTCCTTGTGTCCTGCTCTCCCATGCAGCACAAAGCTGCCTCCAGAGCCATAGGATACCACAGAAACAAACCAGTGGTGCTTCCAAAACAACACAGGACATACTGTAAGTTCTTCCTAGATCTTCCTCTCTCTTAAATCCCTCATTGAAGAAGTCAGGCCGTGCATCGTAGCTCATCATCCTGTGGAGAAACGGCCACAGAGGAACCGAGGCTCCCTTCCCACAACCAGGAGCATGTACACGGAGCACTCTGAAAAGACATGGTCAGGTCTTCAGAGCCCACAGCTCTGGCAGCATCTTAGCTGCTGCCCTCCAAGAGCCCACAACAGAACTCTGCATAAGAGCAGCCCCGAACACCAAGGTAATAAATGTTCATTGCTTTTAACTACCAAATGGTGAAATGACTTGTTCCTTAAAAACTGGTAAATACACTGGGGTGTTTTCAGCTTTGTATGGCTATCATTTCCCTCTCTGTTCACCAAGGATGGACGTCTGAAATCATCACTCATGTGATGATGGAATGAATGGCTCCTCCTCTCCTGTAATCACCGCATACGTTTTCTGTTCTCTTTGCCTTAAAGAGATGTGAGGAGTTTGTAAGGGATCCATCAAGAACGTCTGCCCGGTCACTCATGGGACTCTCCCTAGTCACATGGAGCATCAGCAGGTGCCAATTACAGACAAAATAAGGCTCTATTTCAGAAAATAAGTTCCTGGATTACACTTCCCAGAAAGAACTTTGCTCAAGACTCAGGTTCCATACACATACTGTTAAATTCAGAAAGATGCGGTAGCCAGAGGTCCAGGCCGGGCGCTTCCCAGACGGATTTGTCACCCATTCTTCCAGTGTGACTATGTGGCATATCCAGGGTCTCGGGTTCTTTGTACTTCTATCCTTATACCCGTGGGTTAAACCTCTCCTGGTAATTTTTCTGTCTTCCTAGCCTACTGACATCCTACCCTGTGAAAAAAAGTCCACACTGACAAAGGACGGAGTGTCAATGCTAATTCCCTAGAAGACTTGATTAGATAAACGGATTCACGGATACTTCTGGGCACTCAGTAAGAATGGAATTTAAAGTTTTTGTGGCATAGAAAAATCACCAAATGACTGTTTCTGTATCATTTCTCTTCAGCACCATGATGTCATAAAAGACCCTTGAAGTGATGAGGTGGAGGCAGGAGGATCAGAAGTTCAAGAATGTTCTCGGGAGTTTAAGTCTAGCCTGGGATAAACACATTTCTCAGGGAGGGGGGAGAGAATGGTATTCACCCCCTAGTTCTATGAATATTTCATGTTTATACCCACTTTACTGGAGAGTGGTGACATTGGTGGATATTTTAATTAGCATTTACTTACAATGCTTGAATTAAGCAGAGATGAGCATTCCGTGGTTATGCGTGGTTGCTTACACACACCCTTTCCCTTTGTCTCCTCTCAACTCCTTGACATGGTATCCAAGCTGTCCTTGGCTGAATCTATCACTTAGTAGGACCTTCGGGACACAGCCTGACCACATGTTTTGATACTATCACTCCTGGTTCCTGAACATAAATACAGAGTCAAAACGGCAGCAGTGTGCTAAGGGCCTGTGGTGGTTTGAATACGCTTGGTCCGTGCACATGCATGCAGTGGCCACGGAAGCCAGAAGGAGACATTGGATTCCCTAGAACTGGAGTTACAGGGAGGTGCAGGAACTGGATGGTGGGAATGGGACCTAGGTCCTCACAAGGGTAGGTGCTCTTAATTTCTGTCTCTCCAACATCCATCCCCACCTCCTCTCGACACACCCAGAGATGACTTATGCTTTTATTTTTTCAGGCAAATCATTAGTGGGATCCGGGGCTTTTATACCACTTATAATACAACCAGAAGCTTGGATAACAATGTGTACCTGCCCATGTGACTCAAATACCATTTCTCTCCACAGAAAAGGTAAATCAGTGTTTTTTTGTTTTTTGTTTTGTTTTGTTTTTCTTTCCAAAGGCTCAATGACATTTCCAGTGGCATTGAGAGAGGCATCATTTTATTTATTTATTTATTTATTTAGTGAAAGTAAGATCCTGATACTTATGTTAATGCAATCCTGGTACTGTGTTCTAAATCCTAACACTTAGATTCTGAGCTGGGTGTTTTCTGTGAGGATTATAAACTCGTATATGCCGACAGAAACTCTCTTCTTCTCTTCCTACCTTACAGACCATGAGAAGTGACTTGGTGGAGAAAGTGTTTAATTTTCAAAGCTTCAGAATTTTAACATGTTATATGCTTTCAAGACGCACAACAGTAGAAAACATATCTGAAGTTGGCTGTACAAATTGCCCTAGATTTTTGAAGCTTTCTGCTTCCCTTTCTCAGAGGGGGTACATAGCACTAAGGCATGCAAGAATACTGACACAGTAGATCCATCTGCTACCAGAGAAGAAGGGCAAGGGTGCACAGAAAAACACCCCAACTCTCTCCCTGCCTGGGGGACAGTTCTGAGATGTGCCCTTAAAGGTTTTCAGAGATAAGATCGGAGTTACCCACAGTGTTATCCTGCTCATTAATAAATCTTACGCTGTTTTATTTTTTTTTCCTTTCTTGCCTCACTTACCAGACCCATTACTATATTTCCCGATATTATCTCACAAATAAGTAACCTACATCCAAATCCTTACTTGGAATTAGCTTTGGGGAGCAAATCATAATGGAAAAAAAATCCAAGACTGTATTTCAGAAGTTGTATGTGCATTACTCATAGACCTCCCGTGAGAGTGACCTCTGAAATGTTAAGAATCAGCACTCGACTTTCTGACTGTTTGGAAAATTCCTATGCCATTGCTCCAGGCCTTCCACGGACCAGGAGAAACTGGTCGATTGCCTGGCAGAGAGTAGATTGCAGCAAAGACTTGGAAAAACATGGTAGGGCTTAGAAAACATTGCTGACCGGTGTATGTGTGTGGGGGTGGGGGTGGGGGGGGGTGTTCAATACACCCAGGTTAGACAGTCCATCTCTCTGGGGGCCTAGGTCAGACAAGGAGGTTGGATCTTGCTGCTTTTATGGACAACTTCAACCTGGCTGGCACAAGTGTGTAGCAATTGCTTGAGATCACTGGAGCGTGGAGACAAGGCACGAAGCACAGATAAACGAAGAGGAAAGCAAGAGTTTGCAAAGCTGCTACAGAAAGCTGGAAGAAGCACAGGCTAAGTCGGAGAAACCCAGTCCCTGCTGCTGGATCCAACGCGAAGAAGCCGCTTCCAGCCACTGGAGGACCTCAGGCTGTCCAAGAGAACAGACTGGGAACTCTTACTGGGAAATATAAATTGAAGGAACCAAACTAGGAAGGCAGGCCCACAGGTAGAGCAGTTGGATATTCTCAGCCCAGTGGTTAAAACTAGCAGCGAAAGGAACTGACATGGAGAAGGCTCAGAAAGCTGAGAATACACACAAGTGACTGAGCCCCCTACAGTGGACCAGAAAGCTAAGGGACAACAGGACAGAAACAACCCCAGGGCTCAGTTTTATGGCACTGGGACAGTGAGGATGGTCATGTCAACCACTTTCTGGCTTCAAGGAATCAGAGTAGAGGGAACCGATCTAGGAAAATAAGCAAGGGTTTCCAGTAACCATGGCTGCAGCCCCATTGACAGTGGCTAACAGCTGGCTTCTCCATGGTCCTGGGGCCTGACAGTCCAGGAAGGACAGCATCTTATCTTGGAAGAGGAAAGCACCAGGACACTGGGATTTGGTCCAGTGGAGGCAGCCGTGGTCATTTCTTAATGATCGTAGAAAGGAAGAACTTTAGAAAGGAAAAAATCCTGCTGCTACCCAAGTGGCTAAAATGTTAAGAATCAGTAGGTATGGAGAATCCTGGGGTCACGCTAGCACATAGCCACAGGCTAAGTCGGAGAAACCCAGTCCCCGCTGCTGGATCCAACGTGAAGAAGACGCTTCCAGCCACTGGAGGACCTATTTTAAATGTATTTTAAATGTTTCCCAGATAGAGAGCCTCTGTTTTCTTTGTGGCATTCCAGGGATCCCTGGGTGGGGCAAGGGCCTTCCCTTTGCTTCCCTGATTGTATCAACAGCATTGTAGGTGTTGTGACTTCCAACTGAATCCAGCCAATGTGTGGCCCTAAAAGGAGATCAGGGAAAGGGGGAGATAGGGGCTGAGGTAACTGATTTTCCTGCATTCCTCCATACAAGGCCATTCCAGACCAAGCAAAGATTATTTCTCTTAAAGAAGCTGGAAGGATTCCTGGTTACCTTCTGTCCCCTTGTCTAGTCACCCTTGAAAATCATCTCTTACTGCCAGGCCTGGCAATCCCACCAACAATGGAGGAGTGTTCCTCTTCCTCCACATCCTCGACAACATCTGCTGTCACCTGAGTGTTTGATCTTAGCCATTCTGACTGGTGTGAGGTGGAATCTCAGGTCACTTTGATTTGCATTTCCCTGATGACTAAGGATGTTGAACAATTCTTTAGGCGTTTCTCAGCCATTCGAGACTCCCCAGTTAAGAATTCTTTGTTTAGCTCTGTAGCCCATTTCTTAATTGCTCTTTCTATCTCTGAAGAATTTAGTTGGAATTTTAATGGGGATTGCATTAAATCTGTAGATTGCTTTTGGTAAGATGGCCATTTTTACTATGTTAATTCTACCAATCCGTGAGCATGGGAGATCTTTCCATCTTCTGAGGTCTTCTTTGATTTCTTTCTTCAGAGACTTGAAGTTCTTGTCATAACGATCTTTCACTTGCTTGGTTAGAGTTACACCAAGATATTTTATATTTTTTTGTGACTATTATGCAGGGTGTTGTTTCTTTAATTCCTTTGTCTTTTGTATAGAGAAAGGTTACTGGTTTGTTTAGAGTTAATTTTATATCCAGCCACTTAGCTGAAGTTGTTTATCAGGTGTAGGAGTTCTCTGGTAGAATTTTTGGGGTAACCTATGTATACTATCATACCATCCACAAATAGTGATACCTTGACCTCTTCCTTTCTGATCTGTATCCCTTTGACCTCCTTTTGTTGTCTAATTGCTCTGGCTAGAACTTCAAGTACTATATTGAATAAATAGGGAGAGAGTGGGCAGCCTTATCTCGTCCCTGATTTTAGTAGGATTTCTTCAAGTTTCTCTCCTTTTAATTTGATGTTGGCTATTGGTTTGCTGTATATTGCTTTTATTATGTTTTAGGTATGGACCTTGAATTCCTGATCTTTCCAAGACTTTTAACATGAAGGGGTCTTGTATTTTGTGGAAGGCTTTGTCAGCATCTGAGATGACCACGTCATTTTTTTTCCCTTTGAGTTTGTTTATATAATGTATTACGTTGATAAATATCTGTATATTGAACCATCCCTGCATCCCTGGGATGAAGCCTACTTGATTGTATCTCAGCAGTTAAGAGCACTGACTGCTCTTCCAAAGGTTCTGAGTTCAATTCCCAGCAACCACATGGTGTCTCACAACCATCTGTCTGTCATGGGACTTTGATGACTTCTTCTGGTATGAAGACAGCTACAGTGTACTCACGTACACAAAATAAATCTTGAGAGAGAGAGAAAGAGAGAGAGAGAGAGAGAAAGAGAGATAGAGAAAGAAAGAAGAGAAAAGAAAAGAAAAGAAAAGAAAAGAAAAGAAAAGAAAAGAAAAGAAAAGAAAAGAAAAGAAAACCATGATCAAGATTGTGACACATGGTCACTGGACAAAATGTCCCAAAATGGCATTATTAAGTAAATAAGGCAAAAATAGCTTCCTAGGAAGATGTGGATAAATTAGCCTTGTGGCAGATAAAGTCTCCCCCAAGTAAGTAGGGAAGAGCTATGAACCAACAAACAGGAACACTAACAAAACCTGTTCCCAGAGACTGGGAGGCACATGAGCAAGCACAGAAAATGATTGGGAAGAAAGGCATGATGGGAAAGATATCTCCATAAAGCACTCATTTCAATCTTTTCTAGTAAAATCAAAAGGCTACTCTAGAATGCAGGTCAAAGACAGAGACAAAATGGACAGGGAAGCCCCCTTAGTGATCTGCTCAGGCAGCACCAGGCTTCGTCGGTTTTCATTGGATGAGCCTTATCAAAACCTGCACATGCCCCAAGCTCTAGCTTCCAGGCAGTGAGCTTCTGTGAGCACAGAACGTTGAAAATGAATCGTCCGGTCACTTGTTATCTTGTAACTGCCAGGAGCAAAAGTTGTCTTTGAAAAAGCTTCATTGTTGGTTCTTAACAAGAGCGCTGACCCTCTCGTCAGAAGTAGACCACCTTGCCATCTTTTAATTAGATCTTTTATCACATCTTCTTATCTCCATCACACTTCTGTTGGATGCCTGTGAGGGAAGGATGTCTTCCTAGAGTCTAAAAATAACAGGGCAGTAATAACTGCAGCAAACACTTAGTATGTTCTAGGAAACTAGGAGATGCTGTATCTTTCTCCAGTCTTCACAATGGCCCTGTAAATACTCTGTTTGAGCCCATTTTCCAGCTTTGAAAGCTGAGGATCATAGAGTTTAGGCTGCTGCTTGTAGGGGGAGAAATGGAATATGAAGCATGGAGCCCTAGAGTGCAAGCTTTGAAGCACAGAGCTACACTGTAGAGGTGGCTGTTTACCCTCACACCCCACCCACTCCCTCTAAGACCAGGGGACTGTGCTCCAAAGCCTTACAATGGAGGGAAATGCCAGTCACCGTGCACGTGTATCCCATGGAAACTTTTGGAAATAAAATTAGGGCAAAGTTATGTTTAAAGTGAATGAACAAACCCAGTTTGTATACGCTAAGAGCCGGTGTCGAGTCTCTCAGATGAGCCTTCGTTGTTTCAAACCAGCCTTCACCATAACAAAACTGGTTTCGTCCACACATTTGAAACTAACATTCCCCCATTAAAGATTTCCATGAAACATAGTTCTTGCTATTATCATGATGCTTCCAGAGATGGTCCTCAACCTCCCATAAACTGAGTAATGGTGAGGCAGTCGAATAGCCATATACCAGGAAAAGAGATAGCCTTCCCAGTGCAGACACCATTCATGGTCATTTCATTGGGTCTTGTCTTAAACAAAGTGTATTGATTGCCTCGTTTGGTGCTCAGCGTGGACCCCTGAGTTAGGAGCTCCACTCCGGTGGAGATCGTACAAGGAAACAAGAAACCATGTAATGCTAGGAGGTGGAAATGAGAGTGCTCTAAGGTACAGGAGACAAAAGCCGAACTAACGCTTCTTTTTTTTTCTGTTGCTTTTTGACTCAACAACGACAACAACAAAATGATATTTTAAAAGAGAAAGAAATATATTTTTTCTATAAATTTAAATTCAATAAAACTCACACCTTTATTATGAGTAAGCACGTCCTAGCAACGACACTGATTTTTCAGAAGCAAGGACAAACTTAGAAGCATCTTGTGAGGGAAGAGGACAAGATGCTTGCTGCCAAGTGTCCTGTTTTACATTTCACAAATCCAACCTGACTTCTCCCTCCCCCTCCTTAATCCCCTAACCTGCATTTTCCCTCTCAGAATCCTCTAACCCCCATCCTGTCTGTATCACTCTCCCTGCCTGGGGGAGGTCAGAAAGAACTGGGGAAATGTCAAAGTCTCCACATCTTTCCATCTTTCCATGTCATACACAGTAATCAACATACAACAAGTCACGTCTAAGGAACAAGAGGTCGCATTGATAGCACTTTAACCAGAAATCTTAATCAGATTGCTAACTTGCAGCAAGAACAGACGATGTCTGGTGATGTGAGCAAAGCCATAGTGTGTGCCCAGCCACTCACATAGGAGCAATGAGGCAGTCTTCGCTTTGCTCCTCTGGAAGCTGAGAAGGAGCCTCGGGTAGACTTTAGCAATAATGAGTTACTATCCGGAGGCTCAGCCTGTCAGCACAACAGAAGCGCTTCCTGGCACCAGATTGCATCGTGCTACCTGCAGGAAGCAACCTCTTCCTGCTCTTGAGGTCCCTATATTGAACAGTGTTTGGCGACAGTAGTTACTTGCGGAACAAACTGTCCTGTCCATGAGAGGAGAGCCAGAAGGACAGTGTGAGGAGGAGCACCACGGATCTACAGCTGAGACTTGGTCATTGCTGACTTCCGGAATGCCTGAGTGCTCCTTCGGCACCTATGCAGCCAAGAAAAGGATTTTGGTATCTGCAAGATGAACACAAGGCCAGTACTTTAAGACAAAAGGTTTGTAAGGACAATGGTGATAGGTTTTCAAAGCCAGCACATGTTATATCTTCACACACACACACCCATCCCAAAATTATATATATATATATTACATAGCACAATCTTGAGGCTTGGCACATATGCTACACCAAAAATGTTCTGAGCATATAATAAGGTTGTGCCAGTACTATATGATGACCAGCAGCAAGAGGGCTCAGGGAGAGGACTCAGCCAGTGATGTCAGTGACATGCTGGCTACAAACATGAGAGCTGGAGTTCAGATCTCTAAAACCCATGTAAAAGTTGGGGATAGTGGCATATCTGTAGTTGTGGTACCAGGGGAGTGACATAGAGTCAGGCTTGTCTAATCAATTAGCGAGCTCCTGATTCCATGTGAAACTATACCTCAAAAAATACAAAGGGGAGGGGTGACAGAGGAAGACAACTGTTGTCAACCACACACACATGCACACATACACACACATGCACACATATATACACATATACACACACTCACACATACACATATACACACACTCATACATACACATATACACATATATACACACATAAACACACACTCACACATACATACATATATACACACATATACACACACTCACACATACATACATATATACACACATATACACACACATACATACACATATATACACACATACATACACATATATGCATATATATACACACACATACACATACTCACATACACACATATACACACATACACACATATATACATACACACATACACACATATATACATACACACATATACACATACTCACATACACATATACACATATACATATGTACACACATACATCTACTGAAGCAAGTCTTGGGTGAGCCCTAAATAGCTACATATTATAATTCTTTACATTAATAGGTTAAGTATGTACCCCCCAGTTAATAACCACTGTCCGAGAAGGTATTAAGGTCAGAGGAGATTAAGACCAAGCTTTAAAGAAAAGAAACAATGAGGGAGAATCTGGGTATAGGTTGACTACCTATACCACAATTCTGATTAATATAGGAAGTACCACAATTCTGATTAATATAGGATCAGAACCAATTCATATTATTTCAGTGTTTCCCCGCGCACTGAAGAATCTCCAAGGAATTCTCATGAAGTATGGCATTTCTGGAGTATTATATTGATAACATTTTTCTTGTACAGATTTAACCTACCATTTCAGTAGAATGTATCTACACAATGCGACACATTTAAAAGGAAAGAACACACTCTTTGTCTTGCAGAAGGCGAATGAACATAAAACTGAAGCTCCAAGCACTGTGGATATTCCTTAATTATGAAAACGGAGTTGAACTCATGTTTGTTTTTATGTTCTAAAATAAATACAAATTAGCTGTCATCCCGGGTGCCACTTTAGCGCTCTGCTGAGCTACCACTAGAGGGCACTATAAACAGACCACAGCACAAAGAAATCCCCTAGACCTTGACTTCCTAGTACTGGCCTTGTCTACGGTTGCCTTACTGAGTTTTAAACAGTTAATGACAGGAGTAAGAAGATATTCAACTTTGAAAGCCAGTTGACTTCTTCCCCCATATCTAGTTTCCCCAACATCTTCATGAATATGACCTCTGGAATTTTCGCCATGATGTGCAAAGAAACATTAGGCGGCTCTTCCTGAGAGAGAGAGTTCAGAACCAGATAGTTCCCCTCGGGTTTTGTTTACTCTGAGACTTTTCAAATGTTTTATGATGCATCAACAAATTATAGAACGATGCACATCTATGTGCTTACCCTGAGATTTAACTAGGAGATACATATATTTATTCTAATCTTTTAAGAAAGACATTACGGAGGCTGAGAAAATGGTTCAGTGGGTTAGCGTTTCTATTCTATAAGCATGAAGACTTGAATTTGAATCCCCAACACCCTTATTAAAAAAAACAAACCAACTGGCAGGGCTATACATACAACCACAACATTGGGGGAGGAGGGAGCAGAACGGCAGATCCCAGAAGCTTTCTGCCTAGCAGCCTCGCTGGAACACCAGGCTTCGAGTTTAGCGTGAGACCTTGCTTTAAATGAACCGGGTAAAGTGTGACAGGGAGACAGATAATGGCCTTTGGCCTCTGAGCAGGAATGCGATCGATAGATAGATAGATAGATAGATAGATAGATAGATAGATAGATAGATAGATAGAATCATAGAGAGGGTTTAAGTCTTTTGAAACTATGTAACCTAGGTCCACTGTTTCTCTGAGTGGACCACTACTGAGAATTGATAGGTGTCCTCATCCTTACATGGAACAGGCCTCCATTCTTATTACAGTCATCTTTATCTGTGGAATTAGCATCATGGATTCAAGTAATAATAGATAAAAAATTGCTGGGCAGTGATGGCGCACGCCTTTGATCCCAGCACTGGGGAGGCAGAGGCAGGTGGATTTCTGAGTTTGAGGCCAGCCTGGTCTACAGAGTGAGTTCCAGGACAGCCAGAGAAACCCTGACTCAGAAAAAAAAAAGAAAGAAAGAAAAAAGAAAAAAAAAAAAAAGAAACCTAGAGATAGTCTAAAATACATGGGAGGAAATGTGTGGGTTATATGCAAATTGTATATGTAGATTAAATGCAAGTCTATTTTATAAGAAGAGACTTGAGCATCCACAAGGGGTAACTGCCAAAGGTCCTAGATCCAATTCCCCATGGGTACTGAGAGATAAACAGTACCCATTGTTACAGTCTGATAGGTACCGTTTCTTTCATTCTGTTTGAATTGTTTTTGTCCTCCGGCTGGATTGGAAATCACATTTTCTTTCTATTCTTTTAGAACTTTATTTTCAGGTCAATAAAAAAAATGATATGTGTGTGTGTATATACATATACTGTATTTAAATCCCTCAGAGTACTTTAGTATGACCCCCATGTTCTCTTTGCTTGTACGTAGATTCCATTGCCCCCACCTCTGTTCCCTTTAACATCATTATTACCCAGCACTCAAATAATTTCATTCCAAATTTTTGAGTGTTGGTAGTGGAAGGAGCATTTCTCTTGATCAGCTCCACCCCCCAACCCCCCCACGAAGTTGCTGGAAATTAATAAATAACCTAATGATCTTTCTTCCGATCTATCTGAGTATCATTATCCCTTTCATTTTTGGGAGACATGTTTAGTGGTTTGTAATTTCATTATGTCTTTCTGGGTACTGTTAACACTGGGTATATTCTGCCTTCACTGCCTTGGAAACAACAATACACCTGTGGTGGCTTGAATAAGAATGGCCCATACAGACTCATTTATTTCAACACTTGGTCCCTATGTGGTGGAAAGGGTTGGGAAGGATTTGGAGGTGTGGCTTTGTTGGAGGAGGTGTGTCACAAGGGGGTGGGCTTTGACGTTTCAAAAGCCAATTCCAGACTCAGATTCATATTCTCTCCTCCCCCGCCCCCACCTCCAACTTTTGTAAGATGTAAAGCTCCCAGCTACTGCTTCAGTGCCATGTCTGCCTGCCTGCTGCCAGGTCCCTACCAAGCTGGTCATGGACTCACTCTCTGAAACTGTCCACAAGCCCCAATTAAATACTTTCCTTTAAAGGTTGCCTTGGTCATAGTGTCTTACCACAGCCAAGAAGTGTAACCAAGACAATGTTCCAATCATACGTCTGATTTCTCATTCTTTCCAACCTTGCATCCTCTACTATAGAACAAATTTCTTCTCCATCTGTCCGTCAAATCCTCTGTGTTTATTTCTTTGTTGTGATTTTTATTACACCTGTGGGCAACTTTTTCTCTTCTTTCCTTCTAACCAAATACTGTTCTTCATAGTCTATTAAAGAATTAACTGTAAGAGCCTCATGCCAGCTATTCCATATCCATCACTATCTCTTGAAGTCTGTCACACAATTTAACATTGGTCATGTGCTCTGTTAAGCCTTGTCTTATTTAAGGATTACTTTTCCTATATCGGAAAGCAGGATGTGGCATCTATTGGCTCTCTCATTTAACTGACAGACATAATAAGTTTTGAATTTTAGTTCATGTACAAAACACTTCAGCAGCTATTTACAAAGCCCCTGTGATGTTTATAGAAATTTCTCTGGGCTGGCTTTGCGAGTGGCTTCCAGGTTTCTCTTCTACGTCTTCTTATCATGTTTGCAGTCATTCACATATCCAGTGACGATGAATGTGCAGGTCTCTGTGTGCCATACATTGTGAAAAAATGCAAAGATTCGGGGTTAAGGGGTACAAAAGCTACCCAACCCACTCACACTCACACCTCAGGTGTGGTAAAATTTAGACCCAGCTGTCTGAATATGTATATTACTTACTGGCCCTGTGGCTATGTGATCTCCAAGCTTTAGTTTGGTATTTACATAATGGCAAGTGGAGCAGCACTCATTGATAAGTTTCACTGGAGAAGAGCAAAAACAGAGATGTGTGGATCTCCAGTTACCCGACTTGAGACAGCATATGGCAGTCTGTTGACCTGCATATCATACTTCCAAAGGGAGACACATACTTGCCACACAATTGGTAAATTGTAAATTTCAAGGATGGAAAAGTCCTGGCTCCATCTTGGCATGATCAGCACCTGGAATTCGATGACAGTAAGATGGACGGGATGGCTTTGCTTTTGCCTACAACACTACCCAGCATAGCACTGGGGGCCGAGGATAGCAGTGCCTGCTGATCTGTTTGCAAGATCAGGAAGCTGAAAATAAAAGCCGTGGTAGAGCTCAGCTCAGCTTTTATGCCTGGGAAAGCCCAAGGTTTTATGAAAGGACTCAGGCTATCTGGGCTTGAATCTCAGTTCAGCCATCTGCGAGTAGGCAATAAGGCAAGCCTGGCTTTGGGTTTTTTTGTTTTGTTTTGTTTTTTTTCCATGAAACTTGGCAGTCAGCCAGCTCTTCTTTTCTGGGAGGTCAGCAATCATTTTTAAACCAATTAACGCTCTCTTAACTTTCATCATCTGTGACACAGGGATGAAAATAGTTTGGGTGGCATGAGTTTTAATTGTTTGTATAGAATATGCATGACAGAGAGGCTGAACGAGGCCCATATGGACTGCTTGCTTCCTGGCTTGCTTGTTTTCTGTACTGTTACCCAGCTCAAGCCTGAAGCTACAGAATAGTCTCTCCCTGGGTTGGCTGGCTGGGTCTTCCTACATAGATTAACAACCAAGACAATTCCCCACAGACCTACCCACCATCCAATTGGATCTAGAAAATCCTCCATGAAGACTGTCCTCCCAGGTGATTCCAGGCTGTGTCAACTTGGCAGTTAAAGCTAACCAGTGTACTTTATCTGCTGTTGCTCTACACATTGCCTCTCCTATAAAAGAACCATTTGAAAACCTGAGTTCCCAAAGATGGTCTTTTTCAGGGGGGAGTAGCTGAAGACAACACCATCTTTGCAGAGAGCTAGCCAGCATTTGAATAAATCTAAGATCTTCCCCATTAACCCCCATTTCTCATGTTTTCATTTTCCATGTATTGACTCTTGAGTGATGAGGAGTTGGATTTAGGTCTAGTAACAAAACCGAAGCCAAATCACAGCATACCTTATGAGCCGTGGTGAGGCACATAGAATAAGACAAAAAGGAATTTATAGCATATAGATATTGAGGTTTGGTCTGTTGCTATGTATTGTAATGCTAAATTCTATACCAGAAGGTCTAGGCCTATGAGTGACTTCTCATATTTAAAAGATTTTGTTGTGCAAACCTTGTTCCTTGACTTAAAAGTTAAATAAAATTGGATATAGCCAATTACTGGAGGGATTAGGGTTTGGAGTGACCTAGTTGGAGGAGAGACCAGGGGAAAAGGAGGAAGAACAAGAAGAGAGAGGAAGCCACTATGAGGGGAGACAGACCAGAACCATGAGCACGTGGTCAGGAGAAACAGCAAGTATCTGGGGTATACCACTGGGGAAGTAGCAAGGTGGGGAGTTAGAAGAATACATTAGGGGTTACATCCCAGTAATTGTCAAAGCCAAATAAAATAACCAAAGTCTGACTCTCATTTACTTGTAAGCTAGTCAGGGATAAGCTTAAATTGGTTATGCTACATTTTGGCACCCAATGTGGGGCAGGAACCCACGACCTTGAGGTTAAAAGTCCTATGCTGTACTGATTGAGCTAGCCGGGCTTTTCACCACACCAAGCAGCCCACCTCAACAGGATTGCGAAAGACCAAAGGGTGGGTCTAGGTTCAGTGACGACTATCACCCTGCACCACCCGAGTGTATTGTTTAGAGACATAGGAAGTAATAAAGATTACACAGGTATATATTTATCTTAATAACATGAGGGTTAAAGGCTCGAAAGACAATAATTCTCAAGAGGTTCATCAATAAGAGACCAAAATATGGGTGGATAGACTTGGCAACAGATGCTTTTAATAAGGATGGCAACCTGATGATCCACAATCTTCCTAACTACCCCTCTTTTTTGTGTCAGAGAGAAAGGAAAAGTATAAAATGGGGGGGGGGTTGTTAACGACAGGAAGGGTGAACAGTGGACCTTAAACCAAAGCACCCCCTCTACCGACTTCCTGTTTTCCATTATCATCTCTCTCCTCTTTTGAAAGCGACTTCCTTTCTGTTACTCGCTTGGAACTTGTTTTTTTCTTTTTTTTTTTTTTCACTTTTACGGATGGATATGAATTATTCACCTTACTAAGGCTCAGACTGATGTTTCTACACATCCATATGGTCTGTAATAACCTCATTTTTCATTCCCCAGCTACCCACCCCCTTCCCAATCTCCAGCCATGGCTACTCTACATTTAGCTGACTTTTAAAGCTTCCATATATGAAATACACATGGTACTTTAAATTCAAAGCTCTTTTAGTTTTCTTGGATTGACTACTGTACTATATTAGTTGATAGCCCTCTTACCCCTTACAGCTGTCCTTGTTCTTAAAACAAAAAAAAAAATCATGTAATAAATTTCTTTATGATAGAAGGTTATTTCAAACATCCAGGATATATGAACATCCATGAGAGAGGGGTGTGTGAACAAGACAAACACAAATGCCGTGTTTGAGCATCTATTGCATGCCAGGTGCTGGTTTAGGAGAAAGGGGCAAGAACCACTTCTTCATGTGTGACATAACTGGAGCCCGAATGTGTAAAGCTGGCATTGGCGAAGGAAAAAAGTCCAATATACCGGTTCCTATACTTGTTTCGTATCTATCACTTCATTAAACTGGCATGTCCTGCTGAACCATTTCAAAACAAATGTGAAACATCGTGCATTTTATCCTTTAATACTCTAGCATGCATTTTTTAAAAAACACCTAAAGCCGTTCAGTCTCTGATAATTACAACACCGTTATCACACCTAACAATTAGTGATAATTCTCTAATCCACTGTGAACACCCAGCTGTGCTTTAGACTCCCCCGGCGTTTGATCCTCAGATGGCTTATCTACTCAGCTCTGATCCGGGAGAGGCTGGCTTCTACAGCCAATCAACATCAACCAATGGGAGGTGCCCATAGACAGGCGAGGCAATGAGGCACACTAAGCAAGAACCAGAAAGTGGGGTCAGAGCCGGGGAGGAGCCAGGTTGCTTTTTCTCTTCCTCTCCCCACCAAGTCAGTGCCATGGCGTTGGCTGCATCTGCCACTCTCTCGTTAGGCAGCTACTCTGAGCTCATCACTCTCCCTAGGCTCGCTCCTTCTGCTCTCAGAAGGGCAGGCATTGGCTTCTCTGCCAAGCCACGATGTATCAGCAACATACTGCTTCCTTCACCCTGCCCATACATCTCTGCAGTCTCTTCATCAAATGAGTTATGACTGAGTTCTTTTTACTTTGCTGTGTCTTTCCTGTGAAGACCCCCCGCCTCGTATTTGAACAATAATAGTCACATTCACCCAATGTGTGCTTTTTTAACCAAAATCCAATCAAAGACCTTGTGTTGGATTTGTTTCTGCCCCTTTAGTGTCTGCAGAGTCTTCCTTTCTATTCTGAAGCCCATTCCAATCCTGTTACAGAAGGCACGCGTGCCTACGCATGCGCAATGTGTCCAGTTGCTTTCTCACAGTGTCACTTAGCTCTTTTTGTGTCAGCGTTAACTTGAATCTAGTCGAATCTCTAGATCCAACTTCCATTTTAACCATGTTAACCAGAAGACAGGTCATTTCATATAATTTATGAAGTGTTAGCACAAGAGTCACATGTGCTAGTAATAGTGGAATCATTAGACAGTAATTTCAGTTACCAAAAGAGAAAAGGCCATATTTTTCCATTGTGATTGTTAAAAAGAGCCCCATCATGCTATTTACAAGTAATCTGTTAAGCCAATACATTGTGATAGGGTTTTTTTGTTTTTTGTTTTGTTTTGTTTTGTTTTGTTTTGTTTTGTTTTGTTTTTTTATCCCACGGTGACACAGACATAGGCCAGATTAGACCGGGTTAAAAGTAGATAATGCAGGCTTATTAGAAGGCAGCTCTCAGGTGGGTGCACCAATCTCACAGGTGGAGGTCTGTGAAGTCACAAATCCAGGCTAAAGCAAGGGGGTTTTATGGGTCTTTGGTGTAGGCTGATGACTCGAGAGCTAGGAGCTGGGATTATGTCTATACATGGTCAGAAAATGAGCCCCTGAGCGGGCACTCTTGGGTGGGTTGCTGGAAACACAGAGACAAGGGTGATGATGTGTTTGAGCGAGGGAGTTTTCTCTAGACAGAGTTGGGAGAGGCAGACAGGGTTTCCCAGCTTGTGCAGGAGATGAGCAGGGGTTCCAGCCTGACACAGTGATGTGATGCGAATCTCTGTCCTCTGCCTGACCGTTTTAACAGCCGTTATCCATCCTGCGCCTCTATGACTGTCTCGTTACATCTTGCAAATGTATTTTGTTTCTCTCATTACTTCTCATAGTAGACAGCATCCCTTTGTATTGTGTCTTATTTATTTTTCCCGATTAGAGTTGTTACAGTAAAAGCAGGCTAAAAACCACATCTCTCCCCCTGTATTCAATTTCTCACTTTGAAACCAGGTGATCATTGCAATGCTAGAAACTATCTATACAGAATTTCATTAATGAGGTCTGACAATTCAATACAATTAGCTTAATTGGTTGCCAAGGAAATTGAGTGTTGTACCTTCTGATATGAAATGAATTCAGCAGATCTGCCCTTTTTTTTTTTACTTCTGATTATTGCTGCTGTGGTGTCCTGGGCCACCCTAGTCACCTATTCAGCTTCAGCCCTAATAGAAGCACAAACCCTAGACAGCACAAACTGTAGGAAGAAAAAACATTATCAGCAGCTGGCAATTACACCGCAATTAGATTGTGATCTCATAGGAGTACTCAAAAATGCATCCTAAGGGCTACATCTTCTTTGTGTGGTAGCTGTTAGTTTCACAAATCTTTGATCATGAGGTTCTGGGCGCTAAGCTCCAGTGTCCTGTGCTTTCTCAGTGTGTATTCTGAAATAAGCCGTTCTGATCCCCTAAGTGCTGCTGTCTGGAAGAAATAATGGATTTCTAAAAGCTAAGTGATTAGACTTTCTGGATTCTGTTCGGGTTTTTATATGCAATCATTGGGGACTAGCCATTTGTTATCCTTAAGCGCCCTTTTGAATGTCTTGGTCACTTGATATTTGCCATCATGGGTGTATGCCATAGGTAGCTACAGCCATTTGCCAAGTGTCCTGTGGAGAATATGACCTGCTAGTCAGGATGTCAAACCTCCTCTGGATGGCCCAGCTCTTCTCTACAATTACACTTTAGTAGCTACTCCTCAGTTGCAAACACTTGCCAGACAGAAAACCCATCTGGAAGAAAAAAAGGGGGGGGGGCAGTCGGTACAGCCACTCAGCAATTAACTAAATCATTCTCCAACAAGATCAACAATAATTACCTGAAATTCCTAACATCCCTTCATCATTACAAATAAAACCTCCCTCTCCAGGTGATGAAACATTTATGGCCATTGAGAATAGATACAATGAATCATAGCTGCCCAGCGCCTCTAGGCTATAGGGTGTATAAACAATTGCACTACGGTCTGTCTGGTTATTGGACTTCGTTTCTCAGAACACCCCTTGTCCTGCCATTGTCTGCTCCTCCACATTTGCAGGAACTGTCCCCTGCAAACCACAATTCGCAGTTTGTTCATTTTCTATTGAGGCATAGCAAATTACCACAGACTTAGTGGCTTAAGATACCACCCGTTTATGATCTCAGAGTTTTGTAGTTCAGAAACTGGAGTTCAGTGTGCCGCACGTCTGCCTACAACCTCACAAAGCCCATACCAACCGTCAGCTAGCATCTTGTTTGAAGGTTTGAGGTGAATATCCACCTCCTAACTCGTTTACATCAATGGCATAACTGAGTTCCTGACAGCTCAAGGACTCAAGTCCCCATTCCCTTGCTAACCAACGGTGGAGTGACTAGGCTTTTCTCAGTTGCTCAGGGGAGCATTTTCTGCAGGAAACACACAACCCAAGCTGGGTTGAATAGAGGTGAGAGAACATAGGAGAAGCTAAGTACTTTGGGCCACTAGGTAACACCA
The DNA here is from genome assembly GCF_000001635.26 of Mus musculus. NCBI lineage: Eukaryota > Metazoa > Chordata > Mammalia > Rodentia > Muridae > Mus > Mus musculus. The sequence goes on from NC_000079.6 coordinate 113,702,639, forward strand.
TGGCTGAACAGCCAATCCTTTTTCTTGTACTAAGAACTGAACCCAGAGCACCAACCACACTGAGCATATCTGTCAGCCCTGAGCTCTTCACTGTGACAGGATCTAAGCAACAGAATAGCAAATTGTGGCTCATGGACCAAGTGTGGCAGGTAACAACAATGCCATAAGTGGAAGAGTTTTAAACATTTCTCTTTTTTAAAGATTTACTGTTAATTACTGGTGTGTGCATATGTGTGCGTGTAGGCATGAGTGCTGTTGGAGACCAGAGGTGTTGTAGTCCCCTGGAGATAGTGTTCCAGGTAATTGTGAACTCCCTGGTATGGCTGCTGTGAGTCAAACTCCAGTTCCCTGTGAAAGTAATCAGCTCCCAGACAGCTCTCTAGCCCCAGGGTTGTAACATTTCCAATGGCTACATTTTAAATGGCTTCAGCGCCTTTATAATACTGTGCTTTGAGGCTTAGGCAACACAGGCTAAATATGTACAACCTGGTTCTCTACAAGGAAAAAAAATGGTGGAACTTTGAATTCTATGCAGAGCAGCTTCTCATCAGCTCAGTCGGAAGAGAGGTTTAAAAATTAAATTGTTTTAATTTTCATATCATTTGGTTACTAATAAAGTTGGATTTCTTTTCATATGCTAGTTTGAAGAATTGCAAATGAACGCTACAAATGAAGTGAACAGATTTCCAAACCAAGGAAGAAGCAAAAATAGTTAATAGCCATAAACCTAGGTATCTACAAAACAGAAAAATATTAAAAGTCTCAATTTAAAAATGAGCAAACATTTACTTTTAAATTAATTGGTAATATCCAAGGCATATTTGAAATACTACTTCTGAGTCCAAGGCTTCATGGACAGGCGTTCTCAAATATCAAGGGCAATTTCCAGTTCCAGTGAATCAATTTCCAGTGAGTGGGACCAGTTCACTCACTGCTATCTTAGTCAGATTCTATAGTTGTATCTTCAAGGAAACACAAAAAGAACATATTTCCACAAAGGGAAAATGAAGGGTATAAAACTAAGCTTTAAATTTTCTAAATAAGCTGGGCGTGGCGGCACATGCCTTTAATCCCAGCACTTGGGAGGCAGAGGCAGACGGATTTCTGAGTTCGAGGCCAGCCTGGTCTACAAAATGAGTTCCAGGAAAGCCAGGGCTATACAGAGAAATCCTGTCTCAAAAAACAAAACAAAACAAAACAAAACAAAACAAAACAAAACAAAACAATTCTAAATAAATATTCTACCCTCAGACAAGAGTGAAGCTCTCTGTGATGGTTTGAATGAGATTAGCCCTCATAGGCTCACATACTTAAATAACTGGTCCCCTGTTGGTGGAACTGTTTAGGAAGGATTGGGAGGTGTGGCCTGGTAGGAGGAGGTGCACTGCAGGTGGGCTTTGAGGTTGCAAAAATCTATGCCATTCCCACTTAGCTCCCTTTGTCTTGTGTTTGTGGGTGAAGATGTAAGCTCTCAGCTACTGCTCTGGTGCCAGGCCTGCCCACTGCCATGTTCCCAGTTATGATGGTCACAGACTCAAACCAACCCTCTAAAACTGTAAATCCCAAAGAAAGCCTTCCTACTAAGAGTTGCCTTGGTCATGGTGTCTTATCACAGCAGTGCAAAAGTAACCAAGACATCCTCTTTAGGATTAAGTTAGAATCTCTCCATGTTCTCCTCTAAGAGATACTCCTTTGTACAACATTGGCTGGCTGACTTCTACATCGGGACTTTGACAAAGTAGCTGGAAGCTTTTGTTCCTGAAAGCAAGAAAATAGTCACAATGTAAAGAGCTCATCTAAAAGCATACTGGCCCTACATTGAGAAGGCTCCTCTTGCCACAGTGGAAGACTGTGTAAAAATCCACGTAGCAAGAAATCAGTGCCCAGCACAGAGACACACAGGAAGTCCATAGCTCACAACCATACGCAGAACAATTCACGCCCCCACCTAAGTCACCTACTATACATTTTTTAAACTACCAAAATAGATAAAAGGATAAAGGCTTTAACTTCTCTGAAGAATCTATGTTTCAACTCACTCAAAATCTGAACAATCTCAAAAATTTCCACCCAACACACGCTAATGACAAACTTAGAAGAGTCATTCATTGTGAGGCAATGGAACATGCCAGAAAACTTGGTAAGGTTGAAGGGATTCAGAAACTTCAGTACCCTCATACCTGAGGACAGTAGGTGTTTCATCTACTCCTGACCAGGTTCCTGTCCTGGAACATGTGACCACGGCACACCTAGGGCCTGAAACCCTTCTGCATGCAGATGAGGCACCGCTAACATCTTGGACCAAGCCAATAGAAAGCATCTGTCTCTAGATTCCCAACCCACCCCAAAATGTATCTAAGACCCTGCCCACAAGAAATGAAGTGAGAGAGTTGTTTCATCAAAGATCATCTGAGAGCATCTGTCACATAGAGCTGTAAAACTTTGGGGAAGAGAAATTTTTCTCCTGAAGCTTTCGCTGCTGGAAGCTGCTTAAGCCTCTTGCAGTCACTTCCTGCTTGGTGACCCTGACCTTGGCTCCTAGCCTCTGCACCACACCAACTCCAGAGCAGTAGCGGCTTACCTAGATTCAATTCTCCCTCCCCACTGAAGAACACAATTCTTTGGCTGCTCCAGCCAGGCCAGAGCCCCGCAGATATCCACAGATAGTGTCCGGTACACAGACCGGCAGCTCATCTCAATGAAACAGACCTAGCACACAGCAAATGCTTGATAAATCATTATAGTATCTACTACTGTTGTATGGAGTCACTTCCTAATACATTCATCAGTCTTAACATCACTAAAATTGATAGGCTTTGGCTTTGTACTTCATGACATAGTGCCGTAGGGATGGTAAAGTTCCAGTTATCAATCATTCTTACCAATTCAATTGACAGACTTAGACAAGTCTGAGCTCTCGCAACCGGTTTATAGGAAATGTTGAGCGAGAGGAACTCTTTAAAAAGCCACATAAGAAGCAAGTAACCAAACTTCCAGTGTATCCTCTGGATAGAAATTCTCTGGGATAGAAAGGAGAAATACTTGTACTTTGAAACAGGAGTGGGTATAGAATAAAAGATACAGAAGCTATAAAAAACAAATTTGTGTCCAGCCCTTATTTGGGTCTCAGTTTGAAAGACAAATGCAGGTTTAAAAAGCATTTGGGGCGATGATAAGTTTTAACATAGAGTTAGGGATCATAGGAAATGAAGAATCTATTATGAATTCTGTTAGACACAGTCCTAGCTTTGTGATGCGGTAGAGGTGTGGGCATGATCCTTCCCGTCTATAATGTTCTACTTGATTTCCCTTGGTCCTCTTTAGAAGACACGTGGGCTTCAAAACAAGCCGAACTAATCTAAACCAGCCTTTGTTCCCCCTTGATGGGGTAAACAACGGTGACAGATACATGGGGGAGTGAAAATTGAGTTGTAAATTTGCCTTGGTGCCTACATGGATTTTGACAACATGTTGTTTGAGGTAGTCTCTGGATAAGCTTTCTTGTACGTAAGGAAAGGCTTACAAATACATTTGGACTTTATCAGGAAATTACATCTCTACAATGAAGAAGCAGTTCTTGAAACCAGGAAGCCAGTCACCACATTCTCCATGGTATTAAACTATCTGGTAAAACTGTGTGCAGATGGAAATGCTTTGAGAAATATCTGACTGTGTGTTCAGAGTCTGGATCAGATTTGTCACACCGAAGCACATGGTCTCTATTGACAGTGAATGCCTAAGAGACGCTAGAGCCCCTCCCCCACGTAAGGCTGTAGGAGACCAGCTGTCATGCTGATGGAGATTCAGCTAGACTATTGTTTTCCCTGTTAGTTATATAATGGGGCGTTTTAGTCCCCAGTGGCAAAGTTTAGAACACCAACTCTAACTCCACTTCTTTCATAAACCCTATGAAATGCACAGCATTGTCAATTCCAAGATTTGTTCTTATTGTTATTATTCGTTTGATTTCTAGAAATGTGTATGTCATTGTAAAATTAAGTGTGCATCAAGGTCAAGGTTTTTTGTTTTTTGTTTTTTGTTTTTTTTCGACTTACCAGAAACCTGTTAGAGAACTAATTACTAAAATTCCTCTGGGGCTGGGGAAATGGTTCAGTTGGTAAAGTGTCTGCAATACAAGCAAGAAGATCTGAGATTGGATTCAACAGAACTCACATTTAAAAAAGAAAAAAAATCTGATGTGAAGCCTTCATGTATAATCCCAGTTCTGGGAGGTGGTAACTGGGGATCCCTGAAGTTCATTGGCCAGTTGGTCTTACCAATGAGGTTCAAGTTCAGTAAGAGACCCTGCCTTTCAAAAATAAAGGTGGAGAGAAACTTAGGAAAGACATTTGATATCCATTGTGATCTCTGCTCACAGAGTTCATACACAACACACACACACACACAAACACATCACACTTTCTAAATACATTAATAAACACATTTCTCTGTAATATGTTGCTTTTTAATTTTGAAAAATAGCATTATCGCCTATCTCAAGGATTTCTAAAGCTGTGTATATAAAACACTCAATATGCTAACGCATGGGAGGGGTTGAATAAATAGTAGCTATTCTTATCCACAGACAAGCTTCTGTTGTCTACCCATTGCTGTCGAGCCAGACAATCACAAAGAAACCAGGCCAACCAGTCTGCAGGTATTTTGACACTAACACTCAGTGGCTCTCCTACCCTCATTTCTGTACTGCCAAGCCTCAAAGACACAAGTCTCTTTGTTCCCTCCCCTTAGTCTGTAGGCTGCAGCCCAAGTGAGAAGCGAGAAGCTACACCTCAAACCATGTGCCTTGTAGTTATAGAAGCCTCAGAAAACTATGAGACCCTTGCAACAAGGTCAGTTATGGTCTGGTAGACGGCAACGAGGTCCTGTGAGACTTGCCCTGGCTTTCCAGGCACCCTACTGCCAATTTGTGATCAACCATGGCCTGATAGCTCTTCTCCGAGGAACTTAGAACTTCAGAGCCTCATTCAGGGACTCCATCACAACTCACATCACCCCGGTGCCTCCTTGTCTGCTTCTGGCTGCAAACGTTGGGTTGAAGGAAATCTTGCAAAGAATTCTGTCCCCAGCAAAGTCTTTATTCAGGGATAACGGATGCAAAGGGAATTTGGCCGGGGCTCTAACAGACAGTTGGTCTGTGTTCATCATGGCTGCCCCATGTAGAACTTAAGAGGAGTTTGAAAGCACAGCACTGAACTAAAAGCAGAGCTCTAGCCTCATGGGAGATCTTCTGAGGGTTGTCCACTTAATGTAAAGAGAGACAGTCCAAACAACCAGAAACGTTTACTGCAATAGGAATATGCTTTAATCTGGCTGCATTCAGGAGGCTGACACCAGGAGAAACATTTTAAAAGCAATAAAGGAGAAATGTACACAAGCTACTTGGATACAAAGTTCTTTGATCATGGAGGCTATGCCTGGCAACTCTCTGAAATGTTGCAAACTTAAAGAATATTAAAGACAGCCAGGCAGTGGTGGCGCATGCCTTTAATCCCAGCATTTGGGAGGCAGAGGCAGGTGAATTTCTGAGTTTGAGGCCAGCCTGGTCTACAGAGTGAGTTCCAGGACAGCCAGAGAAATACAGAGAAACCCTGTCTCAGAAAAACAAAACAAAAAACAAAAAAAAACAAACAAAAAAAGTTAAAGACATACATTATTACACAAATAGAAGCAAGATTTCAAAACACAGTGTGTGTAGGGGGAGAAATCTCTGTTGGTCCTTGAGAAAGCCCTGAAGAAAGTCATTGTCTCAAACAGACCTGGACAATTTCCAGGGTTTTTTTTTTTTTTTTTTTACAATTTGTATCTACCAGATGATCCTGGGAAAAATCCTCTTTTCGGGGCTTATTAATTTCTTTGTTTTATTAATAAAAGAATATAAAAATAGATTCAAGCAGATGATTGAATTTTATTAGAGTTTAAAAGAACACTCCGGGGTTGAAAAACTATAGACTCTCAGTAGCTGCCCAAGGGAGGAGGAGATGGGGTGGGAGGTAAGGGCACCATTGCATTGTTGCCAGCACAAAGGTCACTACTGGGCTTCCTCTCTGCTTTAGTGACACAGATGAAGGCCAGATTAGACCAGATTAAAAATAAGTAAAGACAGGCAGGTTTATTCGAAGACAGCTCTCTGATGGAAAGTGGTGGCCCATGCCTTTAATCCCAGCACTTGGGAGGCAGAGGCAGGCAGATTTCTGAATTTGAGGCCAGCCTGGTCTACAAAGTGAGTTCCAGGATAGCCAGGGCTACACAGAGAAACCCTGTCTCAAAAAAGAAGAAGAAGGAGGAGGAGGAGGAGGAGGAGGAGGAGGAGGAGGAGGAGGAGCAGGAAGAGGAGGAAAGACAGCTCTCTGGTGTGTTCACTGATCCCACAGGTGGAAATCAGTGAAGTCACCCATCCAAGGAGGTTTTATGGATTGGGGGCTTGGGAGGATGACACGTGAGCTAAGAACTAGAATTGTGTCCATACATGGTCAGAAACCGAACCCCTGGGCGGGCACTCTTGGGTGGTTTGCCGGAAACACTCAGATGAGGAGTGATGACATGTTGGCCGGAAGCTTTCTCCAAGTGGAGGGAGGGGATGGGAAGATGGGGTTTCCCAGCTTGTGCGGGGTATGGGGCATGAGCAGGGCTTCCAGCCTAATAATGACATGGTAGTAAATGGTGTGGGAGGAGCTTTAGAGAAAGGTACGGAAGCCCAAGGAGCCAAGAAAAGCATAGTTAGGTTCTGGTTCTCATCTAAACGAAAGAGATGGGGCGGGGTGGGGGGCGCGGAGGTAGGAGGGGTGTGTGTGTGGGGGGTTGGGGGGAGATAAAACCAGTCCTGACTCAGAGAGGTGGACAGATCCATCCTACCTCATGGTGGCTCGACCTGCAAAGATTAGGCTATCAGGTGGGGATTCTGGGAAAGAAAATGTCTTAGAGTTTCTATTCCTGAACAAACATCATGACTCAGAAGCAAGTTGGGGAGGAAAGGGTTTATTCAGCTTACACTTCCCACATTGCTGTTCATCACTAAAGGAAGTCAGGACTGGAACCCAAGCAGGTCAGGAAGCAGGAGCTGATGCAGAGGCCATGGAGGGATGTTCCTTACTGGCTTGCTTCCCCTGGCTTGCTCAGCCTGCTCTCTTATAGAACCCAAGACTACCAGCCCTGGAATGGTACCACCTACAAGGGGCCCTCCCCACTTGATCACTAAATGAGAAAATGCCTTACATCTGGATCTCATGGAGGCGTTTTTTTCAACTGAAGCTCCTTTCTCTGTGATAACTCCAGCCTGTGTCAAGTTGACACAAAACCAGCCAGTACAGAAAAGTACATTAAATATTTCCTTAAAAGAAATACGGTATTTCTGTCTTCCTAGAGATGATCCTTTGACCTGGTGATTGGCATGGCACTACTGGAACGTTAGGTCTCCACCCAGCCCAGAGATTCTGTTTTCCTCACCAGAAGTCCTTTTCTCTTATTGGAACTCTATTGCTGATCTAACACTGGCTCCAGGTTGTCCAAATCCCTACACAAAACTACTGCATTTTGATGTTACCCATTTTCACAGGGAAGCCGGTCTGGGTTCCTCTGAGATGCTCCTGGGACACTGCTCTCCTCGCTGGCTGCTGAGGATCTGACTAGCCTGCTTGCTGTGCACACTGCCTCATTCAGTCTCCTCTGAGTCAAGGTATCCCCAGATTGCACCTAGGACCAGACTGGTACGCCATCCCACTGAGGTCCGGCTCTGGGCAGTGACATGATTTAGGGAGAAGGAAAGGAGAAATAAGCAGTGGCTTCTAAAGTCAGAGATAGAAATAAAGGGAGGCATGACACTCAACGTAGGAAGAAATTGCAACCCACGCTTACAGTATCATGGGCTGATGTGACTGTCACATATTCCTCAACTTTACAAAGATCTAGAGGCTCTTTAAAAAGATCCTGAAAGGGTTCCATTTTGGAGAAGCTGTGACCTTCTGGGACATTTGTTTCCCAACCTGGCCAGTCTTATGTGTTATCTACATTTCCGTCAACTTGCTTCCATCTGTTCATATTTTTTTAAGCACAGGTGATCATGGAGATAGATATATAACTGTTAAGGAGATGCCTAGTGCTAAGGGATGTGTGTGTGCTGTCCATGCAGTGCCTGCTGCCTGAAGAGCTTTCTCCCCAGACAGTGTAGCATGCCCATGGAATGTGCTAACAGGGAAGACAGACCTCCAATTGTTTCCTACAAAGTGCTTCTAGACTTGAGGTCACAGTGCCTTGCTCATGAGCTAGAGAACAAGCTCTTACAGGTTCTAGAAAAGAAGGTTCCAGAAGCTTAGGGGCAGCCTGTTTTCAGAAAAGGAAAGGAAAGGAAAGGAAAGGAAAGGAAAGGAAAGGAAAGGAAAGGAAAGGAAAGGAAAGGAAAGGAAAGGAAAGGAAAGGAAAGGAAAGGAGGAAGGGAGAGAGAGAAAGAAAGGAAGAAAGAAAGAAAGAAAGAAAGAAAGAAAGAAAGAAAGAAAGAAAGAAAGAAAGAAAGAAAGAAAGGAAAAGCAGATGTTGGTTTGAAATTGAATTCTAAGACTGAATCGTAAACAACTGGCAGTGAGCAGCTGCTCCTTCACTGGAGTGATGGAGAGAAAGGTTGGTCAATTCTAACCAAGCCCTGTGTGCATGCACTGTTAGGAGAGCATAGAGCTGATCAGTTAAAAACCCATGGGCATTCACCATTCAAAACAAGAGTAAGAGGCAAAGCAGTGTCAAAACTGACACAAGAGACTTGGGACAGATAGAAGTTATACATGTCACTTGCTATTCTAAAGTTCTAGGGAGGTCTGGATGTCTTAAAAACATTTTCATACAAAAAAGTGAACTGTAAAAGAATTGCCACCAACTTCCCAGGTTCCTCAGTCTAAACAAATTAGTAATAAATCGAGTAAAGGACCTTGACTTGAAATTTAGAGAAAGACTAAAAATATTCTTAAAGCCAGCCCGGTTTAACAGTTTTATAGGACATTTAACTGGGGTTGCTTCTAGGTTAGATCCAAGAAAACGTTTTCAGGTTTATTTGCCTAAAGTGTGCTAAAGACGAGTGTGAATATTCTCCATCTGGAAAGTTGCTGCACTTAGTATTACTTCAAGCAGAAAGATTACCCCAAAGGGAAAAAGAAAGTTCCCTTGAGGGTGTGTCCCGAAAACATGGGCATCAGCTATTTACCCAAACAAGTTCTGTAGAGTGTGTGGTATAAGTACTATAAATTCGTTGGAAGTGTATACTAATTGTCTGTGGTTGTATTAAAAACTTACTCCCAAATTTAAGAGCTTAAAACAGCCATTATCTTAAAGGTCAGGAACCCAGGAGTAGCTCAGATGGATGCAAGTGATTCAGGAGACCATTGTCAAACTGTCACCTGAGGCTGGAGTCATTTGAAGGGTTGGCAGAGGTTCCCCAGCTTGCTCACATGGCCCTTGACAGAATGACCGAAAAGAGATGGAAACTACAGTGTCTCAGAAACAACATAACATCTCTTCCTGTCTTACTTTAATGCAGATGAGTTTGCACACAGTGTGTGTCTTAGCTAGGGTTTTACTGATGTGAAGAGATACCATGACCAAGGCAACTCTTATATGGACAACATTTAATTGGGTCTGGCTTACAGGTTCAGAAGTTCAGTCCATTATCATCATCAAGGCAGGAGGATGGGAGTGTCCAAGCAAGCATGGTGCAGGAGTTGCTGAGAGTTCTACATCTTCATTTGAAGGCCGCTAGGAGAAGACTGGCTTCCAGGCAGTGAGGAGGAGAGTCTTAAAGCCCACACCCACAGTTACACACCTACTCCAACAGGGCCACACCTACTCTAATCTTCTAATAGTGCCACTCCCTGGGCCAAGCATATTCAAACCACCACAGTGTGGGAGGGAACAAAACAGTGTGTAAGCACCAAGAGAAGGCCATGTTATATAGACTGGTAGTCAGGGTCTGTCCTCAGGCCCTTAGCAGTCATGTCTCTCCCACATATAAAATGCATTCACTCTGCTCAGAGAGAGATGAATGCTGATGGTCAGCTCAATTTCCCATTTTTGTCTAGTCTCGAACCCAAGGCCTTGGAATGTTCCAACCTCCATTATCCTAATCTAGAAACTTCTTCACAGTTGTGCCCACAGGTTTGTCTCCTGGGAGATTCCAGATATTGTTCTATGGACAACCCATCACAAACCATCACAAGTGCAGTTCTCTCCAGACAAAAAAAACCCTGCAAACTCAGACCATACAGTATTAGATCAGGAGTAGAATAAACATCACATGTATTCATGTTCTAAAGGAGATAAATTGAAGCAGCTCACAGATCCATCCAAGGTATGCTGAATTGCAGTAAGGCTCAGTCCTATCCTGGGAGTATTCTGTGCTTCTTGACTATACCTTCTGAGTTACACTTTCTTTTTCATAAAGTGTAGTATATGGACACCAGTTTTTCCTGAGCTTTCAGTACAATAGGAATAGGGTGGATATAAAGGCCTTTGGCTGTCTCTATCCCTTTGGGTTCTTATTAGAAAGATGTCTGCTGATTTAATATTTTTTCAAAACTTCCATGAATCTCCTGGGACTTGTATCAGGTGGATTCTACTAGACAAAAGTCAAGAAAATATGTCTGCAAGATATTTAATCCCTTTTTCATCTTGTGATTCTGTGAAGAGCAAAGTTCTTAAGCTTCGTAGAAGCCCTATTTTGAGAGGATCGATGAGTCATAGCCTTAATTGGTTTAAGGCTTAATTGATTCTCCCACAAAGGTTCATATATTAAAGACTTAGTCTCCAGAGTGGTATGATTAGAAGGTAGCAGAGCCTTTATAAACTGGGGATTAGTAAGAGATCTTTACACTCTTGGAGGCATCCGTGTTTTTAATTCTCTGGGTATCCACTCATCTGTCTGCTTCTAACACATGCCTGCCATAGCCATCTACCATGAAGTGAGGTAGTAAATGAGTTTTTCTGAGCCTGCCCTCTTTACCTTATTTGGGATCTAAGCCTTTGAAACTGTAAGCTAAACATACTATTTTCTTTTTATATGTTAGTTGCCTCAATTATTTCTCTGTAGTAACGCAAACCCGACTAATACAATGGTCTTTTGTGTGGCTGATGTGGTTGCTCCTTAGGTAGTCTCTTGATGACTTTGAGATCATAGCAGAGAATTTATAGTCCCTCCCTCAGCTTCAACTTTTGGCCGAGTTACCATGACAGTGCCCTGAGTTTAAACTTTGCTTTTAAGGCATTTCTTAATTTTTAAAATCATTTGCCATCCCTAGAGGCTGGGCTTCTTTGAGTCCTGGCTCCTACCTAGCGGTCGTTCCTTTAACTTATCTCTCTCCACTTGTGTCTTACAAAGGGCTAAGGGAAACCATATGGTGCCTTTAACAGGCTGTCTTGAAATCCCCTCAGCTGGATCATCCAGTTCTTTGTTTACATGTTCTGCTTTGCACATCACTGCACATAACACTGTTTTTAAGATTTCTGGCTCTACCTCAACAGGCAGACCTGTTTTCAACACAGTTTTTCTCACTTTCTTTTAGATCTCAACCATAACATGGCTATGATTCTTCAGTTCTTTCCACCCGCCTTCTTTGCCTAACTCCAAAGCCAGGCCTGCGCTGTGGCTATTCTTTGTGGTTGTCTATTGCAATATTACAAATCACCCCAGAGTCTAGAATATTAAAATAATAAACACTTATTGTCTCACACAATTTCAGAGGACCAGGAATCCAGGAATGGTTTGGTGGTGATTTGGGGGCTCAGGGTATTGCATGAGGCTTCAGCCATTGTATACTCGAGGGCTTTTTTTTTTTTTTTTTTTTTTTTTGTCCTCTTCTTGAGTGCAGCTGAAAGTTCCGTTTCTAGTCTTACTTATAGGGATGTTGGAAAAATGACTTCTGCATAGGAATGCACAATACATGGCAATTAGCTGGGGGGACAGACAACAGAATATCTTTTTTTTTTTTTTTTTTTTTGTGGTTTTTTCGAGACAGGGTTTCTCTATAGCCCTGGCTGTCCTGGAACTCACTTTGTAGACCAGGCTGGCCTCGAACTCAGAAATCCACCTGCCTCTGCCTCCCGAGTGCTGGGATTAAAGGCGTGCGCCACCACACCCGGCTCAGAATATCTTTATAAACTCAGAAGAGGTTGTGTGGCGTTAACTTACAATATTGTACTAGTCATACAGATATTTAAAAAATGGGGAAGGTGTGACTACCTGAAGTTGAGATTATTAGGGGGATAATTTTGGAAGATACCACCAGGTAAAATGTCTCTCTTCCCAGGGTCCATTGAAAAGTAGCGGCAATGCAAGAATGAAGCAGAGAAGCCGACATTCTAACTTTATTACTGAGAAAGCTGATTGGAGGAGGCTTAGAAGTGTGGATGCAAATGTAATTGAGGAAAATATGTAATTAAAAAAAAAAGTGTGGATGCAAAGCACACCAATACTTGTCCTCAGAATTAGAATTAGCTATGAAGTAAGGAAGTACGAGACATTTTTTTTGTGCCTTCTCCAGAGTTTCTCACATAGATAGCAAGACAAAATGTATCTTTGATGTGATTAGGAGCAATCTCCACGGGTAGGGATAAGTCAGAAAGAGGACTGGGAGAGGGCAATATTGTGCCTCTCTCCTCCTACAAGAACAGGAATCTGGAAGTGGAAAAAAAAAATCTGTTCCTCCAGCAGATCACAGAAGGTATAACTTGGTTCTCACGGATGATCATGTCCAATGCTGGGCCCCACCCCTCAGGGATTTGCATACCTTTACAAGGTCACAGGAAATGCTGACCTAGCTGGTCTGAGAACCCTAGTTTAAAATTAGCCAAACACCTACAGTGCATGGGTGTTTTTAATGGCTGCCATTTCTTACTTGCAATCCCATTAGTTTTCATAGCGATATAGGACTGGCCTCACCAACCTCTCTTCTGTATTAGACAGAAGAGGAGGCCAGAGTGCAGAAGCGAAGCAGTGGGCCAAGTTTCCTCCCTCCTTGCCATGCAGAACCAATTTTCCAACCAGGTCTGGCTCCAAAGTCTGTGTTCTTTCTTCTGCATCAACTTGTCTTCAGTTACTAAGAACAGAGTATTAATAGGAGCCAGAGACTAAACAATAATTTCCTAGATCTATTTTCTTTTTTTTTAATATTTTTTTATTACGTATTTTCCTCAATTACATTTCCAATGCTATCCCAAAAGTCCCCCATACCCTCCCCCCCACTTCCCTACCCACCCATTCCCATTTTTTTTTGGCCCTGGTGTTCCCCTGTACTGGGGCATATACAGTTTGCGTGTCCAATGGGCCTCTCTTTCCAGTGATGGCCAACTAGGCCATCTTTTGATACATATGCAGCTAGAGTCAAGAGCTCTGGGGTACTGGTTAGTTCATAATGTTGTTCCACCTATAGGGTTGCAGATCCCTTTAGCTCCTTGGGTACTTTCTCTAGCTCCTCCATTGGGAGCCCTGTGATCCATCCAATAGCTGACTGTGAGCATCCACTACCCATGAACAAAACAGACCATGGTGGCTGGTGCCTCTAATCCCACCACTGAGGAGACAGAGAAAGATGGAGCTCTAGAGCTCGCTGGCCAGTCAGCCTAGGCAAAGTTGGGAGACCAAGACCCCAAAGAGAGACCCTGTCTCAGTTATTAACTCTAATGAATAATACCTAAGGCTGCCCTCTGGCCTCTACAAGTACACACAGACACACATACACATACACACACACACACACACACACACACAAAGAGTATATTCCACACAACATAGTCAAATTGATCTCACATCCATTCTTGGCAGAAGTAAATGAATGTGTTTATTGCTTCTCACTGCCCAGAAGGTGACTCTGCTACATTGACAGCCTGCTTTGCCTTCTGACACCATTAGGTTTTATTTTCCCTAGTAGTAAGCAGAGAATGAAAGAGTCTTCAATTCCCTCCCTGAAGGCTCAGCTCAGACTGAATGCCTCCCTCCACAAAGGACTCAAACCCTCCAAGAGCCACTGCTCTTAAGTTCTCTGAAACTAAACTCCTTCTGTCTCTGTCTGATGGGACTTGTGAACTATCCATGTGGGTTTGTCCCCCCTCTGTGCTTACACTTTAGTGAATAACACTCCCCTCTTGCATATCCCCACCTGGATTCACTATTCCCTCAAGCCCCTCCATGAGTATCTCCCTGAATACAGGTAAGAGTGCTACTTTCCTGAATCCAGCCCAGGTGACTTAGTTTCAGGTTCCTACCTTCCTCGTGGAACTAGGTAAGTCCACAGAATCCTGCTGCTGTCCAGATGGTCAGACTCCCACCAGCACTCTTGGTTTAAAGGTGCAAAACACCTGCTTCTGGCGTGTGTTTACTTTGAAGGTAGACCAGATGGCAGGAGAACTTGGAAGGTTCTGCTGGCAGAAATTCTATCATCAAAATTCCTGCTGTGTTTTAGAACTCTACAGTTTTCTCCCTTACACCAGCCATTTATTCTAACAACAGGTAAATTATCCCCAAAAGCAAAACAGAGATAAAATTGTCAGTCAAAGATTTTTGTGCTAAATGAGTTTCAGCTGTTTCCTATTTTGGCAGCCAGCTGCAAGCTGGATTTGACAAAAAGAACTGGGAAATCTATCTAGATTTCGAACAATGGTGCTCTAGATGTGTGGGGAAGGTAGTCTTCTCAAAGCCATCTTTGAGGGAGGGGTTAGACCTTGAACTGTAGATCAAGGGCCAGGGATCCTTATCTGCCTGCTATAAAAAAAAAAAGATGACCCCCAAACAACAGAGAATAACCCTGCAGGAACTTTAATGTTCCAAAAAATATTTATGTTGCTAAAAAACCTGTATATAATTATCTAAGCAATTGTATTTTGTTTTATAGAAGGTAGAGAGAGGCAGGCAAGGAGGTGGTGAACATTTGTGTATGTGCAACTTTAATGTTTACTGAAATTCCCATGAAATTCAAGTGCCACATAAATTGATGCAATTGCAGCATATGTCCTGATGTTTTGTTTAAACTTTACCAAGTTGGACATGAATTGTGGAAGGTAGAGCTACTCTCAGTCTATATGAATAAATGTAACATTTAAGACAATTCTATAAAAGTATTTAGTGCCTGACAGTCAACTTTATTGTATGTTGGTACCATAATGTTGTAATCTCTTGTGATGATGGTGATGGATTTTATGACATGGTTTCATGTATCCTAGGATGCTGGTCTTGAACGTATACCTCCACTTCCAAGTGCTGAGATTACAGGCATGTACCACCATTACCCTGTGGAGTTGCATTCTACTGTACATAATGAGATCTATAAAAAAAAATCCCTGCATGTAATATTAAAAATCAACAATAAACTAATGAGAATATATATGTACATATATGCAGGTATATGCAAATAAAACAGTTGAAATATTTCTTTTCAGAGCCTAGAAAGATGGTTCAGTTGCTAAAGTACTTGACATGCAAGTGTAAGGACCTGAGTCTGGCTCCCCGGGACACATGTAAGAAGCTGGGCACAGTGGTGTACACCCGTTATTCCAACACTGGGGAGGCAGAGCCAGGAGCATCCCTGAAGCTTCCTAACTCAGGTTCAGATAAAGGCCCTGTGTCAAAGGAAAAAGGGAAGGAAATAAAAGAAAAAGTGGAGACAGAGAAAGACAATTGACAAACTGACATTTCCCTCCAGTCTCCAAACTCCCCCCCCCCACATATATGTTTACCCACATATAAGCTTATACCACATACATACATACACACATACACACATGCATACATGTAGTCTCCCCTCCCCCAGCCTGAAACCTGCTTGCTCGGGGTGGAGCTTCCTGCTCATTCGTTCTGCCACGCCCACTGCTGGAACCTGAGGAGCCACACACGTGCACCTTTCTACTGGACCAGAGATTATTCGGCGGGAATCGGGTCCCCTCCCCCTTCCTTCATAACTGGTGTCACAACAATAAAATTTGAGCCTTGATCAGAGTAACTGTCTTGGCTACATTTCTTCTTTTGCCCCGTCTAGATTCCTCTCTTACAGCTCGAGCGGCCTTCTCAGTCGAACCGTTCACGTTGCGAGCTGCTGGCGGCCGCAACATTTTGGCGCCAGAACTGGGACCTGAAGAATGGCAGAGAGATGCTAAGAGGAACGCTGCATTGGAGCTCCACAGGAAAGGATCTTCGTATCGGACATCGGAGCAACGGACAGGTACACATGCTAGCGCTAGCTTAAAATTTCAGTTTTGTAAAGTGTTGCTGAGGATGCGGTAGGATACGAATTAAGCTTGAATCAGTGCTAACCCAACGCTGGTTCTGCTTGGGTCAGCAGCGTGTTAATCGGAACTAGAAACGGAAACAGGCAGGTTAGCCGCAGCTTTTTAGGAAGCTGCTTAGGTGGAAGAAGAAAGGGTTTAAAGTCATGGATCAGGCGGTAGGCCGTAGCTCTCCGAAGCTACATGAGGTGTGAGAAAAGAAAGGGTTTATTAAAAGGAATAGGCGTATTGCCCCAGTTAATAAAAAATGCATCATAAGGGAGGAAAATGTCCCAAAAAGCAGAGAGAAATATCTCTCTGGGCCTTATAGCAGGAGTACTCTGTTACCTTTTGTGTCTTGTCTAATGTCCGGTGCACCAATCTGTTCTCGTGTTCGATTCATGTATGTTCGTGTCCAGTCTGTATGAATGAATGTTCTATGTTTTGTGTTGGATAATAAAGATGGTATAAAAAACTTTATCTGCAAAGCCGAGAGCTGCCACGTGTTTCAGCCAGGAATCAGACACGTGGCGAGAGGGCCCCTGCTGGAAAAACTGTTCGTTTTAGGAAATAAGGGCGAGTGCACAGCCTCTAAGTTTCAGAGTAAAAAAGCTAATAAATGGTTCATGATTAATGTGTTTGACAATGGTAAAGTGTTTTTTATTTTATGATTGTAGCTACAAAAATTATTATTCTCTGATTGGTCTAAATGTAACTGCTTCATTTGGTTCTTTTTTATTGGTAATGTGCTCTAAGTGTTTTCACAATCAGCTCATAAGTTGTTGGTTAAGATTAATAATTGTTACATTGCTACAGATGGTTAGTGTTAAATTTGATAACTCAAGTTTAGAGTCCTTCCGACACATGGCATAAGGCAGCCCAAGAGGCTGGGTCTCTAAAGATATTTCTAGTTTAGGTAATAATTAATATGGTTCGTATCCTAAATAGTAAAATTTAAAATAAGATTTAAAGCAATGTCTCTTTATTAAAGCATTAAAGCTTGTTTTAATAGGTATTCATAGGTATTAATTGACATCCAAACTTCGTAATATGATAGTAATGCTTCTAATATTGATTTTAAAGATAATAAATTGTTTTAAACTTGGGTTTTACTTTCCCAAGGTTATAGGTATTATCCTAACCTTGCACAAAAAACTTAAAAATTATGGTTAAAACTGCTATTGTTCCATTGACTGCAGCTTGCAGTTTGATTTCAAATTTAAGATCTTTAATTCACCTGTATACTGTAATTAAGATAATTACAAGAGTAATCATCTTATGAGAGCGCTCATACAGCTCACTTCATACAAAACTGTGACAGAGTTATCTAGTTATGTTTGTCTTTGTGAATAGATTAGACAAACAGTTTGGTTATAGTTGCTGCCTGGCAGGAAACTGTAGTACAGGCAATTTTTTCACAACACTAAAGTTGTGAAGAACGTTTTAACTGTAAGTCATCTTAAGAAAGAGTATCAAAATTTAGAGGCGTAGACAGTTATATTGTTTCTCTAAAATCGGTCCTTATTACAGGAGGGCCAGGATGCTCAGATTAAAAAGTATTTTACGTTTGAGTCAATGCAGGGCTCTGGGCAGCCCCAGAGCGGCTTGTGGCCTTTCTTTTGTTTTGCAAACAGTGCCTGAGAAAGATTTTTTCCCTGTGTTCAAGAGAAATTCTTTTTAACAGTGTTACAGATCTATTCAGATGTTTAAAATAATGCTTAAATTCAAAGAGTTTTGCTTCTAGTGAACTGTAATCACTAGAAAATTTTGCCTCTAGGTATAGCTAATGTAACTTTACCTTACGTAAGAAAAATTTTATTGTTTCTGCTTCTATACAAGAAGCCAAGAGTTTTAATCTTTCAGTGTATATTGTTTCCTAAGTGAAAAGTATTTTATTAACTAATGCTTCTTAAAGTTTACCTTAAATCCTTGCTCTCACCCAAAAGATTCAGAGACAATATCCTTTTATTACTTAGGGTTTTAGTTTACTACAAAAGTTTCTACAAAAAATAAAGCTTTTATAATTGTTATTAATTGGTAATTAAAAATTGGTTGTGCCCAAAACAATTCTTTGGCCAAAAAGAAAACATTATTGTAAAGTCATTTTTCTCATCCTCCCAGCCAATCGTTGGCCCATGTGGGCCCAACTAGCTTCTGTGGGGCGGAGTCTTAAGACACAGTTTCCCCTGTTCCAGCACAGATGATCTAGTTGTGTGCTGTAGATGGTGTTTTAAAATGCTGAACAATCAAACCTTAATTTGTATATTAATACTCAATGCCATATCTCTGAGCTCGCAATTGCTTAAATTGTTCATCCCTCAGATACTATTAATTCTCAAATTTACAATTGCTTATGCATATTTCTAGTTAATAAATAAATTATGAACATGTGACTCTTAATAACTTTGCAAGCCTTCTAGTTACAACTGCTCCTTAAGAAAATTGATTAAAAGTGCAATTAGTCACTGCCCCTTTACAGCCAAGTATTTAAAATGTTTTGTCAACTAGTTATTAATTCAAAAGTTTAGGTATTGTAAAATTTTAAAACTTTAACTTCTTAAAAGACAAAAAAGAGAGAAATTGTATCCCCGTGCATGCTATTTAGTGCATTCCCATGCACACTATTAAAGTCTTACCTTTATTTTCAAAATCTAATATTTTAATGTCAAAGAGTTTAATAAATGCTTTATAGTATCTTAAAGGGATCTACTTATTGGCTTATAGATTAATCCTAAAACAGCTACCTTATTAGAAAAGGGAAAAACAGGTTTTCTCCACAGAACGCTGCAGAAGCATATTAGTAAATTCGTGTGACGAGCTGGTAGGTAAGTTGACTCATGTCCTGATTAAATTGACTAAAAAACTAAATTAAATTCATGTTTTAGATCCATCCTTACTTGTCATTTTTCCAGTTTAGACTAGCTTCTAGCCTTTTAACTTTATGACAATAGTACATCAGAGACTGTATATTCAGACTTAGTAAAATTAGTCATTTAATAGAGTCATAATGATTTTTCTCCTTTCTTCAGTGTGACCAGCCATTCTAACTCAATCTTAGACTGGTCCTAATATTCAGTCCAATGTTAGAGATTCCTATATTCTAAATTACCTAGCAAGTTAATTAAAGAGCAATTGGTCACTTAATACCCCCTGACTAACAAATGGAAGGGTCCAGATCCAGTTCTAATTTGGGGTAGGGACTCAGTTTGTGTTTTTTCACGAGATGAAGATGGAGCGCGGTGGCTGCCAGAGAGATTAATTCGTCAGATGAACACAGATTCTGACTCTTCTGGTAAGTATCATTCTAAAGACTAAAATTCCTTTTGTGCTTAAAATTCAGCTGAGAGCAACAGCTCTCAAAGCTGTTTGTGTTCTCCAGCTACTCTCTGAACCAGCTCCCGACAGGAGGCCGGAGACTAGCCTCAGCTTTACAATTTGCATTTAAATAAAGTACCTAGACTTCCCCGAAAGAAGTTCTGCTTTCCTACTTTCTCACTGTCTTTCAAGATTTTGTCTTTCAAGCAGGTAAATCAACATTCCCGAGGCGGACCAGCGGATGTGCATCCCCGCCCCCCTAGAGCACACAGGCGGCAGCTGTTACCCCCAGTCTCAGGACATTTCCAGCATGTGGCTTTCAGTCTGAGTTAAAAATTTAGGTTTACCTAGAGGGCTAGAAGAGTAGATTTTTCTATATCAATAAAGATTGGTTTTTATTTTGGTAGACAGGCTTAGCCCCTTAGCTGACCTCTGGCTTTTCACCCTTGCTGTTACCGCAAGGTGTCCTTAGCTCAGTAGGCTGTGGAAAAAACAGGGATGAGGAGGATCGACTTCCAGCTCCTATTTTACCCACAAATCGTGGTGTTATTAACGACATAATTCTTGCTTAGGCTTTGCTAATTCTGAGGTTGATAATTCTCCTTTAGGAGCTGCACAGCACTCAGAACTGTGCATACTGGTTTGTGATTGTACAAATTCAGTATGGGCACCGCTTGGTGCAGAGATACTTACTGCAAGGGAAGGTCCAGCTTGACCATTTCTGAGTTTCCTGTGAGATAAACCCGGTTTAAAAGAGGTTGGTATCATATTTTGGTTAAAAATAAAAAATATTCTCCGGCTCTACCTTGCCTCCCCAAAAGATACCGAGAGCCACATGTGTGGGTTTTACCCACGGGAGGAATCGGGTCCATGTCCACCCAAGCCAAGGTTAAAAGCCCACTCATCTACGGATGAGAAAATCATTTGATCACCTCAGTTAAGCGTTGCCTTATTTAACTTAATTAATAGGGGGGAGAGAGATTGGAGACGTACTATTGAAAGGGCAAGCCCTTCACTGCCTCCCACCCAAATAAAAAAGCCAATTGGCCTTGTACTACAAGAGCCGGTCACTCCTTCTCCCTGTTTCCCACCTATCTTCCAAAAATGCGGAGGAATTCAACTTAGTGCTATTTTCACATCGTTCAGTCAAACTTAGCCAGAGTTCCAACGCCCTACTTAAAATTCAACTAGAAAGTTACCTACCAAGTACTAATTAGCATTATAAAGTCAGAGTCTGCAGCTCCAGGCCTTTCAGTTGTTTACTAGAAAGGACAGTCTTAAGCCAGATACAGTTTACCATAAGAAAGGTTAAAGAATCCCAGTGAAGCAAGTTTTTTCTTTAGCCCTAGATTCCAGGCAGAACTATTGAGCATAGATAATTTTCCCCCCTCAGGCCAGCTTTTTCCTTTTTTTTTTATTTTGTTAATAATAGGGAGGAGATGTAGTCTCCCCTCCCCCAGCCTGAAACCTGCTTGCTCGGGGTGGAGCTTCCTGCTCATTCGTTCTGCCACGCCCACTGCTGGAACCTGAGGAGCCACACACGTGCACCTTTCTACTGGACCAGAGATTATTCGGCGGGAATCGGGTCCCCTCCCCCTTCCTTCATAACTGGTGTCACAACAATAAAATTTGAGCCTTGATCAGAGTAACTGTCTTGGCTACATTTCTTCTTTTGCCCCGTCTAGATTCCTCTCTTACAGCTCGAGCGGCCTTCTCAGTCGAACCGTTCACGTTGCGAGCTGCTGGCGGCCGCAACACATACATACATACATACACACATGCATACATGCATGCATACATACATACACACATACACACATGCATACATACATACACACATGCATACATACATACTTCTCTCCAGAAAAGCTGAAGGGATATGGTAAAGTGCTTACTATAGAAATTGGCTCAGGGTGTTATAGATTTGAGATTCACACATAGACTTCTGTTTTCATGTGACTGAGGATGCCATGGAGGAGGTCCTCTAAAGGAAAATCTCCTTTAAGGAGAAGTTGTCATGAAGAAAGTTATATGGAAAGAAGCAAAGAGAAGACTTCTGTGCATGCGGAGCCTTCAGATGTGTAAAAGACCTAGGAATCCCAGCAGACCACATTCACTATGATTACTACCTGCTGTTATTGTGTAAGCTTAGATCCAGACCCTGCCACATTCACCTCTTCTTTCATCTGGTTAAAAAAAAATCAAATGTCCAATGAGTGTCAAAGAGTCACTCAAACAAAAATCTCCTACAATAAAGATTCTAGTGTTTATTTCTTAAGACTCTTTAATAAATAACTATTTGTAACTTCTTTGCAATGTAATTTTTATCATATTTTGAACTTTGGTGCCTATAATTTTCAATATAACTGAATGTGTGTAAGTACTGTAAACACTCATGTTATCTGGGCAAATTGAGCACAAATAAGAAACTGACTTAAACTTCCTTCTCATTATATTTCACTTGTTTACAAGTTAGAAAATACCTTTGATGGATTTTTCTTCTACCAGATAAATTGGCACAATGTAGCTTAATGTTTGTGCCTTCCTACTGAAACTCAGTGTGTTTATGGAATTCCTGCCATTGTCCAGGAGGTCAGACCTCTGCCAGTGCTTTTGGTTTAAACATACAAAACACTTCCTTCTAGCCCCAGGCTTGCTTTGTAGGTAGACCAGTAGACCAAATGATATGAGGAGAACTTGGAAGGTGCTGCTGGCAGAATTCCTGTCATCAAAATTTCTTTTTTTTTTTTTAAACCCCACAATTTTATGCCTTGTGGTGGTTTGAATATGCTTGGCCCATGGGAAGTGACACTACTAGGAGGTGTGGCCGTATTGAAGGAGGTGTAGCCTTGTTGGAGGAAGTGTGTCATTGTGGGGGTGTACTTTGGAGATCTCTTCCTATATGCTCAGGCTCCACCCAGGGATGAAGCCAGTCTCATCCTGGCTGCCTTTGGAACAAGACGTAGAACTCTTGGCTCTTCTAGCACCATGTCTGCCTGGATGCTGCCATGCTTCCTGCTATGCTGGTTAATGACTAAACCTCTGAAACTATAAGCCAGCCCCAATTAAATGTTTTGCCTTTATAAGAGTTGCCTTGATTATGTTGTCTCTTCACATCAATGGAAACCCAAACTAAGAAATGCCTTATACCAGCCATTTACTCTAACGGCTTTAACAGTAATAAAAGCTGAATGGGCACCGTGCTCAACTGTTCTCATTTCCCTAGCTCCTTCTTAACTGTGTCTTAGCTCTCAAGATTTTCCCTGACACTCCCATCCTCATCCTTCATCTTTTTCCTCAAGATCTAATGCACCCAATGAGCGACATTAATGTATAATGAGCTACAAGCACTGGCAATTGCTTGATTGCTTACTTGTTACTCCTACTAGATCCTTGAGGCTTATCATCCTTTCTCACATACCTGCTCCTGACAATAGCTTGCCAGTGCTTTGTTGCTTAGCAACACTGACTCACTGCTGGCTATTCCAACGAAGAGCCAAGATCAGGTGCATTTCCCACATAGTCTTATCCATTTTTTTTGTTTCAGCACCACTAAATGGGTAGGTTATTTTAAAAGGGGTTGGGGGGAAGGGGCTATTTTGGCTTCTGCTTCATGTCCAGACTTTAGGGAATTGTGCCTGGTGGTGACATTATTTTTTTAATTTAGTTTTAGATTTCTTTATTTGTTGATTGATTTTTCATACAAAAATGCTCCATATAGCACATGTGTGGAGATCAGGGGACAACTTGTGGCAGTCAGTTCTTCCATCTACTGTATGTGTCCTGGGGTTTGAATCACAGTTAACAGGCTTGCCAGCGAGTTCCTTTAGCTGCTGAGCCATCTTACTGGCAATGGTGATGACATTCTGAGTAGACAGCAACAGTGTGGGCATCAAATGGAGAGGCAGGAAATGCAAAAGACTTAGTTAGATGGGTTTTTATAGCAGACTTACTATCAAGACAGCACATTAACTTTACAGATTCATGAAGTCACTACTTGCATGAATGGGTTAATCCATTCATGAGGGTAGAAACCTAGTCACTTCTTTTTTATTCCTGTGTTTGTTTGTTTCTTTTTAATTTTGTGCACATATGTGGGGGTTGTGCATATGAATTTCCAGTGCACATGGAGGCCAGAAGAGGGTGTTGGATACCCTGGAGCTACAATTTCAGGCAATTGTGAGATACACCACATGAGTATGAGAAACCAAACTCCCATTCTCTGCAAGACCAGTACACACTCTTTACCACTGAGATGTCTCTCCAGCCCCTACAAGTATCTCTTATGGCCCATTTTGTCCTATGTTTTAGTATGTCATGATGGGGATTAGACTTCAACCTAAATTTCAGAAGGGGCAAACCATGGCTTGTCCCCACTGAGCACCATCCATGCAAGTTCCATGCTTCCTCCATTTTCTCCCCAAACCCTAGACCTTCTCTGCCTTATCTGTCAACCTGACCTCCAGTGAGTTTGGACTTTGTGGTTAGGCAATTTTAAGTCACTTGTTTGACTGTCCTGTTTAGTATAAAGGGTCTTAAATGTTAGCATGTGGGGCCTTCTCTCAAGAGTTCCTAGTTCAGTAGGTCTGAGGTGGACCTGAAGAATTTTGTTGTTGTTGTTTTTCAAGACAGGGTTTCTCTGTGTAGTCTTGGCTGTCCTGGAACTCACTGTGTAGACCAGGCTGGCCTTGAACTCAGAAATCTGCCTGCCTCTGCCTCCCAAGTGCTGGGATTAAAGCTGTGCGCCACCACTTCTGTCTTATTTTTTGTAAGATTTCTCTCATTTTTTGAAACTATGGCTGGGAAATATATTTACCACATCCATACTTTCTCTTTACTTTTGCTATCCGAATGCGTATTTATTTATTTATTTATTTATTTATTTTTAGTTTTGTGAAGGCCAATGTTAGGCTTCCCTGTTGGTGTTTTTTGTCTCATTTCCATAACCTAAGAGATAGAGAATACTTTTCATCCAAGAATTTGTCTAGGAGTTCTGCCTTTCACATTTATATCTGTGATATTCTCTGAAGTGAATTGTATATTAGCATTGTTGTAATAGAGCCCTTTCAACCTGGCCAGTGACACTGGCCATCCTAAAGCCTAAATTCATGGTAACAAGATAAGAAAAATGATACAGTGAGAACTAGGTTGTAGTGACCACGATGGGACTGCTGACACCATCATGAAAAGAAGAGGGCATCACCAGGAACTTACTCCAGTATAACTGTACTCCCTCTGGCCACCAGCAACACATGGTCTGGTATATATATATACCAGACCATGTGTTGCTGGTGTATATAAAAGAGGTGGAAAGCTGACTGGGGATAGGACTCATGAAGGAAGCCTTTACATGTCATTATCCATGTTAGGGTGGGACCATTTAGTGACACAGCTGTCTGAGTCACCCATTCTCTTGTAAATAAACAACATCAATAAATTAATTGGTTCTCTAAGTTGGACCTGGATGCTATCACTTCTCCAGCTTCTTGGTACCCTATTTATAGAAATTATGCCTTCTTTATATATCCCCAGTAAAAGTCACACAACAGACTCTTATTTATTCTTGTGAACAGACACCAGCATTTTCTTAGTGAGATGTACTTGTTTGTGAAATCATCGCTCCCATAAGATATACAGAGAAACATGACATTGAGTTACGTACAGACTCTGTGTGATGCTAATTAAAACAACATGTAATGCTTTCTTTATGATCTCCGACATTTTGAACGCATAGTTCTTTGCTCTCCCACAGAAATAGTATAATGAGTCAAGGCCCACAAAAAACAAACCAACAAGTATATATCTTATAACTAGTCAGACTAACCTTTAAAAATCAAATATTTTTTGAAAACGATTTTATTCACCACTGTGCCATTCATAGCTAAGAGAAATGCACATTTGCTTGAAACTCCAGATGTTCTAGGGACAAATGCTCCAATTCTTCCTGGACCCGTTTCTGTGGTAGCTTTGAGACAAAATGCCTTGGCCAGAGACTTTATTTGTCTAATCCCAGGGAAGATACAAACTCAGCAATAGTGTGTTGCTCCAAACCAGCCGCCCAAAGACCTCCCACTGAGAGTTCCATAAACTTACAGCTTGGGTTACTCAGTGAGGTCACCCCATGCAGGTCCGTGGGCAGATGGCCAAGCTTTGATACAAGGCTGTAATCAGATTCCAAAACAAGTATACACACACACAACCTTTTCCTTGTTTCTAGCTTAAACTCGTGATTTATAACAACACGGCCAAACTCCTAAGAGAAGTACATCAAGTCAACCTAGAATAATGCTCCAAATAATTGTTTCAAGTGTGTTTTCCGGGAAGCTTCTATTTTTTTTTTAAAACCCACATGTAATTTTCTATTATAGGATTAAAAAACAAGCACCCTATTTATTTTAAATTGAGCATAATTTACATGGAAATATAGAGCTAGAAGAAAGCGTAGAGAGAATTTAGTTCAGTAATAGTGCCCGACTTTGATTATTGTCCTATTATCTGTAGCTCTCAAAACATATCTATTGCAGATTAGCAAGATGGCCTAGCAGGAAAAGACCCTGCCACCCAGTCTGACAACTTGAGTTTGGTCCTCAGGAACTACATGATACAAGGAGAGACTTAATTCCTCTGTCTTCCACACACAGCCTGTGGGATATATGCACCAACCTCCCCAAATACAAAATAAACAATAAGCTAATAAAATATCAATGCCAAAATTGCAACCCAATAAACAACACTGGGCCTCCATCTTCCACACACAGTCTGTGGGACGTACGCATCTACCTCCCCACGTACAAAATACATAATTCAATAGGCTGATAAAATATCAATGCTAAGTAACAACACTGGGAGAATGTGCCTACATATCAGCATTTTCCAATGTCTCCTGAGTGAATTCATTAAATAACTGAGGTTGAGACACTCAGTGGCCAAATTCAAACATGGAGGAAATGAGATTCATGGGGTCTAAGTAACTTTTCATTATGTTTTAAACTTGCCCTATCCTGTATTCCAGCCATTCCCCACATGGTGGCTGTTTAGATTTAAATACATTCAAGGTAAATAAAATTTAACTTATACATAGTTTGCAACTATTCAATATCTACATGCAGCTAGTGGCTACCACATTAATCAGAGAAGATACAGAGATATCTGTCAAGACAGTCAGTTCTTTTAGCTATCGTTGTGAGAGGTAATTCCATATGTGTTCATAAACACATTTCTATAAAGCATGGCCAAGAATTGCCTTATGCCTTGCTATAGATTTCTATGAAAACATTAATCAACTTCATACACATTAAAAGCCATTATTTCACAATGGTTACCATGGCAAAAATATTTTTAAAGCAAGAATATCTCAACAGTAGATGAAGCACCTAATACCACAATAAAGATGGTAGCTCCCTAGGCCAGCATGGACATCACTCAAATCCACACCACCTCTACACCTAAACTCATGGATAATAATCCAAAAGAACAACCTGTTTCCTTGACTGGCAAGCAGAGCATACTGGAAGAGATGCAAAAGCCACAATTCCCACTGAGTGGCCCATCAGGCCCAAAGCCAGTGCACAAACCTGTCCAGGCACAGCCCTGACCTCAAGAGTGCAAACAGGAAACCAGTAGAGGATGATACATCCTCTTTATAAACCAAAAAACAAGGCCCAGTCGGAAGAACCAAGAATGAGAATTATTCTCATTCTTAGAATATTAGGATTTGTCATCCCCATTGTCATGTTTTAAAATTATTGAACAGATTTTTACCCCTGAAAACATCTTGGCCTCTTAGGGTAAACATGCACAGGACAACAGAATCGATAAAGCAGGTGTTGGTGCTGGAAGGATTTTTGCAGAGTTAGCAGTATTTTTGTCAGTGCAACTGTCTTTTTCTTTCTTTTTTTTTTAAATCAACATTTGCTGGCTTTGTTTTTACAGTTGTGTTATGAAATTGAAATGTAATACCGCTGTTCCTTGTGAATATGTTGTTCCGTGTCATGTGGCTCAGTGTTTCCCATTCCCAAGTGTATTACATCAAGTCATGAGCTAACCAAACCTAAGATGAAACTAGAGGAAGCCAGCTAGCCAATACCATAGGAAGCCAATCTTAGAGATTACAGTGTCCCAAGCATTTCACAGAGATTGCGTCATTTAATTCCCACAACTCACAATGAGCTAAGTAGCAATGTTATTCTTTTACAGATTCTAAACAACTTTAGTTAAGGTCTCACGGCTAGTAAGTGGTAAACTTGAACTTTGAATCCAGTCAGGCTAGCTTTTTTTTTTTTTTTTAAGACAGTAGTTGACTATTTTCAACATAGACTTCATTTAAAAGAAAAAAAGTCAAGGTTAAGATCAGAGATTTTTCAAGGTTAAGATCAGACACACAGGAATGGACTGGCCATCAGGGCGGGGACATGAAAGCTACCCCGTAACCAAGTGTGGCTTGGACACTTGGGATTCCAAGGTTTGCAAGATTACTTTGTCAAAACCAAACAAACCAAACAAACAAACAAAACAAAAAACAACTGCCTCCTGGCTAATTTGACAGTGATACTTTCTGTTCTCTGGCAACAGTACTAGTTGCAAAAACCAGTCTAAGAAAGAGAAGGGGAGAGCATGAAACAAAATAGCAGTAGTTGTAGGTGCCCCTTCTGGGGTTATGCAACATTCCCCAATGTCTGGGCTCTGAGAAGACATGGGGGAGGGTAAGGTTTCCTGCCCCGAGGCAGGGGGCCTGAGATGGAGAGATACCTGCATTAATTAGATCGTTATATAAAACATCACCTTTCTTCAGGCCATATTCTCTCTTCAGTAACCTTTACAAATCTCAGCGTGTTTCCACATTTCATTTCCAAATGCAAACAAGAAACACAGTCAGCTCCAGCATTACCAGCATCCCAGCTAGAGCAAACCAAATTATTTTCTCACCCAGGCGGCGGTTGGAGGTCCTTATAGGCATTAGAATGCACTTGGAGTCATTTATAGCCACTCGGTTTCTTTGCTCATTGTAGCGCAATGAAATGCAACTTTTCCAAGTAGTCTTATGTAAAGTCCTTTGAACTGGTTGTCTCCTTCTACAAAGCCTAGAGGATTTTATTTTTTAAAAGTTAGACTTGGGTGGAGCTGAAGAGATGACTCCAGCTGTTAAAAGTGCTTGCTGCCCTTTGCAGAAGGCCAAATCTCAGTTCTCAGCAACCACGTAAGGTGGCTCACAGCTTGCTCTATCTCCAGCTCTTGGGGCTCTGACTCCTGGCCTCTCTAGGCAGACACACACACACACAGACACACACACACAGACACACACAGACACACACACACACAGACACACACACAGACACATACACAGACACACACACACACAGACACACACACACAGACACACACACAGACACACACACACAGACACACACAGACACACACACACAGACACACACACACACAGACACACAGACACACACACAGAGACACATACACAGACACATAGACACACACACACAGACACACACACAGACACACAGACACACACACACACAGACACACACACACAGAGACACACACACAGACACACACACCACACACACACACACCACACACACACACACAGAGACACACACACAGACACACACACCACACACACACACACACACACACACACACACACACACACACCGATTTGAAAAGAGAGTAAACTTGAAGAAATTATGCTTTAGGAGGACTTAAGGTTCACCTCAAGCCTGAGTTTCCTTTTTTATTGTTGTTTGTTTAATCGGAACAAACCCTGTATTCTTAGATTCTTGTCTCTAAGATTCTAATCAGCTATACAGGTTACAGAATCCAACAAAAATATTGTAGACAATTTTTTTTTCTGCTTTCATTGTCACTTTACAGGATTCTGGCTCAAAAAAAAAATATCCTGAAACATTTTTATTAATCAACTGAGATAGAGCTTACATATGTGTCTGCTTAAACCTTATTCCCAAAGTTTCAGTACATGCCTGCATCCCCTTTCCACGTCTCCTCTATTGTCAACATCCCATACAGAACAGTCTGTTTATAACAAATGATGTGCTAGTAAAAGTCCAGTCATTGTTCGTGCCATAGATTGCATGGGACTAGACAAATGTGCAGTGAATGACATGGGGCCACCATTATTACATCCTTCAATTATTTATCTTTAAATAGTATTGTCTTGAGTTTTCTGCTCATGATTTTACAATATACTTTGTTTTTCAGAGCAGTTTTAGATTCAAATCAAAACCGAGCAGAGACTACCTACCGAGTCACACACATACCCCTTCTTCGCACACACACTCTGCCTCCCCTACTATTACCACCCCACACCAGAATCCATCGGCTAAAGTTGATAACCTGTCAGTGGCAAATCGTTGTCATGACAAGTCCACAGTTGGTGACAGAGACCAGTCTCTGTGGTGTACATTCTATGGGCTTTGAACAGATGTCTAATGGCATGTACCCACCATTATAGTATTATTGAGAATCATTTTGCTGCCCTAAAATCTTCTGTGCTCTGTCTATTTACTTTTTCCTCTTGTTCTGACAACCACTGAACAATCTGTGGTCCTCACAGCCTTGTTTTTTCTGGCACACCAGAAAATTGAGCTCATATAGTTCATAGCTTTTCAGGTGACTTCGATCAAGTAACGTATGCTTAACATTTCATAACATCTTATGCTTCATGATGCTTCCCCCACCCCACCCCCAGAGACAAGGTCTCATGGACCCCAGGTTTGCTTAAGCTCAATGTTACCAAGGATGCCATTGACTTTTGGATGCTTTTGCCTCCGTCTATAAATGCTGAGATTAGAGGCACAGTGGGTTTTATGTGGTGGTGGGGACTGAAGCCAGGACTTTATGCATTCTAGTCAAACACTCTTCCAAGTGAATGACCCTCCCAGCCAGCTCATTTATCACAGCCCATGAATAAGATCGCATTGTCTGGATGCGCCACAGTTTATTTATCCGTTCACCTACTGAGGAACATTTTGGTAAAGGCTATTGTAAACTTTTGTGTGCAGAACTTTATAGGTACATAAATTATCAGTTCGTTTGGTAACAAACGAGTTTGATTGTTGGATCATCTGCCCTTAATTTCTAGATCTATTTAGGCTAGGTATGTACCATTTACATCTTTGATGAAATTCTGTTGTGTACATCCAAACTCATGGCTGATTATGACTTAGTATGGTATACGTTGTCTACCACAGAATATGAATGCATGGGTAAATGTCTTAGTCAGGGTTTGTATTCCTGCACAAAACATCATGGCCTAGAAGCAAGTTGGGGAGGAAAGGGTTTATTTAGCTTACACTTCCACACTGCTGTTCATCACCAAAGGAAGTCAGGACTGGAACTCATATAGGACAGGAACTTGAAGGCAGAAGCTGATATAGAGGGGGGTGCTGCTTACTGGCTTGCTTCCCTGGTTTGCTCAGCTTGTTTTCTTATAGAACCCAGGACTACCAGCCCAGGGTTGGCCAACATCCACAAGGGGCCCTCCCACCCTTAATCACTAACTGAGAAAATGTCTTACAGCTGGATCTCATGGAGGCATTTCCTCAAGGGAGGCTCCTTTCTCTGTGATAACTCCAGCTTGTGTCAAGTTAACACACAAAACCAGCCAGTACAGTAATTTATGAAGAGCCGTTATTTCACAGTTTATGGAGACTGGGATGTCTAAGATGAAGTCACTGGTAGACTATTTCATTTCTGGTTCCAGTATGTACCGTACATATAGCTGCATCCTCCAGATGAGAGGAAAACTGTTCTTACATGGGAGAAGAGAAGAACAAAGAGCTCCTTAAATCTGTTCAGGAGGGCAAAGTGCTCAGAACCTAAACACCTTCCAAAGGGCTACACCAGAAGAAACTACTGCCCTGGGGATTAAGTTGCCAACACACAAAGTTTGGAGGAGACAAAGACATACAAACCATATCAGGTACTGTGTGTATACTCAGTCCTGAGATTCCCTGCTTGCTTTTGCTCCATATTCATGGGTTGTCCCATTGTTTATGGAAAGCTAAGAGACTGTGAATTCACTACCAGTTCCTTTGTGCTTGGCCTGACAGTGAGTGACAGCAGACAAGGTTGGGGCTTTGAGACACTCCTCAGGCAGCCAGCCCGAGAGTCGGAGATCTGCAGTTGCCTTGGCAACAGCTGAAGTTTCCTGTCACAGGCTGAACAGCTTCGTGTCTCTTCATTTGTGAAAAGTCTATTTTATGCTCTCAATCTGCCTGCAGCATAAATATGCCACAACGGGGACCCTCAGGACTGGATTTTCTTTTTCTGATTTTGATATACAGATTTAAAACTCATAGTAGGAGGCAAAAAGCAGACACACACACATACACATACAAGCACACACAGAGACACACACATATACACATACAAGCGCATATACACATACACACACAGACACACATACAACACACAAGCACACACACACAGATGGACACACAGACATACACACACAGAGACACACATACACACACAAGCACACAGACAGAGACATATACACAGATACACACACAGAGATACACATACACACACAAGTACACACACAAACACACACAGAGACACACAATCACAGACACATACACATACAAGCACACACAGAGACATACACATACACACACACACACACACACACGCACGCACACACACAGACACACAAGCACATACACACATACACTCACATAAGCACAGACACACACGCACACATGCACACACACACATACACACATGTAAACATACACAGACACACATGCACACACACAGACACACACATGCATGCACACACAGACACACAGACCACACACACACACACACACACACACACACACGCACACACACAGACACACAAGCACATACACACATACACTCACATAAGCACAGACACACATGCACACATGCACACACACACATACACACATGTAAACATACACAGACACACATGCACACACACAGACACACACATGCATGCACACACAGACCACACACACACACACACACACACACACACACACACACACACACACCCATACTGTTATCTGGCACAAATACTCCAGTGCAGTCAGAATCCAGTCTTTAGAATCCAGACAATTCCACTGAGACAGCATCGATTGTTTCAGAACATCACAGAACGAAAGAATTCAGTGATCTTTTTTCAGACACTCTATGGCCACTTGTCAACATTTTTAAAAAATTCTCACACAAAGCACTTTGAATAGGTGAAAAACTGCAATATCCTTAGTAATAACATATTTGACAGCACGCACTATATCTTAAGTATCTTTGAAAGAATTCAGTGTGTCTCCAAATACAACCTTGCTCTGGCCTAAATGACTTAGGAAGCGCCCCTCCCCACACACACACACCCTCATCCCCCACCCCCTTGCATGGACAATAGGCATTCTCTTCTTTTCTCTTCTTCTCAACCTCCTCTAATTGATGCTTCTGTCGGAGCCCAGAGGGCTGCAATTTCCTTGATTGTCTCTCCCTCCGAATCCCCCCAGACTACTGCTTATCCCAAAAGCCTAAATTTCTGCCTGTGCCAGCTACAGGTATGTAAATAACATTTAAGCTGCCTTCCTCCCTTTGAAGAGTTAAGAGCCAAGTTCCTAACAAACATCCGCCAGGTCTTATTTTAGAACTGAGAGAGGAGCTGCATTCCCTAAAGCAACAAGCTTCCCCTTACATCTATTCTACCTTGAAACCGTCGGGGGTGGCCACCACCCAAGTGGATGACATACCTGGGCAGGGAGGATTTAACGGGAAGACAGAGGAAAACGTTTGGCACAGCAATTCCCACAGTCACACCTGAAGCCACATCTGCTCCTGGTACCCGTTGGTCCCAAGAGAAAAAATATGAAGACCAAAACTGGCGGATCTTGTGTGGCTGCTCCTCTGCCTTAGCAGAGGATAGCGGGAGACCTAGCGTTGTTACGAGTAACATCGGAAGCGTCCCAGTTGCAGTGAACAGGCTGAGGCGAGGCAGGTTAAGTGTCCCGAGAAACACGTGGTTGTGTCTGAGGCAGTCACTGTTCACTGGACTCGCCTCCCTGCCATCTTGGTCTGAGGTAAGCATGCTGTCTCTTTTGTTGGGGTTTTAAAGCACAGTCTTGCCTCTATGAAGAATTCAGGGTCCTAGAGGACCCTGCACTGAGGAAGAGTAAAGAAATCTGCCTCCTTACCCGCAAGGTACTTCCAAGTCGGCTGTTGATATTTTCGTCTCTCAACAAACACTCCTCATCTGGAGGCTAAGCAATAACCTCTCGGAAAAAGGGTCAACTGGTTCGACGGAGAGGAAACCTAGGCTTACCTAGCAGTCCACAGTAAGTAACATCCCCCATTCAGATGCAGAGAAGTAGCGAGAGCCAGGGTGAAAAGAAAATCAAGAGAGGCAGTTTCCATCGCCCTTCCTACAAAAGAATGGCCCAGAGACCCCGGGGCAGCCCTTGGGTGGTATAAACAATCGCTGCTGGCAGACCAACAGAGGTAGAAGCGAGTTGATGAGGTGGGCTTCTACTTAGCACAAAGCTAAGACGGAGAAATCTAATACAGCCGCAGATCAGGCAGAAAATAAAGCGTTGCTGTTGGATGGCGTATGTAGAATATTAGCGGTACCCACAAACAATGGGTTTGAATTGAAGAACACCAACTTTGCCAATCAAAACTTTTCCTGAAGGCCATATAGTTGTCGCCTGGCCATATTGGACAGGCCTTAGTGGGGACAGGGGTGGAAAAGGAACATCTCTTTCTCAGATATGGATTTGTCATTTTAAAAAAAAAGATACATTATCTGCTTGGGAAAAAACTGGTCTGAAAAGCAGAAGAATGTGAGAGGCAACTAACTGGGTGATTGACGGCTCAGCTACTTTAAAATTCCAGAACATGGGAGAGTTTGCCTGCCTAGAGGGGCCATGAAAGTCATAGCACACTGTTGCATGCCGTAGGTGATAGTGACTGCTCCAAAGTCACCGAGGGGCAATAAGTCAATCAGCCCATCAGATTGATCAATGAACTTTAGGTTCTTCCACCATGGTGACTTAATAAAAAAAAATTGGTACATAATTACTGTACATGTGATAATCCAGATCTTGTATCTATAGCTTTTAAAATATCATGTAGCCTTTCACTTTGAAGGCACAGCTTTAAGAAACTTGTATGTGTTTATTCCTTATGCTATATACTCACATTTATATATAAATAAGCAAGGCCTTGTGAGTGTACATAAGATACTCACATTATCGGTAAAGAGTCTGGATAGGAAATCATTTTCTGTCAGGTGCCAGAGCTCTGAGATTTAGACACTGGGAAGCACAAGGCTTGTATAAGACTAATCCAGCTGGGCTGTGGTGGCGCACACCTTTGATCCCAGCACTTGGGAGGCAGAGGCAGGCAGATTTCTGAGTTTGAGGCCAGCCTGGTCTACAAAGTGAGTTCCAGGACAGCCAGGGCTATACAGAGAAACCCTGTCTCGAAAAACAAACAAACAAACAAAAAAAGACTAATCCAGATGGATGTAGTACAAAAAAAAAAGACTAATCCAGATGAATGGATCCAGTTTTGTAGGTTTGTGTATATTTGATATGTTTCTAGAGATAGGGGACTATAATAGCCATTATTATGTCCTGTCCAGTACTTTGCCAACAAAGTTGATCCAACTGATGGATCAACATTTCTGCCTAGGGTACAGTATGCCAGGCCCAGGCAGCATTGGATTCCTTGACACCACGGCATTCCTATGGGTAGGAGCCTTGGGTATTTCTGAATTAATGTTAACCCAGACGAGGGGAAAGATGGCAACATCTCGCTGCGAACAGCATTAAAGTCTGCCAGATCGTTTGGATGTTGAGTTGCATGTATTCCTCAAAATCTGACAGTGTAATACTCCCCCAGATACATTTTATGGGGAGAAAATGAAATTTCAAATAGCTTCTCCCAGATGGCTAGTAAGTCTATATTTCCTTATAGGTTTGACTCTGAAACCAATACTTTTAGAGTGAAATAAATAAATAAATAAACCCAAGGTATTTTCACTTGAGAAAATAAGTTGATTTGATGAACCCTGTAGATACTGTTCAGGGGAAATTTAATATTGACTTAAAAAATACTTCAGGTTCTTACAGGTTTGGTAAGTGAGAAAACTGAGTTACACACCTCTAATGGCACCTGTTTGCTTAACCTGCTACATAAGGCTTCATGGGAAGAAATATGACCCTGCCCTATGGGAACCCTGTTAGTACATATCTCCCCCATGCCAGATAACTCCAAAGACTTGGCAGTTTCCCTGAATACCACATCAGAAAACCAGAAAGTAAAATATCAGAAAAATCTCTTCAAAACTTCGCCACTTACTTAAAAGTGGTCTTTCCATGCTAACTAGAACCTTCTCCTCTCTAGTCCCTCTGCAGAGCTCCCAGAAGCCAGCCTGCTAGGATGCCTCTGTTGCCTGGGTTTCATGTTTGACTTGGAACAGGCTTCTCAAGACTCCATGAAGCAGGGAGTTTGTTTATCATCATCATCATCATCATCATCACCATCACTATCACCATCATCATCATCATCATCATCATCACCATCACCATCATCACCATCACCATCAACATCATCATCACCATCACCATCACCATCACCATCATCATCATCATCATCACCAACATCATGTCTCTAACCCACAAATTGCACATCGACAGTAAGACATGGCCCGCAGTGAGCCTACAAATGTTACAAGACTCTAAACATTACAGAATGGCATTTTTTTTTTTTTTTTGGCAAGAAAAAAAAAAAAACCCCTGAGCTAATTGAGGAGAGAAAATGAAAGCTCAATTAGCAAGGGAAGAGGAAAAACAGATCAATACCGGACATTTGCTGATTTTGGAAGATATAGAAGAGCTGAGGTTGTGTAGATAAAGTACTGGTGGACTAGGGATCTATAAGTAAGATAACAAAGAAAAGTTTTGGAAAAAAGACATCTTAACAATTTTAGATTACGTTTGTCTTGTATATGCACACACACACATGTGACACAGTGTGCAGGTGGAGGTCAGGGGACAACTTGTAGGAGCTCATTCTTTCCTTCCACCACATGGCACACGGGGCCCAGGTATTGAATTTAGGTCACCAGGCTTGGGGCTGTCTTTATCCACTGAGCCATTTTGCTGGCCTGAAAGAGGACTTTAACAGTCTACCTCCATTCACTTTACTGTTTTCATTGTGTTTTTATTTTCTAAATAAGGCTCTTAAATTATCTATAGGGACCCTGTTAGCACACATCTCCCCATTCCATACAGCCCAAGTACTTGATTCTCCTTTGCTACATGCAACACCAGCAAATCAGAAAGCAAAATACCAGAAAAATCTCTTCAAAATGGTTTATATGTGATATACATAGATCTTTCACTCTATAAGTTACATAGTGATAAGGGGCAGACAGAGGGACACAGAGAATATTCCACTTGAGATTTAGTTAAAGGAGTTGATGTGCCTGTAAATTTGAATTTCATGACCTCCATGAATCCAAGTCTGAGAATAGTCATCAAATGTACTCAAATTCTAAGAATGGCACACTTCCTGCTTGAGATGGGATTACTGTATTCATGACATTGAATAAAAAGATAGATTTCAAGATCTTTTGTAACTTAGTCTGATCATTCTTGCATTTCTCATTGCTCATATAAGATCAACTCCAATTTAATGGGAAAAAAAAAACAGACAGTTCAAGGGCATCTCTTTCTTTAGGTTAGGAAAGTTTTCTTCTATAATTTTGTTGAAGATATTTACTGGCCCTTTAAGTTGGGAATCTTCACTCTCTTCTATACCTATTATCCTTAGGTTTGGTCTTCTCACTGTGTCCTGGATTTCCTGGATGTTTTGGGTTAGGAGCTTTTTGCTTTTTGTGTTTTCTTTCACAATTCTGTCAATGTTTTCTATGGTTTCTTCTGCACCTGAGATTCTCTCTTCTATCTCTTGTATTCAGTTGCTTGCATCTATGACTCCTGACCTCTTTCCTAAGTTTTTTTACTCCAGGGTTGTCTCCCTTTATGAATTCTTTATTTTTTTTAGTTCCATTTTTAGATCCTGGATGGTTTTGTTCCTTCCCTTTGCATGTTTGATTGTGTTTTACTGTAACTCTTTAAGGGATCTTTGTGTTTCCTCTTTAAGGGCTTCTAGCTGTTTACCTGTGTTCTCCTGTATTTCTTTAAGGGAGTTATTTATGGCCTTCTTAATGTCTCTATCATCATCATGAGAAGTGATTTTAGATCTGAATCTTGCTTTTCTGGTGTGTTGGAGTATCCAGGACTTGCTGTGGTGGTAGACTTGGGTTCTGATGATGCCAAGTAACCTTGGTTTCTGTTGCTTATGTTCTTATGCTTGCCTTCCGCCATCTGTTTATCTCTAGTGCTACCTTCCCTGGCTATGTCTGACTGGAACCTGTCCTTCCTGTAATCCTGGTTATGTCAGAACTCCTCCAAGTCAAGCTGTCTCTACTGGGATCCTGAGATCCTGGGTGTGACGGAGCTCTTGGGAGTCAAGCTGCCTTTGAGACCTTGAGATTCTGGTGTGACTAAGCTCCTGGGATCCTGGGATCCTCTAATCCTGGATATGTTAGAGCACCTGGGAGTAGAGCTGTCTCTGGGTGTTGTGGGGCTGGCTGTGGAGTTATCGCTCAAGGTCTGCTCAGGACACTGGCCCAGACGGCAAGAGACAGTTCAAGAAATGGAATACCTAGAGGTTAGAGCAATCCTGGGATCAGGCTACTGACCTAGAATTTCAAATTTTACTGACTGCAAATCTTATCACACAAAGACAAATAGAGAGAATAGGGATAAAGATAGAATAGGAAGCCCTTGGGATGGTCTCTCCATACAGACATCTATAAGGAAGGACTTACATTCTGGAATGTAGGAGTCTGTGGAAGGCACAGACTTTTTGGAGACACTGGCACTAGCAGCTACCCATCACCCACCCACAGTCCATGGCAGTTGTGCCTGGAACACAGCATGTTCCTATAGCAGCTTTAACTAAGCTTTGCTGAGGCCAGTATGAATGAAAGGGCTCGGTCCTTCTGGATATCTTTTCCTAAAGATAAGAGATGCATGCGCTGGTCACTGATACTGCCTCTCCTTATGGATGTGTGGATAAAGAAGCGAGCAGGCTGGGTAGTGGTGACGCACGCCTTTAATCCCAGCACTTGGGATGCAGAGGCAGGCAGATTTCTGAGTTTGAGGCCAGCCTGGTCTACGAAGTGAGTTCTAGGACAGCCAGGGCTACCCAGAGAAACCCTGTCTTGAAAAAAAACAAGGCAGAGGTGGGGGGGGTAAGTGGGCATTTCTGTCCTGCCTCTCTCCCATTCTATTGCAAGCCTTTTCCTCTCCATCTGAAGTGACACTTTAAGACCTAGTGTTCTCCCTACCCCCACTCCCTCTCTCTCAACTTAAAAAAAAAAACAAGGATATTTTATGAGGTCTGAAGTATGTGGCTAGATAGGTTATGGGCCTCAGGGAACAATCTACTACTATTATTCTGCTAAATGCACATAGCAATAAATGACTCCTAATGACTTATGGCTATGTCCATAGATCAGCTGTCACTCAGCCCTCACTAGAGAATCTTCCTTTTGCAATAGCTGTACTTAACAGAGGCCTACAAGAAGTCAGCATGCAGAGAATAGGAGACTACGAGGTTATTCAGCCCTTAGGCCTGTCTGTATCACATGTCTTCCCTCAATGCTCAGAAATCTATGCAGAAGAAGAAGCAGAAATAACGCAAGAGCAGAAGAGGAGGCAGAAATAATGCAAGAGCCAGAGATTGTGAATAGCTTCAAGGAGATAATGTTTCCTAACACAGCAAGGCAGCTGTACATGTGAGCTCACAGTAGTTGTAACTGGATGTACAGGACCTGAGCAAGCTCAAGCCAGATGAAAACTCTGAGCATAGAGGAGATGAGGGAAGATGCTGTCTCACCCTTAGCTGAGGACTTATTGGTATTTTATTGTGCAGGGAGAGGGAAAGTCAGTTTTCATCAATGATGTGGCACTATGGTGACCATACTCCAGGGCAGGCCCCACTCACAGGAAGAGTTGACCAACATAAACTGGGCTTAATTTTTTTTTAAAGTGAGAGACAGATAGTTGGGGAGGTGGGAAATATCTGGGAGTGGTTTGAGGAAAGAATGAATATGATCAAAAACATCATGTAAAATCCTGAAAGAACTAATAAAAATATTTTTTAAATGAGAACATTTTAAAGATAATTGCCTATCTGGAGAAAATTAGAAAGTGACCAAAGAGCTTAGATTTATATACCAGGCTGATCACTGAAACATGAAGCACACGGTAATTTTACAAAATCCAACATATAAAACAGTAAACAGATACCTAGATTGAAACAAAATGACAAACTGCACAAAAATTACTGAAATAGGAAAAAATCAGCAGAATTAGGATGTGTGTGCTTATTGGAGGAGGTTACATGAATAGATGATAGAAAAAGGATAAAGAGAAATCATTGAGTCTAAACTTTGCTTTTTTAAATATCAATAAAATTGGTAGATATTTAGCTAGACACACTGAAAAATGGAGAAGACTCAAACTACTAAAATCAGAAAAGGAACAGGTTTTCATGCTGGAAGGTATGGAGTGAGTGGAAAATCTATGGAATGTACAATAATTTTAAGAGTTTAGAGTTTGTGCTTCAACAAATTGGACAACTTATTAAATGAAAACATTTCCAGACAGCCCAAACCTATTAGAACAAATCAGATGGAATTCATGCCTGGTACTTTAAACTGAGAGAAGAGCCTGTGGCTGGGTAGGCCAAAGGCTCTAAGAGAGAACCAACTACTATTATTCTGCCAAACAGACTTTGTATTACATTGCTCCCCAAATACTTATCTTTTTTGTTTTGTTTTGTGGGTTTTTGTTTGTTTGTTTGTTTTTTGTTTTTTGGGATTTTTTGTTTTTTTTGTTTTTTCGAGACAGGGTTTCTCTGTGTAGCTCTGGCTGTCCTGGAAC
The DNA here is from genome assembly GCF_000001635.26 of Mus musculus. Classification (NCBI taxonomy): domain Eukaryota; kingdom Metazoa; phylum Chordata; class Mammalia; order Rodentia; family Muridae; genus Mus; species Mus musculus. The sequence continues at coordinate 113,743,231 of NC_000079.6, forward strand.
TCACTCTGTAGACCAGGCTGGCCTTGAACTCAGAAATCTGCCTGCCTCTGCCTCCCAAATGCTGGGATTAAAAGTGTGCGCCACCACTGCCCAGCTGATACTTCTCTTTATGCACATAGATGAGTGCATCTCTCAGCCTTCATTTGAGAAGCTTCATTTTGAGGTAACAATACAGAAACTTAGTCAAAGCAGAGAGAACAAAAGACTATGAAGTGGTCACCCTTAAGAAGGACATCTATATCACACTTCCTTCCCCTAAAGGTCAAGGATCATCACAGAAAAGGGGCTGGAAAGATTGTAAGATTGAGAGTTAGTGGAAGACCATTGTAAAATGGTCTTCTCTAGACATGATAGAGATATTGCACATATAACTCACAGCAGCTGTGGTTACATGTGTATGCAGGATGTAAACAAGATCAAACTGGATTAAATTCTATCATGGTTGGGGAAGGACTTCATGAAATCTTACCATCAGCGAAGAACTTGCTGGTGAATGCTGGGGGAGGAAGAACCAGTTTTGTGTAGATGTGGTCCCTGAGAGACTGTCCATATCCCAGGGCATATTCTTTCATCAATGCACATACTGAAAACACTAAGTGTTCTCAGTGGGATTTAAAAGAGAGTGCATGGGCCAGATATGGTGCCACATACCTTTAATCCCAGCCCTCAGGAGGTAGAGGTAGACATTTTTCCAAGTCTGAGGCCAGCTCACTCTACACAGCAAATCCTAGTCCAGCTAAATCTACATAGAGAGAACCTGTTTCAAAACACACACACACACACACACACACACACACACACACACACACACAAAACAAAACAAAGCAAAAAACCCAAAATAATCAAACTACATCAATATTGAAAGAGAGATCAGGATGTTAGTAGGGAGAAGCAGTGGCAAAGGATGGTGGGAACAGTTGGAAGGAGGGAGTGGAGATGATTTTTATGAAAAAAAATATATTCATGTATGAGATTCTAAAAAACAAATAAGTTTACACAAATGGAAAATTTAATTATACCTATAGCTAGTGAGCATATTAAGTGAGTAATAAATTAATATCTCAACAAAGAAAACCCCAGAGCTTATGGGTTGACTGATATTTTCTACTCAATAATTAAAAAGCTAATAGCAAGCAGAGAACACTTCCTCACTCATTCTATGAGTTTAGTTGTCTTACTTAATTTTTGACGAAATGGTAAGGCACCATGACCAATGCAATTTATAAAAGAAAAGTGTTTAATTCGGTGCTCACAGTTACAGAAGGTTAGAGTCTGTGACCATCACTTCAGAGAACATGGCAATAGGCAGGCAGGAATTCTCTGATTCAGGTACTGAGAACTCACATCTTGATCCACAAGCAAGGCAGAGAGAATTAATGGGAACAGTATGGGCTTTTGAAACCTCAAAGCCTTCCTCCAGTGACACATGTCCTCCTACAAAGCCATACCTCCTAGTTCTTCCCAATGAGTCCCACCAACTGGGGTCAAGTATTCAAATCTATGAACCTAGAGAGCCATTCTCACTCAAATCACCACACTAGTGTACCGATACCAATGCCTACAAAGATACAGCACAAAAGAAAACTACTGATTAGTGTGTCATATGAACAATGATGCAAAAAGCAATCAACAAAATGTTAGCAAAACAATGTTAGCAGCATATTGAAGGATGCATACAATGGTGGATTTTATTCCTCAAATTCGAGGCTCATTCAAAATACAAAACTTTGACAACACATGTGACAGTAACAATATAGAGATGAAGAAGAGAATTTGACAACCTTCAACCCCCTATCATAGCTGAAAACACACAGCAAACCATGACTAAGAGAAAACAATTTCAACAAAGTAAAAGGCACATGTGAAAGACCTACAACAAACATCATGTGCAATAATGAAAGACCAAGAACTCTGGCTGAGATCTAGGAGAAGGCCAGGATGCCTCTCATTACCACTCCTGTTTACAATCACTCTGGATCTAGCCAGAGCTACTTACCAAGAAAACATAAATCAAAGGCATTGAAGTTGGGTAAAAAGTGCCTGTTCACAAATGGCACAATAGTGAAACTATAGTTGTAAATAGTCTATACATATTTTCAAGAAATCTGGTAAAACTGTGGTGGTTTGAATGAGAATGGCTCTCCTATAGGCTCATGAAACTTGGACTCAGTTGATGGGAATCTTTGGGAAGGACCAGGAGGTGTGGCCTTGTTGGAAGACATGTGTCATGGCAGTAGGGTGTGTCCTTCCCCAATCCTTGAATAAGCTAAACAAACCCAGATGGTTTTACAACTTGGCTGGAGTTGGTGCCTGGCATTTGCAATTTCCTACAGAGCCTTGAGGAGCTGACCGCTTGCTGAGCTTGTTTTGCAATTCAATCTAGCTGAAACAAAAGGATGGCTCTGTGGGCTTTGCCTATATAAACACAGAGCTGAAAATTAAACTCGAGCCTTGATCAGAAACCTTTGCCTTGGCTTCATCCTTCTCTCACCTGCCCATCCCTTTTCATTCTCAGCCTCCCTTTCAGGTATACCCAGTTCTCCATGGCTGCTGGATGGCTACAATAGGGTTTTGATGTTTCAAAAGCCCCTGTCATTCCCATTTAATTCTATCTGCCTTGCTTGTGGACCAAGATGGGAACTCTCAGCTTCTGCTCCAGCACCATGCCTGCTTGCCTGCTACCGTGATCCGTGATCCCTGCTGTGATGGTCATGGATTCTCACCTCTGTAATTATAAGTCCAGAATAAGCTTACTTCTATTACTTGCCTTGGCCATGGTATCTTGTCATAGCAAGAAAAAGCTACTAAGACAAAATGAATACATGAACCCAACAAAGCTAGAATAGTTAAAATTAGATATTCTGCAAAAGAATATACAGATTCAGGGCATACAAATGTCAGTAGCCTTTCTATACATTGATAGCAAACACTTTGAGAAAGAAAACAGTGTCTAGGCCTTAGAGGAAAGTGAGCTGGACCCAAGCCCTGACTCAGATGCTGGGTAGTATATAATCTGTGGAGAACTTCTGAGCCAGTTAGTCAGTTTTTCCCTCTCCTCTCCTCTCCTCTCCTCTCCCCTCCCCCCTCCCCCCTCCCCTCCCCTCCCTTCCCCTCCCCTCTCCTCTCCTCTCCTCTCCTCCTTTCCCTTCTCTCCTCTTCCCTCCTCCCCTCCCCTCCCCTCCCCTCCCTTTCTATCCCCCTCCCTTCTGTATGTTTACGAAGTATATGCACACATGTGTATATATGACATTCGTAAGCCAGAGTAGGTGTTCAGCTCTATCACCCTCAACTTACTCCTCTGAGATTGTCTTTCATTGAACCTGAGGATAGGAGACGGGCAGCCAGCAAGCCACAAAGAGCATCCTCTCTCTGCCCAGTACAGTGCTGGTGTTACAACTGTGCCCACAGCCAAACCCTGCTTTTTAGATAAATGCTGGGATACAAACTCAGATTCTAATGCTGTGCAGGAAGTGCTGGTACACTCACCATCTCCTAAAGACAGTTTCTTCATTTTAAAAATTGGTATCTATTCATAGTTCCAAATCGTAAATAATTTAGATGCCAATTATCTCATGTAGGGGAAGACAAAAGCTGGTCTGTTCACACATTAGAACATTTTTTTTCAGTAATCAAAATGAATTATCTACCAACAGACACTGTAAAATTAAAACAAAAAGTCATATACAAGACATAAGCTATATGATTCCATGTATATGAAATATCTAGGAAAGGCACATTTAGAGCTAGAAATTAAATTGTTGACTGTGGACACTTAAGAGTAGAAATGGGAGCTAGCTGTAAATAGATATGAGGAAGTAAAAATGATCTAAAGCAGGTCACTGTGTGCTGATGAAGTAAATAATCCACCAATGGATCATTACAATACTAAACATATATACACCAAATACCGACACACCCAAATTCATAAAATAAATATTATTAAATATAAAGTCACAGATGAACTCCAACACAGAAATAGCGGGTGATGCTAATGCTCTACACTCACCAACTAACTGGTCATCCCAGCAATGAAGCATTTGGATTAAGTGATGTCATAGACCAAGTAAGCCTAGCAGATACATACAGACTGTCATATGCAAACACTGTAGAATACACAGTTTTCTCTGCAGCCCATAGAGCTTTCTCTAAACTAGATCATTAGTGCATAGAACAAATGTTAGTAAATATAGGAAGTGAAATGATTTCTTATATTCTGATAATAATGGAATAAAACTATAAACCAACAGCAAGAGAAATTATAGAATATCATTATACCTGAGAGACTGAACATTAGTGAATGATTAATGGGTCATTGAAGAAATCAAGAAGGAAATTAAAATATTTTCTAGAACTTAATGAAACTAAAGACATAGCGTGCCAAAGCCTACAGGAGATGATGAAAGCAATCCCAAGAGGGATATTTATAGCTCTAAGTGTCTACATTAATCTCAATAGATGCGGATAAAGCTTTTAACAAAATCCAACATCTCTTCATTATAAAAGTCCTGAAGAAACTGGGAGTTGAAGGAATATGTATGAGCATAATAAAGGCTATACATGGTAAATCTGTAGCTAACAGTATACCAAATGGGGAAAAACTAAAATTAGGAGCAAGACAAGGCTATTCCCCTTCCACAGTTTAGTCAATATAGTATTGAAGTCTTAGCTAGAACAACAGCATCAGTTGCAGAATGGAGGATACAGGGTTGTTTTAAAGAGTGAGTATACACACACACACACACACACACACACACACACACACACACACGCCCGCGTGCGTGCGTGCGTGGAAAGGGAAGGGAAGGGAAGGAAAGGGAAGGGAAGGAAAGGAAAGGAAAGGAAAGGAAAGGACATTGTGGAGAAAAGACAGCCTCTTTAAGAGATGCTACTGGGGAAAAAAAAATGGATAATCATACTGTCTTAGTTAGGGTTTTACTGCTGTAAACAGACACCATGACCAAGGCAAGTCTTATAAAGGACAACATTTAATTAGGGCTGGCTTACAGGTTCAGAGATTCAGTCCATTATCATCAAGGCAGGAGTATGGCAACACTCAGGCAGGCATGGTGCAGGAGGAGCTGAGAGTTCTACATCTTCATCCGCAAACTGCTAACAGAATGAGTGTCTTAAATCCCACACCCACAGTGACACACCTAGTCCAACAGGGCCACACTTTCTACTAGTGCTACTTACTCCCTGGGCTGAGCATATACAAACCATCAAACATGTAGAAGAATGAAATTAGACTCCTTTAATCCAATTTCAAAAAGTCAACTCTACATGGACCAAAGACATTGACATATGACCTGAAACTCCCAATTTTTTACAAGAAAAAGAAAAAATACTTCAAGATATACTATAGGCAACAAATAAGCCAGGAAATAAGGCCAATAATGGGTAAGTGGGACTTGATGAGATTTAAAAGATTACAGAAAGGAAGACAGTTACACAAGTAAGGAGACAATCTACAGAACTGGAGAAATTCTTTGATCATTGAACATCTGATATAGGAGTAATATCTAGGAAATATAAAGAATTTTTAAACCAAAATACAGAGTCAGACAGCCCAATAGATGGGCTAACAAAAGGATCTTACAGTTCTCAAAACATGAAGTGCAAACAGCATAACACACACACACACACACACACACACACACACACACACACACACACACACAAACACACCCAACCTCATTGCTATTTGAGGAATGCAAATCAAAATTGCAGGGAGACCCATTTACTCACAGCCACAATGCCTGAAAAAGGCATGCTGATAAATCCATGCACTAAAGAAAACTCGTGAATTGCTGGGGAACATAATCAAGGCCAGTTAAACCAATATGGAAACCAGTTAAAGGTTTCTTTAAAAAAAAAAAAAGTCTAAAAATGGCTCCTCTTTTTCTCCAGCATCGTGCAGTCTGCACCTGATTCCGAATCTCGCCTCGTCTTCTCACAAGACTTTCAGAACCAAGTGATTCCTGGACCAAAAACAAGAGTAAAATCGTCCTACTCCTCATGGATTCAGATTAAAACTGGTAACAAAATCAGGTACAACTCTAAGAGAAGACAGCATAGGAGAACGAAGCTGGGTCTGTAAGGATTCACACAGTGGCAAGACTGAAGGTTTAAACTGAATTATCATCATCAATCAGTTCTACCAGATGCAGTTTAACATTTTTAACCTGGAGACTTGCTCAAGTCTAAATTGGAGGTGTAGTTTGTCCAGTGATAAAATGTAGAACCTTTCAAAAAAAAAGTCTGAAAATAGATTTTCCACATGACCAATATATAGCACAATTTAGTATTTATTCAAAAGACTCAAACCCCACATGTCACAGAGATGCTTGTACATCAGTGCTTATTGTAGCAGTATTTACAATATCTAACTACGGAACCAACCCAGGTAATGAACAACAGAAGATGGATAAGCAGAATGCAGTATCTATTTATAATACTACTCTAATATAATGCTACTATAGTGTAATGCTACTTTAAGATGTATAGTGGAATCTTTTTTCCATAAAGAATGCAGTCATGCCATTTGCAGGTGAATGGATGAAACTGGGAATAATCACATTAAAAGAATTCCTTAGCATCTGCCCAAAGGACTTGACATCACATTCCATAGACACTTGCTCAGCCATCTTCGTTGCTACCTTTCTATTCATAACACCTAAAAAATGGAAACAACCTCAGTGAAAAATGGAATTTGTAAGTAAATAAAGGAAGCTGATAAGTATTGTAATAAGTGAGGTAACCCAGGCCCAGAAACATAAAGGCAGCGTGTTTTCTCTTGTTCGTGGATCCAAGCTTCCAGCCTTTGGATTTGAGTATAAAACTGGAAGTATCCAAGGAAGCCAGGGAAAAGGGACCTTGAAGAAAGAGAGTAAAGGAAACCTAGAGAGGGCTGGTAGGAGACAGGCACTGTGCAGGGGTAATGGGGATAAAGAAGACCTTTAAAGGTGTGGGGAAGGGAGCTACAGAGGGATAGAGAAGAAGAAACAAATAACACTAAAGATGTTTGAAAGCTATAGAGAGACATTATTTTAGAAGCTTACTTAAATACATGTGTGTTCATATTCATACATGCACACATATGTGTGTGCATATTCAGACATGCCTATACATATACATAAATGCATATGTACATACATACATATATGCATACATGGCACATGGAGTTTTTGGTGCTCTCTGTAAGGCCCAGTCACTAATCAAAATCTCACTACCAGACATGGGAAATCTTCCTTTGAATTGAAGGTTGGAAGAATACAAGAGACTCCTAAAATAGTATTTCTTAACCATTTGGGAGCCAAATGACCTTTTCACAGGGGTTGGCCAAGACCATCCGAAAGCACAGATATTTACATAATGATCCATAACAGTAGCAAAATTACAGTTATGATGTAGCAATGTGAATAATTTTATGGTTGGAGGTCACCACAACATGAAGAATTGTACTAAGGGGTTGCAACATTAGAAAGGTTGAGAACCACCGGGCTAAAACACTATAAGCCATTATCATTGCCCTTCATTGCTTTCCAAACCTTGAAGGTAAGGCCACACTGCTGAAGACACCACATCCTTTGGAAACAGGACTTGGAGGAATTGAGCTAGAACCGACCCGGGAAGCTTGTCACTGAGAACTGGTTCACGTTGAGGAGAAGGTTTATGTAAGCTGCCAAGGGAGAGGAAGAACAGAAGTCCTGCCCAGCTGTGAAGCCTATGAACCACGACAATGACTGGATTGGCAAGATATCCCCAGTGGTGCAGCAGTGACACTTTGATCTCAGGGTTAATCAACAGCTGTGACTAAAGGCTCACTCAGTAGGAGGAACTAGCCATGTATCTGTAGATGAAGAGGCCATAGATCCGTGTCTCAGTTAGGGTTTTACTGCTGTGAACAGATACCATGGCCAAGATAACTCTCATAAAGGACAACATTTAATTGGGGCTGGCTTACAGGTTCAGAGGTTTAGTCCAGTATCGTAAAGATGGGAGCGTGGCAGCATCCAGGCATACATGGGACTGGGGGTGCTGAGAGTTCTACATCTTCATCCAAAGGCAGACAGAAGACTGGCTCCCATGTGGTTAGGAGGAAGATCTCATTGCTCATCCACATAGTGACACACTTCCTCCAACAAAGCCACACCTACTCCAACCAGGCCACACCTCCTAATTGTGCCACTCCCTGGGCCAAGCATATTCCAACCACCACAACCTGGGAGCAGAACCTATTGCCAGGTTCTTAAACCAATATAATTTATAACTGTATTTTAAATAGTTATCCTGGTACCCACAGGAAAGTGTAGCTGTCACCCCTCATCAAAGAAGCCTCCTTTTGCAGCAGATAGAGACTGTTACAGAAATGTACAAATGGTCAAAATGTGGGGAATAGACAGGGTGGGGCGGAGGAGGGGAGGACAGCTCCAACTGACACATCAGCAATACAACCCCTACACTGAAGGAAGGCTCAGGGAAACACAGCAGAGGATGGGACAGAATGGTTGTGAAGTCCAGATGCTTAGAATGGCTGCTGCTACATATTGTCCCCTAGACATAACCGGGAAAATGTCCCCATGAAATCGTAACAGTATGGTTACCTGACCAAGGCTGTCACGGCAGCACCAGTTGACATGCCAGTGTGTACAAAGGAAATTGCATGTAGCCTTACTGAGAGATGAACAGCTACTTGTGGTCAACAGCAGCTGAGAGATACACGCTTTCTCCATTGATGAATTCTGTACTGGATGTCCAGTCCCAACCGTGCAGCCCCAGGCAAGTGTATATACGAGGAATCCTAAATATATGACTCTGCAGGTTCTATATACATGTATATATGTGCAACAAAAATAACTAAAGAAGAGATTATGAATTCAAGAAAGATGGGGGCACAAAAGGATCTGGGGAAGGGAGGGGCAGAAGTCATATAGATGAGGTGCTCATGTACAAACTTCTCAAAATATTTTAGAAAATTCATTTTTAAAAATACTGTGGGTTTTTTTTTTTGAAGAAGAAGATAGCCCAAGTCATCTACTTATAACAGTCTGCTTTTAAAATAAATAAATAAAGGGCAGTGCTCATGGCAAAGGTGAAAAAGATACAGGACATCCTGAGGTTAATGAGTGAGGAAGGAGATTTATAGATTTCTCAGGGTCTGGCACGTGCAGACACACAAGCAACTGCCTGTTTACAGTAATAGCCAAATACTGGCTTTTGTAAACACGAAAGGAAAACCGTGCAAGATATTTTTCTATGTATTTGCACTTAATATAAACCTGACTATTGTGTATAAGTTCGATTTCTTGCTTTTACTCTGCTAATCGCAGTATGAATTTTTCTTAAGCATTCTATGGTGGCACTGAGAACATTACACAGATGAACGTCATTTAAACATTCATACTTAGGTTTTTCTGTTTTGTTTCATAAGTCATTGTAATAAAAACCTTTATTCATAACTCCTAAGATAATGATACTAATGAGATTGACTTAGAAACTCTGAATGGATGATGGGTGTTGCTGATGTGGGTCCCCAGTTTCAGGTCTGAAACTATCATGTGTGCTGTCATCAACCCCACCACGGCACTGATCAGTGTTGATTTCATCCCTTCATTTAGTCAGTCATTTTTGTGGTTCTGTGGAGGATCAAACCCCGCGGGCCTCTTGCATGCTAGGCAAGCACTCTTTCCCTGAGCTATACCCCAACCTTATTCGACAAGAACACTTTTCAAGGGATAGCTTCTTTAAGTTGAAATCTTACTGGCTCCTAGTTGTTGCACCTTGGTACTAAATCTACCTTGTCAGGACAGCTTTTCTGACCTTGGTGCAAAATGGAGGATTCCCTTTTTTTATCGGGGCTTCCTCTTTTTTGCCTGATCTGAGAAGCCTGACCCCTCCCCAACCCCACTACCTCCCTGCCCCCCCCCCCATCTTCTACCTGAGGAACGTCCTTAGCAAAGTTACAGGTTCAACTTCCTGGATTATCTTTCCATGCAAATAAGGTATCCCCAGAACCTTAAGTCAAGCCTCATCAAGAGAGCTGTTTTATTAAATAATTTCTAAGAGAGCGCCCGGTGGTGGTGGCGCATGCCTTTTATCCCAGCACCTGGGAGGCAGAAGCAGGTAGATTTCTGGGTTTGAGGCCAGCCTGGTCTACAGAGTGAGTTCCAGGACAGTCAGGGCTACACAGAGAAACCCTGTCTTGAGGAAATAATAATAATAATAATAATAATAATAATAATAATAAATTTCTTTTCGTTTTGTTTTGTTTTGTTTTGTTTCAAGGCAGGTTTGTAGAAGCTACAGGGAGGGACATAGGTGGGTGTTAAGAGGGAAACAAAGGCTCCACATTGCTTTATAACTTAGTCAAAGTGCATGGCTCTGACTGTAACTGATAATCTGTACAAGTTACACTCTTGCTGTCAGCTTAACACCCGTTCTGAAATAGCAGCCCCAAAGACCCAAACTTCAACAAGCCCCTGAACCTCAGAGCTGACTGAGGATTAAATGGGAATCCAAGACGTGTGAACATAGTGCCCTTCAAGTAGGTTTTTCTCAAACTACAAAGGACCAAGTTACAGTACAGATCTCCCAGATCACTAAGCAACTGAACAGGAATTTTGTTCTTATCCCAAATCAAGCTTAGAGTAGAGGGCATCATAAACACTACAGTTTGACAAGAGTCATAAGCCAGGGTCATTAGCACGAGGCCCTACAACCAGACATATGTTTATCTGCACTGGTCCAGACTGTTTGTAAAAATCCCACAGCCTAGACCTAAGCTTCCTGAAAACTACATCTTTGTAACTCTAAAATCATAAATTTTACAATAATTCTAAAAATTATTTCTTAGCACTGAGGGAATACACACACACACACACACACACACACACACACACACACACACACACATATATATATAGAGAGAGATAGAGAGAGAGAGAGAGAGTATCCATAAATAAGCAACTGCTAAAATAATGGGGGGAAAACCCTATTCTTCAAAAATGATACTAGCTATGTGACTGGTAAAAATTGCTTTAGTTCCGTATCTCATCAACCAAATAAATATTTTACACCTTTACCCAAGTTCTACACAACAGTTAAAAAACAAAACAAGACAAACTATAAGTCACCAAGACCATCCCTAAATATTCAGATATTCTAGGCAAGTAAGATGGCTCAGGGTATAAAGATGTTTTCTATCAGGCCTGAGAACCTGTGTTAGACCTCTAGGACCAACGCTGTGGGTGAGATTGAACTGCCAAAGTTGTCCTCTGACCATTACATGGGTACCCACACATACAAATAAGTAAATAAATATCTAAAGTTTTTTTTTTAATTTATATCCCTTCATTTTTAGGGCAAAGAAATTAAATTTATATCTAGGGCCTTCATTCTGTATAGATTCCATGTAGCCAGGAAAAGGTAAGCCTTGTAAGCAACTAGTAAAATTATTGCTGTTTCTTTTTAAGACACTGTGGTTGAGTTCTTGAATGCTGTTGTTGCCACTGTTACTGTAGTTTTGCTTCTGTTTTTCAGTGGGGCAGGTTGTATGCAGGAAAACAGATTCTGTGGAGCCCACGGAATCACAACGTCATACCTGCAATCATGTTTGAGCTTCAGTTCCCACTTGAGCATAAGCAGGAACTTTGACTGTTTCAAAGAGAAGGAAGCACAAACAGAGATTCCCCCTAATGATGAGGTCGTGCAGTGTATGAGATAAAAGTCCAGTGAGTCTGAGCCCAAGTTCTTGGGTCTCCAGGGCGACCTGGAGGAACACTATAGGAATCAGACACCCTGAAATGTGTTCTCAATCCTCAAGAGGAAACCTGAACGATAGAAGGTGTAGTGACTCCTCAAATCCTCCCTTTCCTCGTCTGTAAAAGGAAATTAAAGTCCCCTCTTGGCCCCAGGGCTGTGCTGGCGCTGATTAATCATTAAGACTGACCTCATTAAGTGCTGAACTTCAGGCTAAGCAGAGAATGAAGTGTGTGCCGGTGAACTTTGAACCCATCAGAGGCACAAGGGAAGAGTGAAGACTTATTTCCTAATATCTTTTACTTACCAGTATTTCTTGTTTGGTTTTGAATATCAGACTTATTTCTTTAAACCCTAGTCTATTCCTGAGTTTCTTTGCTGGGTTCCAGGTCTAGCTCTTTCTAGATCCAGGTTTGACAAGCAAGGGATGTGGGAAGATCATGGCAGGTTTGTATGTTCATGGAGTGCCTTGTGATTCTGTAGTTGGAAGCAGCCTCTGGAGAACCCACATGTTTGGCTGCTATAAAGTTCTTCATTGCTCTGGGGCTCCAACACTCTCAGGGCCTGGAGAACCGGGTCTTGGCATAGAGTTAGCAGCCTGTATCATTGGTTGTTGGTGTCTCATTCTCCTTTGTTTCTTTCAACATGTCCCTTGCAGGAGAAATTCAAGGGTTGTTTGTTTGCTTGTTTGAAGGAATGGTATTGCAACGGTAAGAACAGGAAATTATTTAATAATGCATAGAACATCACATGTTGAGTTCTACAGCTGTGTTATGCATTTTGTCATCGCTTAATCTCACAGATCAGGGTGTTCTCTCTTTCCTCAGCTTTAATAACATTTAACGATCCCTGTACTAGTGACTTGCCTTGTTGCTGAGACAAAAATGCCCGACAGAAGCAACTTGAGGCTCTCGGTCTGAGGATACAGCCCGTCTATCACAGCAGGGAAGGAGGGTAGCAGGAACTTAGGACAGCTGTCACATTACCGGTGACAAAACAGAGAACTGCTGATCCTCAGCTGACTTCCTCCTCCCCATTCAGTCTGGTATTCAGTCAGGGTCTGTCCTCCCCCCTCCATAACCTAATCAAGCAATTAACACTCACAGACATGCCCAGAAGTCTGTTTCCATAGTAACTTTATTTTGTGTGTGTGTGTGTGAGTGTGTGTGTGTGTGTGCACGTGTGTGTGTGTGTGTGTGTGTGTGTGTGCGCCCGTGTGTGTGTGTGTGTGTGTGTGTGTGTGTGTGTGTGTGAGTGTGTGGGGTGCACATGCACCCAGAGGACAACTTTCAGGATTCAGTTCTCTGTCTCAACCAAGAAACCTTATCCTATCAAGATGGTCACAATTAACTGTCAGAATCCCTAACTTTTGGATTCTTTGGGGTAGAAGTTAGGGTGCTCCACATATCCTCCCAAGGGGTTTTACAACTAACAATTTGTGCGAGGCAACCAGTATAATAAAGAACATAGTTGACCCAGAGGCCTCAGCGCCCAGGACTCTTCCTCAAGCGTTTCTTCACATTCAGTTCCTTTTGTACTCTCAAAAGACATTTAGTCCTATTTTGTCAGCCTGTGGCAAGACCTCAGGGCATATCCTTTCTGAAAAAGAAAAACCTCCTGAAGAGAGCTGCTGGCAAATTTTCTTACATAAACCAGGAATTAGCATCTTTTTCCAGTAAAGGTTCGAGGGGTAAGTATTCCTATCTCTGTAGGTCGATGACCTCTGTTGCAGACCGTTCAACTGTGTTGCCACAGTGGGAAAGCAGTGCAACAGCAGGACATACACAAATCCGCCACATTCCTACTGACTTAGTCAGGGTTTCTATTCCTACACAAAACATCACATCCAAGAAGCAAGTTGGGGGGGGAAAGAGTTTATTCTGCTTACACTTCCACGTTGCTGTTCATCATCAAAGGAAGTCAGGACTGGAACTCAAGCAGGTCAGGAAGCAGGAGCTGATGCAGAGGCCATGGAGGGATGTTACTTACCGGCTTGCTTCCCCTGGCTTGCTCAGCTTGCTTTCTTATAGAACCCAAGACTACCAACCCAGGGATGGTCCCACCCACAAGGGGCCCTCCCTGCTTGATCATTAATTGAGAAAATGCCTTACAGCTGGATCTCATGGAGGCATTTCCTCACCTGAAGCTCCTTTCTCTGTGATAATTCCAGCTTATGTCAAGTTAACACAAAACCAGCCAGTACACCTACCAAACAGGCTTGGTTTGTCCCTGTTACTTTCCCCCCATCTCTGACCTAGGCAGTGGTGCTATTAGGACCAATCACTCTCCTACAAAATGCTTTTGAAAACATTAGCAAAAGATGTTCAGTCCTGAGTCTTAGTCACACAGGGAGGTAAAATATCCTTCAAAATATATCCATCCTGGTATTTCCTAAAGGCCACTCCACATTTACCGCACAAACATACATCACACATTTGACTGAAGTGTCATGAACTCATGAAAGTTTAGTGTAGTGTTAGCCATTAGTGTGCACTCGAGGAAGCAGATAAAGTCTTGAATCTGCTGTCTGAAGCAAAAGTATATGGTGGAGTTTATAAGATAAGGAACTGATGAGGGTTGGGCTTAAAAGGAGGTTGAGATGTGACACTTTTTGTCTAAGAGTAAACTATATAACTGATACATAACAATAAACACATAACTGACGTTTATCCCAATAACTCCTTTTATCTTAATCATAGTACAAGGAGTCTATCTTGCCTAAAAGAGATAACAAGGTTCATTTCAAAAAATCATCTTAAAGATGAAAGACTGTTGCCTTTTTCCTAGTTTTGAGCAAAGGTCTTTCCAAAATGCCGGTTTTCTGTAAGTGCTGGTTGTTGGCTGAGAGATGCTAAGCTTGCTTTGCTGTGGTCTCCTGCTTGTTGCCAGCTAACTAACTGTCACCCTGAGTCAAACCGGAACACAGATGGTGCACTCAGATTAAAGTCATTCTGAGGGGTCAGCAGAGTTTGGGGAGTCTCTAGGGAGTAGAACGTTAAGATGAGGGTGGGAAAGTAGGGGGTTAAAATGGGTGGTGGTAGTGAAATTGTGTCTTTTGTAGGCCCCCAAAATACAATGCTGGGCCCAGCAGTCCTAAGATACAGACAGTCTCGGAGGAAACAGTAGTCTTCAGTCATGGGTCAACCTGACAGTTGTCAACTTAATGCTTGGTCCTGTCCATAGCTGGGAAGTCAGCTTGCCAGGATCCCTGTCCCAGGACAAATTCAGTAAGAATTAGTATGCAGAGGAACTCACTTGAGATTTGCAAGAAAGAACACGACTTTTTAAAGATCATGTGTGTGTGTGGACTAGACACTGTGATGGACAGACAGACAGGCAGACAGACAGACAGATGTAGATGAAGCTGGTGGGTTCTGCTATTTCTCTCTTTCCCTACTCTGTCTTCACCTCTTTCCTTTTTCAGGGTTCATGCCACTCAGCCTCCAGTCCAGCTTCAGGCCCATGGCAGTGGTGGTTTCTACAGACTTCATTCCAATCTCCTATCTATGTGTTTCACTCAACCACCAAGCATACCAGAACGCACCAACTTGCCTGACTCAGAAACCCTGGTGTCCTATGAACTAGCTGAAGACACTTTCACTACTTCTCCAAATGTTTGACTCTGCTGGAAACCTTTCCAGGCTGGAGCTGCCCACATTTTGGCTGAGGGAGGTTATCATCTTCTGTTTCAGTAGCTCCTTTCTCCTTGAATTTATTTTTATTTATTTACTTTGTTGGCTAGCAGTCCTCTTCTCCTAACGGACCTCCAAGCACTCAGCCTTGTAGGGAAGGAAGCAGAGGCTCTGATTCTACTCCACTCTATAGATCTTTCCATTTGCTAAGTAAAGAGACCTCTTAGTTCAGATCGTCCAGGTCAGCTACAGGGTTGGGGGCAGAGAATTGGTTCAGGGTAATAGAGAGCCCAAAGAGAAAAGGAAAGGTCTCTGGCTGAACTTCTAAGAAAACCAGAGAAATTACAACTTCATGAGTTAGATACATGGCTCAGTACTTTCAGCACACTTCCTGATCTTCCAGAGGATCGATCTCCCAGCACCTAGGTTAAGCATCTTACAACTGCCTGTAACTTCAGCTCCAGGGGATCTGATATCCTCTTCTGATCCCCACAAGCACCCACATATGGTAAGTAGGGCTCGACAGATGTGAAGTGTGATGCCTTCCTTGTAGTTGGTGTAAGAGCTGTGGATACCATGCTCTGCTCCCTTCCTCTGCAGCAACATCTGTGGAAACATGTGTTGGTACAGTAGAGTTCCCAGATGAAAGCTCTCCAAAGAGCTGAAGACAGCCGCACTGCCTGCCGGGCATAGCGTTCCCTCCTTCCCTTGCTTCCCTCATATAGAGCTCTGGATGCAATGAGACCAGCAATTCCTACTTGCTCCTTCAACGGAAGGGAGGTAACCAGGCTCTTGCCAGCTCTGGTTCTGTTTGGAACCTTACACTTAACCCCTGAAATCTGCACTTCCTGAACTCTCCTCTTTCTTCTGTATATTATTTGTGCTTTCCATCAAGAATCTGACTGACAGCATGTTTGCTGAGTGTGAAATGAGCCTAAGGAAAGAATAAGCTGGCTCCCACATGCATAAAATAATTCACCCAGGAAGTAAATATCAGCTTTCAAAGCAGTGTTCTAAGATCATCGTCTAAACAGCCACTCAAAGCACACAAAAGATCCTCTATTCCAGCACAATGGACGTTCAATGCTTATAGTGATCTCTTGTTTGCTTGTTCAATAGCCTTATGGAAATAGTTTGCTTCATTCTAATTGGTATTCTTTCCTTAAATATTCCCTTATGTGTTTACCTTTATGTTTGGAAGAATTAGTAACTAACACAAGCTAAGAATGGGGGCTGTAGGCTCTCCTTTAAAAGGAGCCAATCTACAGACTTCTCCCAGAAGGCTTGAGATTTGCGAGGCTTGTTGTTGAGTACATATGCATGAGTAGAGCGACCAGAAAGATAGAAGTAAGGGTAAAGAAAGCAGAATGGCCAACGGCATGAAGAAAACCAACACCAGTGTATGCAATTCCCAATCTACTAGCTGATTCTTTCTGTCTGCATACAACCTTTAAGCCTCTCCTCCAGTGGGAGTGACTTACTTCTGTAGGAGAGATTACATGTATTTATCGTCATTGTTCCTTTCTATTTTCTTTTAGCTTTTCAGTTCAATGACAATTTTTCAATATCCGAAAGAACGTTGCACTTCCTTGTATCTTTAAGTTTCTGATCAAATTCGCCACAAATGAATTCTTGGCAGTGAGAAGACATCATTCGGAAGGCTTTCGTGCACTAACAGTTTTAGGTAGATTTCCAATGTGCCCACCCATCGCCTTGATTTCTTAACGGGAATGTAAAGGATCCCACTCTGTTCTTACCTGGCTGCTGGGTCAACAAGGCACAAACATTAGCTTTGACTTTATCCCTCATAGGAAATAAGTGGCGATTCATTAAAGTTTCCATTTCTAAAATTACAGTGAAAAAAATCCTTTTGTTTCAGATAGTTGGACTTCTTCACTTGTGATTTTCCTGTTTTGTGGGAGCTGAGGATCTGAAGACTCCAGGCTTGGACAGTGTCTTAGTCAGTGTTTTATTGCTATGGACAGATGCTATGACTACAGCAATTCTTTTTTTTTTTTCTTAATTTTTAAAGAAAATATATTTCTTACACAAGACAATCCAAACTGATGCAAAATATTTATTCCACATTAGTTATTTTATACCCTCAACAGACTCGTGGTAACCACATCTTTTAAATCTGTAAATAATGTTATCAAAATAAACTTAATCTTTGAAATCTCACAAAAATTCATATTTTACAATCCACCCTGAATATCAAGGCTGCAAGAATAACATTTCCTATATCCAAATATTTTACAGCTGTACTCCCCCCCCCCAAAAAAAAAGGAGAAAAAAAAATCAAAAACAACCACATATGCTTGGTTAAGGGCTAAGTTACCCCAGCAGCCAAAAATAAAATAAAATATTCAAATTATTAGCATTAATTTAATACAATTATAACTTCAATAGTCACTTTGTCATTGACAATGATTGCTTGAGCACAGGGGTGAGTCCCCAAGGGCTGGTAGTGGAAGCTGTTGAGCAGAGCAGCATCGCCTCCTTGCATCTTTGCCCTTATAGCTCCTACTTGTGCACAGCCCCACAGTGTGTGTGTGCTTAAAAACATCCCACCACACAAATGTCTATTAAGCAGGTAACAGGGAAGAAAACAAAAGCTAAGCAAGACAATTACTCTCTCTTTGGGATATGATTATTTCCCTGGTGCTCGAAGCATCCAACAACCTAAGCAAAGGAAAAGAACACTATATTCTCTAAACACAAGGCTGCGCTCAGCGGCGCAGGTCACTGTGAGCATTTGTCTTTCTACTTCCAGGCATCATCGTCTGCCGTCTCTCCGCTGCTTGTCTCCGTGTCTGAGTCCTCACACTCCGCAATGCAAGTGCTGTCTCCACGGGGAGAACAGCTGCAGCTACGGTTTTGTATCTTTCCAAACCCATGTCTTCGTAGCTGCTCTGTTCTCACGTGGAACTCCTTGAGCGTATCCCATTGCTGTGAGTGGAAGGCAACTCTCATCATTTTCAGGGTATTCCTGCCATCCCATTGCTTTTAATAACCTGTGCTCTGCTCCCAGAGAGTGTGACAGAACCTCCCCTTCCTCTACCATGGGTAGAGAAAGACCGTTCTGAAGACAACCTTGTTCTCCATTTTCCTTTGGTTCGGATGTGTGGCTGCCCTCCAATCTTAGCCCCTCCAGCTTGTCACAGTCTCTACTTTCTGAGCAGTCTCCATTTCGTTCATCCTTCAGAGTCTTCGGGAACTCACTCTTCCTGTCCGTGGTTCGTGGGGTCAGTTTGGTCAGGCGAGGGGAGCTGATCTCAATTGGAGGGGTGGTCCCGGAGGGACTCTCTTTGGGAGAGCGGAGACCTGCACCAGCAGCCAGTACCACTGGTTTAGCAACAGAAATTGGATTGGTAAAAGCAGACTCCCGGCTTGAGCAAAGTGATCCAGATTTGTGCTCCATTCTGTTAGCTTTCCGGGCGTTGGGCTTGGAGGGAGGTGGTGCAGGCTTAGGAACCAAGTTCTTATAGACACTTGGGGCCATTGTTGACACTTGACTACAGCAATTCTCATAAAAGAGAACTTGCTTACATTCAGCGGTTTAGTTCATTATCGTCACAGTGGGAAGCATGGCGGTATGGAGGCAGACCTGATGCTGTAGAGATAGCTCAGAGGTCTATATCCAGATAGGCAGCAGGGAAAGGCAGAAATGCTGGGCCTGGCTTGAGCAATTGAAACCCTAAAGATCATCTTCAGTGACATACCTCCTCCAACAAGGCCACACCTCCTCCAACAAGGCCAAACCTCCTAATCCCTGTCAAATGTGGCTATCGCTCCCTAATGACCAAGTATACAAATCTATGAGCCAATGGGGGCTATTTCTGTTCAAACCACTACACACAGCAAACACTTTCTCTACTGAGCCATCTTCCCAGCCTCCAAAAATTATCATCACCCCTGCAGTCTCCTAACTTCTAACACTTGGGCGTTTTGTTGGGCTAGGATCCTGACAGAAACTATTTCCTGTGATCTCTCTTACAAGCCCGTATCTCCCATACAATTTTACTCATCATAAATGTAGAAACAAGTGCCCCCAAAGCGTTGAGTAACACAATCAGGGAGACCGCATTATCATGCTAATTCAATGTTAGAACTAATACCTATCTTTCCCCTAATCTTCGAGGATTTAGCTTCCTAGAGAGCCTGCACGTGTGCTATGACAACCTAAAATGAAAGGCTTACTGTAGACAGTGGTATGAAAGACGAGAAAACTCTAGAACTGTAGTCTCCCCTCCCCCAGCCTGAAACCTGCTTGCTCAGGGGTGGAGCTTCCCGCTCAATCTTTCTGCCACACCCACTGCTGAAACCTGCCGCTTTGCTATTCCGAAGCTATCACGTGACCTGCTACTGGACCTCAAGATTATTTGGCGGGAATTGGGCCCCTCCCCCTTCCTTTATAACGGAGTGCCAAAATAGTAAGAATTGAACCTTGAACAGAGAGCTTTGTCTTGGTTCCTTCCTTATCTCACGTAGCCCAGCCCCTCTTCTCTTCCAGGTTTCCAAAATGCCTTTCCAGGCTAGAACCCAGGTTGTGATCTACTGGCCAGACACAACATAGAACACTGCGTATCCCAGATCTTTTAAGCAGGACCAGGCTGAGTCGCCTACAGCAACTCAGTACCCCTCAGTATTAGCTAACTGCAGCAACAACTTGAGTATGGCCCTAGCCAATCAGATTCAACTCTGTCTAGATAAAGCAGTGTCTCATCACGCCACACTCAGGATAAAGCAAATACCTAATGGTAACCAATTAGACTAAAGTCACTTCCTTCTCTGTTTATAAATACTGCAAGGGGGAGCCCTCTGAACTCCCGATTCTGAGTTTCTTGGGAGGAAAGAATCATTCACTCACCTTTTGCCTAAAACGTCTGATTTCATTTAGCTAACGTATTAATTTCAGCAAGCGGAAACCTCACCTTTGTACTTACTTTTCTCCTCTGGGTGCTCCTGGAGAGGACTTCTTCAATACATTTCTTGCATAACATTTCTGTTCTCAACCAATGTTCAGTCTATCCTAGCTGGCCTTTGGGATGTTTCAAGTTACAAGCCATCTGACGCCAGACTCTGCCTATGCAATTGGCAGAGAACACTTCAGTCCCATCAGCCAGGTTAGCTGGGACATCATCAACACTTTAAACACCTTCCTCCATCTTGTTAAACTGTAATTTTATGAGTCTTTTCCGTAGAGATGTACTCACTATGTGGAGATATATCTAACTTTTCTATTGCAATTCATTTAGGGCTTTAAATATGTATTGTTTTATTAGCTTCTGGTTTTATATGTTTATTATTTACAGGGCCAGTTGAATACTTCTATCATGATTAACCTAACACTATTTTCTAAATCTATCAACTTAGCAGCTTGAATCACTCTATCACATTTTAATCCATACATCATTCTTGAGTCTGTCTTCTGAATTTTATTTTTTACTGATTTTGTAAAGCTGTGACAGTTTCAAAATTGGTGTCTTCTTATGTCCACTATCCAGAACCTCCACTCTTTCCACCCCTTTCCTACTGGTACTAAGGATTATATTAGTATAAGAATTCAAGGGGAATGGCAGGAAGACCCTTACAACTGTCCAAGGGATTGCTGATGATTACGATAAAAAGAAATGAGCGAATGTGTTTAAGAAGAAAAATATGGAGTATTATTATATTATTATATTATAGTAATCTATTATACTATGTTACTCCATTTCTATTTTAGATAAACTTCAGTCAATTAAAAAAGCTGAAGAATTATTGTGTACTTCTGGTATGATTTTATGCATATTGTGCTTCTGTTTATATCTTGGGCATATTGTCTAGGATCTCATTATTCCATTGTTGAATATATAAGGCTTGGCCCCAGTCACTGAACCACCGCCAAAGACTCCCCCTTGAGCCCCCTTGCTTCTGATGCTCCATCCCACCCTGACCCCACATTCTCCCTCATTCACAGGCCGTTTCCACTGAGGAAAAGAAATCCTAGCGTATGTCCACTATCCAGAACCTCCACTCTTTCCACCCCTTTCCTACTGGCACTAAGGATTATATTAGTATAAGAATTCAAGGGGAATGGCAGGAAGAGCCTTACAACTGTCCAAGGGATTGCTGATGGTTACGATAAAAAGAAACTAGTGAAGGCGTTTAAGAAGAAATTTGCCTGCAATGGTACCGTAATTGAGCATCCAGAATATGGAGAAGTACTTCAGCTACAGGGTGACCAGCCCAAGAACATATGCCAGCTCCTGATAGAGACTGGGCTGGCTGAGGACGATCAGCTGAAGGGTCATGGCTTTAAGAGCTTGTGGCTCTCTGAAGCTTAAGTGAGGATTTCCTTGCAACAAGTAAAATTTCCCTTCTGTCCCTGTCACAAGTTTAAAAACCTGTGAGCTTGTATAATGTAATTATTTGGGGTCTTCTTTTAACTTGGACTAGTATAACTCCTTCATGAAATAAACTGAAAAGAGCCCTGGGGGGGGGGGGGGAAGGTTCTTCAAATACATTGCTCAGTTCCTCTTGCATTAAAACCATTTGGAAAAAAATGGCATGTTGCAATATTGAAGAATTCCTTAAAAGCACCTATTCTCCCTTAGTTTATCTTAATACTTTTTATTATTTTCAGTAAAGTTGCAGTTTCATTATTCTTTATATCCTAAACATATCCTTAGATCATATTCTTATTTACAGTTACTGGAACAACTGCTTTTTTTCACGATTACTGTTATATGTAAAAGAGCTATTATTGCTTGAGATCTTAAGTCTGCTGTCCACAAAACTATTGTTAATAAACAATTTTCAATCAGGTTGTTCATTTAACTTAAACGTTCCATAAATGTAGCCAGTGTGTTTCCAGGTGCTAAGAAAAATCTACAGAAAGTTTTGAGAGTAAGTCTAATAATCTCCTCATTAAGAGTCTCTGGGATCTCCAGCGAGGCATTGGAGACAGCAGTGTGAGCCTGACCTCAAACATTATGCACTTGTACTCGTGCCAGCTGGCTTCTGTTTGGATTGATCAATCAGTGAGAGCAGATGTTTAAGTTGTTAGGTTTTGAACACCACCTGTATTTCCATCTACAGATTGACTCTCACTCAAATATGCAATGTACCACACTGTTCTCAGGTCCTAAGGGTATTTAATGAACCATCAAAAAAAAAAAAATAAAAAAAAAAAAAAAAAAAGAACATTTTCTTTAAGAAGAGAACAAACACTTAATAGATTGCTTGTGAGCCAGTGCTCTGAATGCATCATTTCATATGCACAACTTTTCTTTCCCTTGAGACTGTTTACAAACCTGTATACTGTGTGCCCAGTTTTCAACTTAGAGTATGAAAATGGAGAGAGACAGATGACAATTAGGGTACTGACTTAGTTAGTGTTTTACTGCTCTGAACATTTAACTGGGGCTGGCTTACAGGTTCAGAGGTTCAGTCCATTATCATCAAGGCAGGAATATGGCAGCATCCAGGCAGGCATGGTACAGGAGAAGCTGAGAGTTCTACATCTTCATCTGAAGGCTACTAGGAATGGACTCCGGGCAGCTAGGATGAGAAACTTAAAGCCCATGTCCACTGTAACACACTTCCTCCAACAAGGCCACACCTACTCCAACAACTTCAAATAGTGCCACTCCCTGGGCCAAGCATATACAAACCATCACAGGTACTGTGTGCAGGTAGAACACGGTGACATAAAGGCTTCTAAGAGGGTATCTAACCTAGTTCTGGAGCCTCAGAAAACTTTCAGGATATGAATTGGAAATTAAAATGTAAAGAGAAACTAGAGATACAATAAAGTTAGCAATAAAAGACAGTTTTCCTTCTTAGCATCGGATAAAGTCAAACCAGAAAGTAGGGTAATAAGATTTCTGTTTCCTCAGTTTCCAGATTAATAATGGCCTTTGATCTTAGATGTTGTTAAGAATTTAGCTGGATGTCCTAACAAGACCTCTGCTTGTGCTCACTTTCTAGGATTCAATGAAAACCCTGGCTACACATTATTTTGTTACATAATGTATCACTTGTTTTCACTCAAGTGTTTGATTATTATATTTTATGTATAGCAAGAGTTGAAGGTGGCAGAAGCAGAGAGCTGTGTGGTAAAATCAGTACAGAAGGATTTTATGTGGAATGACTCGTGTTACTCAGATTTTCAATCACTTCGAGAAGTATTCTTTGTAACAGAGCTGTGCCCACACACAAGTCTGTTTGCTGTTCTTATGTAACAAAGTGCCATGGGATGGGGACACAGCTCTAGCAGAGCACTTGCCTGCCATGTGAGGCTCAAGGTTCAGTTTCTAGCACCAACAAAACACAACAATTTATGAAAATGAAACGTTTTGTTGCAATCTGTTTTTTTCCAACTTAGAACTACAACTAAGTAGAGCATCATGTGTATAATATCTGGGCTTTTGACCCGTGTATACTGTCTATGAGTAAACACTGGGCTTATTATGTTAAAAGCAGGTAATAGTGTGGCAGGCTGGCAGAGACTGCTCAGCAGAGCACGGACTTTCTGAGATCATTCCAGCTGACTAAAACATACTCTGCTTGCTATACAGTGTATTCTGAAAGGTGTCTGCTTTGTAACTTTTGATTCTTTTTTATTCTGAAATTTATATAAAAACGATGTTGGGAGCCGCGCCCACATTCGCCGTTACAAGATGGCGCTGACAGCTGTGTTCTAAGTGGTAAACAAATAATCTGCGCATGTGCCGAGGGTGGTTCTCCACTCCATGTGCTCTGCCTTCCCCGTGACGTCAACTCGGCCGATGGGCTGCAGCCAATCAGGGAGTGACACGTCCTAGGCGAAGGATAATTCTCCTTAATAGGGACGGGGTTTCGTTTTCTCGCTCTCTTGCTTCTTACACTCTTGCTCCTGAAGATGTAAGCAATAAAGTTTTGCCGCAGAAGATTCTGGTCTGTGGTGTTCTTCCTGGCCGGGCGTGAGAATGCGTCTAATAACAATTGGTGCCGAAACCCGGGACTTAGCTGCAGTCCCTGGCATCTTTGGGACTGCCGCCACACCCGCTCCCCACAAAACATAAAGTTGTAAAATAAATGCTTTGAACCTAAAAAAAAAAGAATTTAGCTGGAGATATCTGGAGAGATGGCTCAGTGGTTAAAAACACACTGGCGGTTCCTACGAAGGTTCAATTCCCAGAACCCTCATGGTAGTTTGCAACCATCTTTAGCTCTAGTTCCAGGAGACCTGACACCCTCTTTTGACCTCTCTGGGCACCAGACATGTGTGGTGTATAGACATAAATGCAGGGAAATAGGCCTACATATGAAATAACATAAAGAGTTTTTAATAACATAAGGCAGAAAGACAATTGATTGAATAAAACCTTTTAAAGAAAAAGGATTTCATTCTCAAGTTTAGCCAAGCAATGTATCAGCCATAGCGATCCCAGAGGTGTGATTGATTATAAAGCAAAATAATATTAATACATAAATAAGCTAAAATATTAAAGCAGACTATTTGGAGTTTTTCTTCTCTTCTATTTACTTAGAGTCATGCCAGTTTGAACTAGAAATTATTTCTTCTAAAAAAATAACAAAAGCCCTGCTGGTTACCAAGTTCTTATTAGGTCCACAGGTCAGTTGTTCTGTTGTTGTCACAGAAACATGGAAAGTCAATTCAGTTCCTACATTATTCCATTCCCGACTCAACTTTTCACAGCTACTTCTGTATTTTAAATGTATTGCCTTTATTACCCCAAATCATAGTCCAATTATGACAACTACCTTCTTCATGCTCCCAGCAAAAAGGATAATTAAAACAGACCATGGTGTAGAGATGGAGGAAAAAACAAAACAAAACTGGAAGTGTTTTGATGAGGTATGGCCCTTGTAGACTCATGTGTTTAATGCTTGGCCATAGGGAGTGGCACTATTAGAAGGTGTGGCCTTGTTGGAGAAAGAGTGTGTCACTGTGGGGGCAAGCTTTGAAGTCATTTATGCTCAAGCTACACCCAGTGTGATACAAGTCTCTCCTTGGTGCTTGAGGATCCAGATCTCCAGCACCAGGTCTGCATATTGCCACGCTTCATTGATGACAATGGACTAAACCTCTGAAAGTGTAAACTGACCCCAATCGAATGTTTTCTTTTATATAGTTGCCATGGTCATGGTGTCTCATCACAACAATGGAAATCCTAAGACAAAGGGGGAGGAGTCATGGGAGGTGGAACAGACATTAAGAATCTAGCAGAACCTAACTGGGCAGTGGTGGCACATGGCTTTAATCCCAGCACTTGGGAGGGAGAGGCAGGCAGATTTCTGAGTTTGAGGCCAGCCTGGTCTACAGAGTGAGTTCCAAGACAGCCAGGGCTACACAGAGAAACCCTGTCTCGAAAAAAAAAAAATATATATATTTTTTCTCCCAAATGACAACTGCTCCATCTATGACTCCATCTATGACTATACATACAAGCCTTTGCTTTTGACTACCTACAATGTGCAAGTTTAGCTCTCTGACCCCAACTTTTAAAGAATCCTATAAGCTGACAGGATTCTTCCATAATTGCTACTTCTATTTCTGATGTGCACATGGTGCTCTCTAAAAACCAAAACAGTCGGAGGGTGAAGAGGATAAGAAAGATGGATAGAAGCCGGGCAGTGGTGGCACACGCCTTTAATCCCAGCACTTGGGAGGCAGAGGCAGGTGGATTTCTGAGTTCGAGGCCAGCCTGGTCTAAAAAGTGAGTTCCAGGACAGCCAGGACTATACAGAGAAACCCTGTCTGGAAAAACCAAAAAAAAAAAAAAAGATGGATAGATCCCGACACCACATTTGATATAAGCAAGAATACTAATCAGCTACCCCCATAATGAGATCTTGCCACCTCAGATCTCTAAAATTAGCCAGCCCAATCAAATTTTCAAAGCCACTCTCTCATTCTAACTGTCTGTATCCTGAAGCCTTTAGTTAAAAAGCAAAACATGAGCTGAGAATGCTGTCACATACCTTTAATCCCAGCATTCATGATGCTGAGGCAGGAGAATTTTGTTCAAGGCAAGATCCTGTCTCAAAAACATACCTAAAAGGCAAAAATGTCCTTTGTCACTTCTTTAACCCCACTACCTATACTTCCTTCTCTTTACTTATTGCTGCTTACCAGTTGGCATCGTCCTGCTGTTCAAGCTCACATGCCTAAAGATCAGAACGTGTAGAATTACTGTTTCTTCTGTCTGAAGCACCATGCATTCCAGATGCATGTCTGGCTCGACCAGCCTCAAAGGTCATTTTAGAGAGACCTTCTGCAATTGTACAACTTGTAGTGATCTCCACGATATTTATTGTGTTCATGACACTGATCAATATTTAAGACTTTATGGCACATAATTTGTTCTCTCCATATCTTAACAAGCTACTATTAATAGGGCTGCCCAGCTAGAAGCAACATGAAGTAGAACTACACCCTCAATGAAGTGTTCAGGGATTGGCATCCAATGCTGATTAAGTGGGTCAACTATCATCAACAACTTGGAATTAGATCTTTCTGCGCTTCCATTTTCACTTTGTTCTTATGACCTCTCACAGCTTCCAGGCAGCTACAGAGGCCACACATATTCTGAAGTAGAGTGGAAACAGTGAGAAGTGCACATCCAAGGAAAAAAATCTTCCAAGGAGCCAGTGGAATACTTTCACCAAAGTTGTAATGGTCAGCTTCAAGGGAGATTGAGAAAGCAAGTGTCCACCATTTGTAGGTTCTCCATGGCATAAAGATGGCCTCTGTTGTAAGGTAGTCAGGGGAGCAAGGCATTGAAAAGACAAAAAGGCAATTTTTAACAAGGTCTGTCTCTAGGTCCATATCGACAAAATTCAAATCTCTAAGAGCAAATGACGAGTCAACCCAACCTCTGTACTTGCCAGCTCACGGGAACATATGCTTTCCCTTATTGCTTAAGTTACTTTGCATTTTATTGCATTGTTTGCAATCAGCACCACCCTAAATGATAAAGACTCAATCTGATAAACTAATGTAATCCTGTCAATGTTTAGGCATGCCTCACACGCAAGATTGTTCTATGCGTAAGGAGCAGCAGGCACAACACTTGGGGTCTATAGTATTTGCAGGAACCTGTGTAAGCTAAAATTAATTTCCAACTAAAGAAAAATTAACAGAAGCTTCGTGATGTAATGTGGATTACATTTTATCTTTACTTTAATGCCACTGAAAAATAGTTTTCATGTTTTATGGAGGAAAATGCCCCCCCCCCCCCAGTGTCTGGGGCTTCTGAAACCATAAGATATGAGTCTAGTTTTTACAAGTCCTGACAGATTTCTGGTCGATCATGGGAGCCTAAGCAGTTGAAAAGAATAGCAACATGGAAAGATGGGCCATGGAAGGAAAGGAAGAGAAGTGGAGGAGATAAGAAAGGACAAGGAGGTTACTATAATTTCTGTGTATGGGTGATGGCCTTGATTACAAGTTCTATGGGAATATTTTAGCTGTGGGCCATGACTGCTATTCTAGGATCCCAACACTTTTCCATCTTTTGAAGCAAGCTCTCAGACTTGTGCTTATAGTAGTCTGACATCAACATCTGGGTTAGATTGTTTTATTTTGTAAGTTAGTATCCTGTGCCTTTATTATAATGTCAGGGTCTATATGAGGCCAACTTAAAGAGGGGAAAAAAAGAAAAGAAAAGGAAAATAAAGAAGCCTTATTAGAGATCCTGAGTTCTGATTATTTTGTTCCCAAGAGTGTCTGACTAGTCACAATAAAGCAAGGAAAAATGTTTTAACACTATCCATTTTAATATTAAAAACCTGAGCCACAGCCAGGAAAAAAAAGCACAAAGCTACTGTTAAAAGGTACATTTATAGAATCAAAGGCACAGCCAGACAGTTGCAGATCCACAATGTCAGAATCAGATGCGTGGCAGCTCCTTTGATGCTGTCCTCCTGAGGTAGCTCTCCTTTGAAACCAGCCTGGAAGCTAAGATGCACTGCTGTCTGCTGGTAGCACAGTAGGGAGGCTGCACAGGGTAAGTGGTGCTCTTGCCTTGGGGTTTAATGTGAAAAGGGTCTAAGCAGGAGGTGAGGAGACAAACTGGCTAAGCTGGAGCATCAGGGTTTAGGAAGCATCCCCACTTAGCATGGTCTTCCTCCTTACCTATACATGAATACCCTAACTGCCTCCATCCATCCAAAAATGACACAATATTTTGGCTCTTAATTTTTAAAGCTGATGCTTCTAGAACTAGCACAACAGTTGCCCAAGAGCTCACATTTACTTACAGCTATTGATCTGTACATTTAAAAAATTACAATATCAAAAATCCAGTGATCCCTCCAAACCCATGATTCATTTTTTTTAAAATAATGAACCAACTAACAAACAACAGCAACAACTTTCTCTACCAATTCACCATCAAAATCCTTTCTGTATGCTGGGTATATATGCATGCCTTCAACTCCAGCACTCAGGAGACAGAGGCAGACAGATCTGTGAGTTCCAGGACAGTCAGAGAGCTACCCAGAGATTCTTTCTCAAGAAAGGAAAAAGAACGCATGGAAGTCAGAGGCTAGCAAGCACTGCTCTTCCAACAGCGATTCTGCAGTCTCCTTATGTTTGGAATCATTTCCACCCGTTGTCTCCAGTGCTCTTGGTTTTTCCACACAATTGCGCCCTGAAGGATGTGGTCCTCCATCCACATGGCTTTCCCAACTTTCAAACAAGAAACCAAGCTCCAGTCCGTTTTAAATTTCATTTTTTTTTTATTGTTCAATGTCACCTATGGAAAAGTGTCTTCGACGAGTATATAGCATGACAAATCGTTACACCATAAATACTTGTAAAGTTGCTTTTGTGTGGGAGATAGAATGCTCTGGGGGACCCGAGCATCCTTCAGCCCCCCTAGTGTCCTAGGTGGTAGAAATCGTTATTAAAAGATTCAAGAAGCTCTTTGCCCTTTTTAACTTTACCACCCATGCATAGTTCACGTAATAGCGTGCTTAAGCTCTGTAAGTGCAGCCATAGCATCGCACATAGCTGAAGCTTTGTACTTCTTCATTTACTCTACTTGTATCATTTTGTACTTTCTCCAGGAAGAGCTGTAGTCGACCAACTATTGCTTCAGTGCTAATTGATTAATTCCACCCCTGGTGCTTAGTTATTAATAACTCTTCTCTGCCTGCTACACTGATTTACTGAAAAGGAAATGGGATGTGCCTTGGCCTAGAGTCACATTTGGACAACTTAATTAGTCAACAGAGGCATCCGTGAGTCAAAACAAATCGGAGTAAAGAAGCCCTAGTGTACTACATGACACCTCTCACTGTGTATCAGCCCTGCCTTTCATGCTCTATTCTCTTTGACTTACTTCATTTATCTACAAAGTCTAGACTGTGGCCCAAATCCCAATTTAATCCTTCTTTTAATATTTGGACAGGTAAAAAACTTTTTTAATATGCAAAGAAAGAGGACTGGATTAAGATTTATTAAATTTATTATTGTGTGTATATGATATGTGCAATGTGTCATGTCCAAGAAATACATTGCCAAATTCAAAGTCTCAAAGTTATTCCCTCTGTTTTCCTCTACAAATTTTGTAATCTTATCTCCTACATTAAGTGTTCTTTGAATCATTTTTAGTTAGTCTTGACAAGTGGTATTAAGATAAGGGTCCAGCTTGACTCTTTGGTATGTGGATATCCAGTTTTCCCAGTACCATTTGTTGAAAAGAGGAGCAGATGTGCATTGCTTGACCATGAGCTTAGTTCCAGTCTCTCCATTGTATTCCATTCATCTATACATCTTTATTTATATCAGTACCCCAGCATTTTAACAACTGAGGGACTGGAGAGATAGTGTGGCAGCTATGAGTTTATAAGTTTGTTGTACAGCGGTGAGAACCAGGGTTTGGATCTAAGTATCCACCCAACAAGCCGGAGGCCCCACTCATAGATGGAACCTCAGTTTCAAGGGTGGCAGAAGCAGGAGAATCTCTGAGACTTGCAAGCTTCTGACCTAGATGAGAAAATGTGAGTCCTAGGTTCAGGGAGAGACCTTGCCTCAAATAGGAAGGGAATGATGAAGAAGGATACTTCCTTGATGTATGTACCCCCCAACACACACACATAACCATTGAAATAAAGTCTTTAAAATAAAAAAAGGGGGGCTGGAGAGATTACTCAGAGTTTAAGAGCACTGGCTGCTCTTCCAGAGGACCTCAGTTCAATTCCCAGCACTCACATGGCAAGTCACAACTGTCTGTAACTCCAGTTCCAGGAGCTCTGACATCCTCATACAGACATGCATGTAGGCAAGATACCAACACACATAAAATAACAATAAATAAACCACGTTTAAAAAAATAAAGAAGGAAAGGACAGAGGAGGAAAAGGAGGAGGAGAAGGAAGAGGACAAGGAGAGGAAGAGGAGGAGGAGAAGGAGGAGGACGAGGAGAAGGAGGGGAAGGAGGAGAGGGAGGAGGAGGGGGAGGAGGGGGAGGGGGAGGAGGGAGGAGAGGGAGGAGGAGGGGGGAGGAAGAAGACAGAGAGGAAAGGCCTAATTTTAAGAGGTATTGTGTTTGGAATGCATGGTTAGCACTCATGCCAACCGCGTTGCCGGCTCTCTGCTGGCAGGTCTAGACTGAGAGGAGAGAACTGGATCCAGCGGAGTCTCTTCCTGGGGCTGAAGCAGGATGCTGAGTGTCTCGGATCTCCTGCCGGTCCAGAGAATAACCACCCAGAGCCAGGAGTCTGTCAAAGCAGGAACTCGTTTTATTGTATCAGTCTTTTGTTTATATAGGGTTGAGGAAGGAGGTGGGGAATTTTGGTGAGGCAAGATGACGTAAGAGGTGGGGAAGAGTGACAGAGGGTATGGGGTGACTGACAGAGCCAACAAAGTTATTCTCTGTCAGCAGTGGCTAAGCAAAGGCAGGCTTGAGCAGGTCGTACTAAGTCACTCCACTATGAAAGTGACTGAGACAGTTTTCAAAACTAGAGCCAGGCTCGGGTTTGTCCTCAAGGCCCAGACCAGGGCCAAAATGGGGCCCATCACTCCATCCCCTAGAAAGGACACAGGGTGCTGTGACTTTTCTATGAGATCTAAGATAGAAGCCCAGAGGCCTTTTCTGTCAGAGGACTTGGTGGTGAGCCTTTCAAATCCTTATCATCTAGGTAGTGGATTAATCACTACACCACCTTTTGGCTGTGGTGGGGTTTGCCTCTTTATTGGCAGAACTAAAACAATTCCCAGCTCCAAGTTAGGAACGCCTAGTCAGAAGTTCTGATATTTCCCTGTCGAGTAAGGGTTGAAGACTTCTGTGGTGGTTTGAATGAAAGTGGCCCCATAGACTCATAGGGAGTGGCACTCTTGAGGGGGGCGTGGTCTTGTTGGAGGCAGTGTGTCACTGGGGAGGGCTTTGAGGTTTCAGAAGCTCAAGCCACACCCAGAGTCACTCTCTCTCTCCCCCTGCTGCCTGCCAATTCGCATGTAGATCTCTCAGCTACCTCTCTAGCACCATGTCTGTCTTTACCGTCATCCTTCCTTCCCGCCGTGATGATAACGGATTAAGCATCTGAACTATAAATGTTATGTGTTAAATGTTAACATGTAAGTTAAATGTTTTCCTTTATAAGAGTTGCCATGGTCACAAGTGCCTCTTCAGAGCTATGAATCCCTGAAAAAGACAAATCCTTACTGCTCTAGATTATTGTGACTTTTAGAACTGCCCTGATCCAATGTCTCAGCACCTTTTGGGAAGCTAAAGACGTGGGGTGAAAGTTAACAAGTCTGTTGGAGCAGCTAGATGCCTGCTTGGGCCGAGCACTGCACTCTTTCAGCTAATTAAAAACAGAAGCCTATAAACCGTCGGGAGCTGCATTACTTTAATGACTCCAAGCTTGGCTAAGTATTTTGCTATTTTTAAAGTCAGTCATTTTTTCCATGCCTACGTTTTGTTTTGCCTTCATATGCATGTGGCGAGAATTTTTCCATAGCTTTAAAAGTAGAATATAACATTAAGCTAATTTTCTCCATCACAATTAGTGCTCTGATTACTTCAGTCTATGAGATTTTCCCTTGCCGCCCCTCCCCCACTATGTCTCTGACTTTTGTTCTTTCCGATAAGAGTTCCAGGAGTGCAGAAGGTAGGCAGTTAAGATGCTTGTCTGATCAAAATGATGGGACCTAGTAAGTGTCTTAGCTGTAAAGGCTATCTATGGCTGAAAGCAATTTGGAAGGAAAGGATTGATCTGGCTTACAAGTTACAGCCCACTGTCAGTGGAAGCCAAGGCAGAAACCCAGAGGCAGGAACTAAAGCAGAGGCCACAGAGGAACACGGCTTGCTCAGTCCGGTTTTCTGTACAACCACAAACCACCTGCCCCCAAGTGGCACAACCCACAGTGGGCTGCCCCTACCCCAACCTTAGTCATTAATCAAGAAAATGCCTCCACAGACCTGCCTACAGGCCAATCTGTGGGCAAATTATTTGGTTCCAATCTCCTTTTCCCAAATATGTCTAGGTTTGTGTTAAACTGACAGCATAGAGCCACCCCTCTCTTGCCTAGGATTGTATTTAGGCTGAGAGTGGGCTGCTTTTAAAAGTACCTTCTCTACAAAGCACATAGTAAGAGAAGACTAGGTAGGATCACCCATCTTAGAATAAATCAGACTCCCACACACCAAGCTGTGGTTCTGGGGAGAAGTCAGAGCACTGAGGACACAAGAGTAAGGGACATGGCGGGCTTTTCTCATCCTTTCACAAGAGGAGCAACTAGGTCACAGGAACCGATGCCAAGAACCTGGATGTGCCCTAACCTGCGTTCCCAGCAGAAACGAGATCTTTCTGGAGAAGTAATGATTTGTTTACTGCTGACAGTGTAGAAGGTGCAAACATGCTCCGTTTGTTAAGTTAAAAATCACAACCATATGCTGGTGAGATGGCTCAGTGGGTAAGGCACAAGGCTGGTGGCCTGCTTTCAGTTTCTGCGTTCAACCCACAAAATGGTAGAAGGAGAGAGCTAGCTCCACAAAGTTGTCCTCTGACCTCCACACTGTGGCACGGATCTCACTCCCTGCCACATCATGTGTACACACACACACACACACACACGCACACGCACACGCACACGCACACGCACACGCATACCCATTGACAACTGCTGGTCTGGAGTTCAAGATTGCTCAAGGTTTACATTGATTATGGAGAACAGTTAACAGTGTAGGTGGCTAATCAAGGACTTAAAGGGATCATGACAGGAAGACTGTGTCTGGGGAACCAGAATGTGACTATTCAGCAGCCACATAGAAGGCATGTCTGTCTATGTCCACACTTCCCCAAGAATAAGATCAGGAGAGGATTTTCCTCATTAGGTAGACTCTCTGGCCCTGCTCCTTAGGTGATAGCTAGCCGACTCCCAGCCAGCCTTTCCCTTGGCCAATGATCCCATGAGGACGACATTTATGCATGGGCTCACAACATGGGTCCCTTTTTTACCACAGCTAACCAGACTAAGGCTGCTCTAGAGTGCCCCATCTCCTGGCATTGCAAACCAACGCTGAACTCCACACATGGCACCAATCCTTGAGGGGGAGCGTGAGCCCAGGAGAACTACCTGCCAGCCACCTGCTGCCAGATCGATTTCATTGATACATCGAGCCACACTCATCACAGAAGTAGCACTGCTTTGTTCTCAGTGGAATAGATACTCGCAGTAGGAGAGGGGTTTGCCTTCCCTCACTGTGCTCGTATCAGAACTACCATCTGGGGTAGCATCGCGATACCATCTGAGGTAGCGTCGCGATACCATCTGAGGTAGCGTCGCGATACCATCTGGGGTAGCGTCGCGATACCATCTGGGGTAGCGTCGCGATACCATCTGGGGTAGCATCACCACACGTTTGCTGTGTTTTACAGAGCATCGCTCTGGACAAGAAACTAACTTTACAGTAGACAAGGTATGGCACCGGACTCATGACTTTGGAATTCATCCTGTCCCCATGATTGCTAAAGCAAATGGCAGAAAGAATGATGAGTCAGGTTTTGAAGAATAATAGCCCCTGCTGTATGGTAACACCCGCTAGGCCCAGGAACATACGTGTGCCCTGGGATGAGATGTATGGTGAAAGTCAGATTGCACTTTTCCTCCGTAGCCAGGACTTTTGGAATCAAGGTTGAAAGTAGGAGTGGCTCTTCTCAGTGTTACTGATGGTGACACAGAGCGAAAGTTTGTTTTTTGACCTCATAACTTCAGGTCCTACTGTTTGAGAGTTTTCCAGTCCCAAAAGGAGAATGCTTCTACCAAGAGACACAGACAGGAGTTCATTACCTTGAAAGCTGAGGTTGCAATGGAGCCACCCTGCACTCCTCATGTGGTCAACGTGGGGAAAACGGGAGTTACTGCCTGGGAAGGCTATGGTGGGCAGCAGGTGAAATTCAGTTCTCTCTCATCCCTACAAACTGAGGCGGGTGGGGGTGGGGGACTTCTGAAATGTAGATTCAGGCATCCCAATATTTTAGACAGAATTGCTTCCCCTCAACCTATAGGTTGAAATTCTAATCCTTTGTAATCTGGAAACAGAGTCTTTGTTGATGTAACTAAATTAAAATGAGATCATAAATAATTAAGGTGGGCCCTGGTCCAGCGTGGTTGGTGTTGTAAGCAGAAACACAGAGGGAAGTTGGGCATGTGACAACAGATGCAGGCTGGGGTTGCTGCTCTAGCCAAGGAATTCTGGGAATTTCTGAAAATTGCCCAGAGCTAAGAGAGTGGGCTGGGGTGGCCTGTTCACCCTCTTCATTTCCAAGAAAGAACCAAACCTGATGATATTTCTACTGCAGACTTCAGTCCTCCTGCGTGATGAGCGAATACATTGCTGTTGTTTAAAGATACGGAGCACTGGTAATTCTTATGTCAGCCCAAGGGAGATTTATATGATTGTGTATAGGGATGTGCAGTGCATATATTTTTAATACCAACACTAGGAGAAAACCACAAACTCAATCCAGTTCAGGTTGCCAATGGCTCTGATTCTCGAGGACTATGAAGGGCTTGCATCTCTCTAACAGGCAAGGGCCCAGGGAAAACCGTGAGGATGAAAAGAATATGGAGTACTTAAAAATCTACATAATCACCTGTAAAAACAGGATACATACAGGTATTTGTACTTTATTTTGGTGTGAATACACCAAACACACACACACACACACACACACATACATACATACATGTACACACACATACACACATATACACACACATATACACACATATATACATACACATACATACATATTTATACATACACACACATACACACATTCACTCACACACACACACACACACACACACACACACACACTTGTATTTTTCCCAGTTCCCTACTCACAGTAGTAAT
This sequence comes from Mus musculus, assembly GCF_000001635.26. Classification (NCBI taxonomy): domain Eukaryota; kingdom Metazoa; phylum Chordata; class Mammalia; order Rodentia; family Muridae; genus Mus; species Mus musculus. Next base: position 113,778,983 of record NC_000079.6, read on the forward strand.
AAATTTATATTGATCTATTAGTTGTATCAACAAAAATTGAAATGAATTTGATCCAAGAGGAATAAAAGAGATTTTTTTCTCTGGCAGAAAGCGTTAAGGCATTTTTAACAGGTGGTGTAGCAATGGTAGTGGCTTTTGTAGAAGCGTGATTTTGCAAAGGTCTTTAGTTAGATAGCAAGTCTGGATAAGGAGGAATGTGCATGTAGATGCCAACTATAAAGGGATGAACTGTGGTGGCTTTGAACTGTTGAGTTTCCTGTGCTGGAAGACCCTCTACTCTCCTGAACTGATATCTATGTCCCTGAGCTGGCACCGGCAATGAGAGAAACCTCAGAAGGATTTATAAAGCAAAAGTTATGGTACAGTCGGCTTACTTTACACCCTGGATATCAGCATGTTGGCAGAGGGTGCCACACTGTGCCAGTCATCTGCTCCCCTTGTACAAATAGGGCGGCGCTTATGCCCCTGGTACTACCAGTGATGAGGACGGTAGGAAACTGATCCAGTCTGTTATTTTTTGAGATTCTAGCTCATGCTCGGTAGTTTCAGTAGTTCAAGTTTACCTTTGCCTTTCTCCCTATCTGCTGGTTTAGCTAAATTAGTGGCTTTGGGCTCAAAACCCAAGGCAGAGACATCAACCTTGTATAGTCCTTCCACCCATTCCCGCCTGGGTTGTTTGAAGTCTTAGTCATGTAATCAAGTCCCTTTTCTACTCCCTTGCAGCAGCCCTTCCTTAGCCTGTTGTGAATGTTTGATCCACTTATTCAAGTCCATAATTTGTGTGTCCTTAAAGTGAACTTGACTTCATGGTTTCCTTTAAAAAATTTTTGTTATTTCACAATACCTCATAACATTTAAAAATCCCCTGTGTAGACAAAATGTCCATACCTAAACCCTTACAAAGAAAATGTAATGAAATGAAGCCCATATGAAATGGAGCTTCATGATGTTACCTGTCCACTTGGAATGTCTGATTCTATCTGCTTGGTTTCGTCATTGCATACTCTGCAGAGAGTGGTAACCAGGAGGCTCTTCTGATTGGGCTTGGTAGAGATTTTATGAGGGGACTTGTTACACTGAACTGGACAGGGGAGCCAAGAGAGTGGAAAACCCCAAAGAACTGTCTGCAGAAGAAGCCATTACCACCACCACCATAAGTCTACTAAGCACCAAGTTTCTGTGAACAAGAGCATTATTGATGCTGTTATGGTTGCTGGATAGGCAAGTGGGGGTGGGGAATTCCCTAACTGCTCTTCAATTCCCACCTCACCTCCAATGGACATTTCCCATAGCAGCAGATCTGGGTGACATAGTAAGTATAGTTGGTTAGAGACCGGAAATGAGGAATGACCATCTGAGAGCAAAAACCACATTAAGGGAGGGGGAGGTATTTATGGCTCATTATGAACAAATGACCCATAGAGTTTCCACTGTACTATGACAATCAGGAGGGGGGTGAAATAGAACAGCTTATTCCTCAGCCAGCTTGTAGCTACAGAAGTCCATCCTGTCTCCACATGGGTAAAATAGTTCAACCTTCATTTTTTTAAAGGAATTGAAATCTAGTACAATTAGGCTGGCTAACGGGGAGAGGGAACTTAGGTTGCTTCGTTCAAGCTCTGCCTGCTTTATAGGATCTTTCCAGAACAAAAGAGAATAGGCAGAACTTCTAAACACTAAGTGCATCACAGCTGAACTAGGTCCTGTGGAATGTAACAATATACGATAAGACTCAGCCAGTATTAAGATAAAAGATGCAAGAAAGTCCAAGGGAAGGAGGGAGATATTAGGCAGCTTTAAAGATTTTTAATTTTGGCTTTCTCCCCAGGCTCATCTGTGGCTCATGTTCTGCCTCCATACTAGCTCCTGTGAGCAATTAACCCTTCAGGTGGTTCTGCTTATAAACAGCTGTATTGAGGTGCTCTCCACTGTCCAGGCTATTCCCGGGCAGTTCTCAAAAGTCCTAGCCTCTCCTTATTAACTCTCAATTTCTAATATGGCGATGTGTGAACCATCAGAGACGTGGGCAAGGTAGGTTTTCCAGGTCCCCGTGAACTCTGAAAGCGTGTCACCTTCCACTTACCTACTTTCTACCTCAGCTAGGTAGGGTGGGACATGGACGTGAGGGGGAACATCCTCAATGCTCTAGAGACATCAGTGTCTCCCTCTTCTCTGCTCCCTAATCTAACCTACTACCGCCTTTCTCTATGATTATCATCTGTAACCAGAACTTCACTTATTCCTTCTTGAATATACCCATCTAAATTTTCTTTAGACTCTCTCGCTATGTGTCCCAGTCTGGTGTCAACGTTGTGACCCTCCTGTCTTCCCTAGCACTAGGCTTACAGGCATGGGACACTATGCCTAGGTGCTCCTCAGAAAACTTCAAAGGGTTTTCTGCTGCTCAATTGACCTCCTCAACTTTCTACCCTGCTTGCTGGGAACAAATGTCACTTCTAGAATATGCTCGAAGGAAACAGTAAGGACTTCCTGTCAGAACTAGATTTCCTCAACCATGTCATTCAGATCCCCGGCTAGCCAGCCACAGTTTATGTGGACAAGGACTTTTTATAGCTAGATGTTGCCAATCTGTTAGGTTTCTCTTCTTAAAGCATAAATGTAATCGTGTCTCTTTCTCTAACCTCTTGAATATCCCACCTCTTCCTCTAAGCCAAACCCTTTATCTCAAAGCCTTCCATCTTAGTTAGGGTTTTACTGCTGTGAACAGACACCATGACCAAGGCAAGTCTTATAAAAAAACAACATTTAATTGGGGCTGGCTTACAGGTTCAGAGGTTCAGTTCACTAACATCAAGGTGGGAGCATGGCAGTATCCAGGCAGGCATGGCGCAGGAGGAGCTGAGAGTTCTATGTCTTCATCCAAAGGCTGCTACTGGAAGACTGACTTCCAGGCAACTAGGGTGAGGGTCTTAAGCCCACACCCACAGTGACACTCCTATTCCAACAAGGCCACACTTCCAAATGGTGCAACTCCGCGGTCCAAGAATATACAAACCATCACACCTTCTATGTCTCAGTTCTTTCTGAGTTTGGATTTTCCATTTCAACACCTTAGCCCTTAGTTAACCTGCAATGAACCAAGTGATTCTTTACAATTATGAATCAGGAAAAGTTACTTTTTAAAAACATTTATTTATTTAATATATATGTGCATACTGTAGCTGTCTTCAGACACACCAGAAGAGGGCATCGGATCCCATTACAGATGGTTGTGAGCCACCATGTGGTTGCTGGCAATGGAACTCAGGATCTTTGGAAGAGTAGCCAGTGCTCTTAACTGCTGAGCCATCTCTCTAGCCCACGAGAACAAGTTACTTTTAGTGCTTGCTATACAGCAGGCACATATATTCTATGGCTTTATATATGTTTAATGTAACCCTAACAATTCTAATAGGCAAGTTCTCTTTTTAAAAAGTTTATTATTATTATTATTTAGCTAACATAGTAGTAGGTTTCATCATAACACTCCACAACTAAGTTTTCTTGTTAGCAATTCACAGTTGAAGAAGTTAGGCACAGAACAGTTATTTACCCCTAAACAACTATTTGGCTTAGGTCACTGAACGATCTGTTTCAAAGAAAAGTCAGGAGGCACCTGAGGATTGGCAGCAGAGTTTAGCCTTGAAGTTGTCCTCTGACCTTTGCATGTGCAGGCACTCATGTGTGTGCACACTCACATTTAACTGCCACACAGTCACATGCATAGAGATTTTCCCTAAAATTCACAATGTTAATTGCCAATTTACTCTACATCCTGGGAGGACCAGGGGGCTGGCCTTTTGTGGCCTATTTCATACCGGAGCATCCAATGTGTGGGACATATTAGTATTTAACTATTCCAGTTTCCTCCAGCTAGTTGGTGCTATGAATACAATGCAAACTTTGTGAAGCATACAACTGAGCTCACAAATTCATATGAAAACTTCACACCTATAGTTCCGCCAGAAGAAACTTCTGAGCAGAATAATATGTAGGTGGGAAAAGGAAAAGCGGTTTATTCCTGTGCAAGGACTACCTCGGCTTTTGGCCATTTGAAAGACTGCCTACGTAGCCTTTTACTCCTTGAGACTGATTTAACTGGCTTAATTTTGTACTCGTCAAACACAAGGAACATGATGAGTCCTTCTGAGTTAGCTGTATCAGAAACATCTGTTAATTTACTAAATATGCATACAGCCTGATTGTCCCCTAAGAAAGCAGGATGGTGTTCTTCTGTGACAGATGTCTGCTCTCTTCTCAGCATCCTTGTGAGGGCTGGGATTTTACTCAGCTTCATCTCGAAACTTTAGTCAAGTTGCCCTTACTCTTTTTCTTTTTTTAGTGCAAAGGGTGTTTCAGCTTTTGGAACCCTTGGCTTACCACGCTTGCTGTGGTATATCGTGACATTCTCTCCCTGTTCCATGATCCAGAACTGTCCAGATTTCGGCTTTTGAGTCCAGACCATGACAAAAGGTGCCACTTATTTTTAAATGGTGCTGCATTAAACACAAAATATCTGGAGTCTTGAGGATGGGCCGAAAAGAAAGACAGATTTAAGAAGATGCGGGCAAAGAAATCTGATTACCTATTCACCCGCTACCTCATTACTGTGAAATATAACGATCCCTAAAAGTGACCAGCTGAACTAGTATGGGCTCAAGGGCTGTTGTCATTAATAGAAGGATTTTGTATTCAAATTGACTCACATTTTCACATGTGATTCTTGCATTTACTCCATTCTTAGACATTTTGAAAATAAATCATCAAGTTTTAGGAGGGTGGGATGTCAAATCATTTTCATAAAATGGGCTTCAGATCCTGAGAACTAAAGGTTTTGCTGTTGTGTTGTGCTGCTTACGACCCATGACGACCAGCACTTGTCGCATGCTCCACAGGGGTAGCCTTTTCCTGAAAGATCTAATCAAAGAAATTAAGCTCCGTGGCTGCCCCACCAGCCACAGCCAAGTATCTCTTGACTGCTAATTATTCCTGAGAAGAACAAGGACAGAGACAGTGCAATTTGAACCTCTCATTTTTAATAGGAACCACTCATGGTCAGGAGACTACTGTAATTTCTTTTTTTCTTGGTGTTTAACTTATTGAAGTAACCCTTTGTAAGAAAAAGCGAATTGTTTATCTCATAGTAAAGCAACATAATTAAATCTGCTATGTTATTTTTGGGTTATCTAGCCCTCCAGTCTTTTTACTGAAGGATATCACATTTGGACAATAGTACCTTTATAAATAGTATAAACTGCGATGTTAATATTAGTGAATCAGATGCTGAACAGCTTTGTATCAAGCAACATTATCTGTTTTTTTGTTTTTGTTTTTGTTTTTTGTTTTTCCTTTTCTTTTGAAATATGCCCTAAAGGTTGGAGCCTGGTTAAAAAAAAAAGCAATTTTTTTCCCTTGGCAAATTCAAAACATCGCCTACCTATTGATATTTTGTATGTGGCTTAGAAAATTTAATTTGAGAGTCTAGACATTATCAAAGTAGTATGTAGCATAGAGAGCATTTATACAAATAATGAAAAAAATACCTGAAAGCGGTTCTTCTAATACAGCTACATCCTACACCAATTTATCATACGCATCCTTCTACAAGATGAAAGGGTTACCTCAATCATGTTCTCAATATAGATATCTCTACTGACAAAGTTCAACAGTTTTATATTTCAGTGCTTTGTCACTGGCAGAGAGAACATCTTGTGTTCGCTGTGAAACACCTTTTTAGTAAATCTACCTTTGGAAGGCAGACACAACCTCACAGATGGCAATTGCCAAAGGAGACCACAGCCAAATGCAACAGTGGGGAAATTTAATGGTCAGCTGCTTCTTTTGGATGCTAAAGAGGGTCCCTTACTGATGTGCTTGGCTGCTTTCATGGTGGCACAAAATGCAGACCTTAGGGGGACACAAAGGTGGCAAACTATGGTTGCTCATCTACGAATACTAGATGCTACAATCTATTTTTGGCCACAAGCACCAACAGCACCTTTTTATTGCTCTTAATCCTTGGTTGGTTTGGTTCAATTTATCAACATATTGATGATTATTATGAATCTAACGTTGAGTCAGTTTCCTAAAGTTCTGAGTAGAAGTAGGATTCTTCTACAGCTCTAGATTAAATCTAATTCAAAATCACTATGAAACACCCCACAACACCACTCACACACCTTCTAATGATGTTTCCAGTGCAGAGAAGGAGAGCCAGCCTTGGTCCATGTATTTATGTCTACTCATCACAACTTTGAGGAATTTACCTATATGCTACACCCATCTCAGATCCTTAGCTCATACAGAGGATCAAGCATGTAAGATTTAAAATTAGATCTTGTTTTCTACCAAAGCTTAATCTAACTGTCGAGATAACTGGAAGAAAAGTATGTGGTGTAGGTATAACAAGGCACAATCGTGTTGGTAGATGTTAACTGTCATCTTTGGATCCCTTGAAATCCCACGAAGCCACAGGCCTTGGTCCATAGTTTCAGTTGCTACTGATGAAACTGGTCAAACCTCTTAGACTGTATGTATTGTCATGATATTCTCTACAAGGCCAGAGTGAATTCTATTAATGCTTTTGTTTGTTGGAGGCAGCTTGAGCAGTAGAAAGGTAGAATTTAGTATCTAGCTTCTTCCAGCAGGTATAGTACCACAACACACACACCATTAGTGGTCAGCCATGGTGACTGCTAGAACATACACATGCACGAAGGTAATATACAGAGGCCATGGTGGAATAAACATGTTGAGGACCTCTCTCAAGTTCAGATAGCCCTATCCTGACAGGTTATATACAAAGGATGCTTGGCTGATACATTTTGATAGAGTGTGTGGGTGTGGCTCCTCATTTCCTCAGAGCATTTGACAGCACCAAAACGCATGGAAAAAATATCCCAGCGTCAGCATAGATTCCTGTTGGGAGAAAAGCCTCTCATGACAGCATTGGAATGAACCAGCCTGCCTGGTGAGAAATTAAGCATGACACACGGGCACAGATTGCAGCAGAGTCATAGCAATAATAGAAGGTGAGTATGGGAAATCACGAACCTTGAATCCCCAGCTCCCGAGACACCTATTAGGCAGCCTGTTAAGGCCTATTTTATGCACATTTTCTCCTTTAGGCCTTGCTTTCCAAGGAGAAGAAGAATTGGTGCTATATTTAAGTAACTGAATTAAAACTGTATTTATTTCTTCTGGAGGATTTAACTATAAAATAACTTGCAGTGAAAAATCACGTCTCAGGGGATTCTCCGCTTTATTATGTTTCATTTATAGGCCGTGCAAACTGTTGAGGCGTGGAAAGCCATAATGTGGGAGGTGGGGGTGGGGGTGGGGGTGGGGGTCAAGAGCATGAGATCAGGGCTGTACCAAAGTCAGGGCACCGAGGAAGTGGTGTATCAGCCAGAGGGCTCACAGTTCCTTTCAGCCTGCCGAATCCCGGCCTTCTAAGCCCAATATCCAATACCTTCAAATATCCTGTCTTACAGTATAGGGCTAAAGCAAATGCAGGTAAAAGGAATGTGGTGAGATGAGAGAGCGAAGAAGGAAACCAGACAAATATGCTTTGTGTTGGTACAGAATGAACAGATGTGTGGGACAAGGGATGTCAAAATGGCGGAGGTGATCAGGAAGAGTTAGTATTTTCACAGCATTGCTGTGGACCACATTTAGACTTTAACGTAGAGCGTGGGCTTTCCTTTCATAGGTTTATGTGCATAAGGCTTCTTTAAATATAACTCTTTGAATATGTACCTTGGCCACTCATTTATTTTGCATGAAATAACAGTGCAGCCAACATCCGAGCGTTTGCCAGGTACTGAAGCAGGCTCTGAAACTACATAAGCCAACATGACACTGATATTCTTTCAAGGAACTCTGACTAGTCAGTAATGGACTAAAAAACGGCAGCGGCATCTAACACTTCCATAACTTGCTAAGTGCCAGGCACCATTCTAAGTTTAGGCCATTATTAATCTTAACAACTCTATGAGGTGAGTGGTTTTGGGTAATAAGCTAATAAAATGCCTGAGGTCATGGAACTAGAAAGAGATAATGCCAAGATTCAAACCCAGACAGACTGGCAATTGAATCTACATCTCACCCCCCTCCCTTCCCCCGATGCTTGAAACAATTTTATTATACCACTGTTTTCCTTTGGCAAACTCTAGTTACCGTGATAAGGCTATCTAGAATGGCAGTTGTTGTGTTGATCTTTGCATCCATCCTCTATGTACCTCTTCATCAGGCTGCTTTAGGGCAACTGCCTAGTGGCCAACTGACTACTCACTGAACGAGGGGTGCCATAGGCCAGGAGGGAGCCCAGGTCACAAGTGCGGGGGAGGCAGGCCGTGCTGTCCTTCAGCCCTTACTCACATACCAAAGTCAGAGCGAGGCACATTAGTACTCAGACGGGGCAAAAATCCTCTGGCACAAGAGAGGATGTAAAAGCACCCCCCTCCCCCATACTAGCAAGACCGGCCTTCCAGGAGAGCATCTGACGTTCTTAACCACTGCATTGAAACAATATAAGCTCTACTTAAATACACAGTTCAGCTCACTGAAAGAGGAGACTGCTTGTCAAATTAAGGGTAGCTAAGAAATATCTATTATAATGTGCTTGGTATTTCTGAGTTATTGGTTTGAATCTACATGTCAATTTGGAGAGTTTTAAATTTTTTCCACCAGTCTTTATATCCATGAGAACGCTGTATCTCTAGACACTCTCTTGAATCCCACAGTTCTGAGAATTGCTTTTAGGTGCTTTGGATTTCTGAGTTTGAGGCCAGCCTGGTCTACAAAGTGAGTTCTAGGACAGCCAGGGCTATACAGAGAAACCCTGTCTCAAAAAACCAAAAAAAAAAAAAAAAAAAAAAAAAAAAAAAGTATAAAGACGGCTTTAAAACTCATTCTAAAACTCACTCGCTAACTTTGTTGCTCTGTAAATTTAGCAGTGAGCTTTATATTGATTTTTTAGGTAGTGGCAAAATTAAAAGAAATTGGCCTGTGAACGTGTTTTCCATACCAAGCTACCACTGATCGATCGGAGGAGGAATTGCTTGTTTCTTGTCCGTTCTGTGACGGGAGACTTACATACAGTTCCTCAGAGTCCTTGATCAGGTTTGGGTATCAAGAATACTGAAGCTCTTGAAGATGATGTGGTGTGTGTGCCTTTTCTGTACTCTGCAAATATTTCAAGTTTGAACAGTTTTGCTCCAGGAATTTTGTGTGGAATTTGACAGTGACTATGCCACACATAGTGCTTCCTCAAACATGTGTTTCTTTAATGGTAGTCCATTCCTAACTCTTTCTGCTTCTTGTAGGTCCCTTCAGTCCTGAAGGGGTCTTCACTTCTCAAGTTTGCTAGAATATAAGTTCCTTCAACAAGTAGTACTTGTCACTGGTTAATGTTTTTCTTATCTGTCTTCACTGAAGACTAAGATCTGGGATGAATGGTCCTATCACCTTAGCATCTCATTAGACAGTAGGTATTTAATAAGCTCATGGGATAAATGAGCTTATTATTAAAATATATTAACCCAGAGTGCCAACATGTCTGTCTTGCTGTGTGCATGCTTTCAAGAGTCCATCGCTGTTGACACCCCCTCATAAAAGGTGGTTTGGTTGGTCTCCCCTGAGAGCCCATCTGCTTCCCAAGCCATTTATATGCCAGCGTGTCCTAACCGAACATGGTTCTAGTTTCCTGGAGTGTTATAGCATACAGACTCACTCCGTCTGCTTGACTATGGGGAAGCCATCATCCATGTCGGGTTAAAAGTTTCTAGTGAAGCTGTTTTGGGTCATCTCTACTTCTGCTGATAACCCCTGCTGAAGTACTAGGGCTTAGTATGTGCTTACCCAGTACTCTATCGCCAAACTGTGTATCTAGCTTGTATCTATTTTTGTATTTTGAGACGGGATCTTGTTGAGTTGACAATCCTTGAATGTCTTCTGTACCATAAGCTGGTCTAGCACTGGTGGGCCTCCTCCTTTGGTCTACGAAGAGGCTGTCAGTGCAGGTTTGTGGCACAGAGTCTAATTTCAAGCTGCTTTGACTTACGGGCTAGTTTGGATTAGTGCTTTGATACGTGTAAACATGCAAAGGGGAAATGAGAATCATCTCTAGAGTTAAGAAGTCATACTTTTCTGATTTCTTAGGTATTAATAAACTCCGTTAATTACCTCAAATTCCATGCAATTTACCTTCTCTGCATAAAATCAGCATGGTAGACCAAAACATGGCCTCCTGATATACTTGGGTCTTGTATTAGTTTGCTTCAATGATAAAAACACTGACCAAAACCAACAAAGGGTTTATTTAGCTTGTACTTCCAGATGACACGCCATCATTGAGGTTAGTCAGGGCAGGAGCACCAAAGCAGGCCCTGAAGCTGAGGCTATGGAGCGGAGCTACTTACTGGCTTACTTTACTGGCTTGCTCTCCACGGATCACTCCGCTTGCTTTTTAAATATTATATTTTTGGAAATTAAAAGATAATTACATCATTTCCCCTTTCCTGATTATCCCTTCAACCCTTCCCATGTAAATCCTCTTGCTCTCAGATTCATGGCCTTTACGACTTTGCTGTTACTCACACACATGGGTATGTGACTATACATACATATATACATATACATATGTATATATGTATATCTGTAATTATCTATGTTATATATGTATGTGTATATTATGTATATATACACATATATGTGTGTGTATGTTTGTGTGTGTGTGTATGTGTGTGTGTATGTTTGTGTGTGTGTGTATGTGTGTGTGTATGTGTGTGTGTGTATGTGTGTATGTGTGTGTATGTGTGTGTATGTGTGTGTGTATGTGTGTGTGTATGTATGTGTGTATATGTGTGTGTGTATGTGTGTTTGTATGTTTGTGTTTGTGTGTGAGTGTGTATGTGTGTGTGTGTATGTTTGGGTGTATGTGTGTGTATGTGTGTGTGTGTAATATTCTTAAATAAGTTATGGAGCTTGCTTTCTTTTTTTTTAAAGATTTATTTATTATTATATGTAAGTACACTGTAGCTGTCTTCAGATATACCAGAAGAGGGCATCAGATCTCGTTACGGATGGTTATGAGCCACCATGTGGTTGCTGGGATTTGAACTCTGGACCTTTGGAAGAGCAGTCGGGTGCTCTTACCCACTGAGCCATCTCACCAGCCCTGGAGCTTGCTTTCTTATACAACCCAGGAAAATCTGCCTAGGTGTAGCACTGCCCACTGTGGGCTGGGCTCTCTTATATCAATCATTAATTAAGAAAGTGCCCAACAATCATTAATCAAAGGCCAGTCTGAGGGAAGGATTTTCTCATTTGAGGTTCTTTCATCCCAGGTGACCCTAGCTTGTGTCAAGTTAACAAAAACAAAAACAAAACAAAACAAACCCCTAACCAGCACAGGTCCTAATCTCTAAAACCTATGATGTTACCTTATATGGCAAAAGCAACTTGGAAGATGTAATTAAATTTTTTGGCAGGAGGAGATTATCTTTATCTGCGAGCCTAAATGCAATGTCTTTATGGGCCAGGGGAGATTAGAGTATAAAAGAACAGGTGACAATGTGACCACACAGGCAAAGACAGGAGTGATGTGATACTGCCAGAAGTAAGGGGATGCAGGCATCCATAGAAGCTGAAAAGAACGATGCCATCCGTGCCTAGCAACTTTCTTAGTGCCGTTCCACGTTGAGCCTTAGAGTTCATTTCCCTAACACCATCCTTTTTTTCAATAATCACACAAGAAGTAGAGTTCCTTGAGTTCTTACATTGAGTTTGGCAACCGATGATAGGGCATTGGGGCAGCGGCTCTCTCTAGCCTGTCTATTGTATAAATAGGTCAGGCATGGAAAGTGGGCACACAAACCAGTGACAGCAACAGCTCAGAGGAAATGATCTTTCTTCTTGACATTTGCGGGCAAGAGTAACCCCTCATCTCCGGCTGATTACAATTATGTACACATCACTTGGGTAAGCCTCCATCGGTGAGAAGGTACCCATCAACCTGGGATAATCGCTCTCCTATTTACAACTCGCCTGTACACGATGTCCCAGCACAATGGCTCTTTAGGGACAAGAATTCCCATCTTCTCCGACCGGCTAGCTTATTGTAGCAAAACTCTTTTATGACCGCGTTGCCTCTCAACTGACTGGTTTCCATAGGGAGTAAGTGGAGTGGCTCCTCTGCCTGGAAGCTTCAGGATATAGAACTGTGTCTAGTTTCATAAGCAAATGCTCACTGCGATAGTTATAACATGCTATGTCACAGAGGATTTGTTAACATAGTATATTTATAAAAGAGAACTTTATGCCGTTAAACATTAATGGGGCATTTCCTGACCCAGTTCAGAGTTATCATGCGTGATGCATAACTACTAAAGGCAGTTTTATCTATCTATCTATCTATCTATCTATCTATCTATCTATCTATCTATCTATCTATCTATCCATCCATCCATCCATCCATCCATCCATCCATCCATCCATCTATCTATCTATCTATCTATCTATCTATCTATCTGGCAGTTCTGCAACTTTATTTGACATTCAGCAGGTTAGCTCTCATTCACATGGACTGTCTGTAGATTTTGGAATGTGGTAACAGGCGTATACGTTACTAGTGTGTAGAGCTTGTTTGGCGAATCCTCATCTTTGTTACGTTTTCTCGACAAATATACTCGGATGTGATACAGAACATTCCTTATTCCCTTGGCCCAGACAGCTTTACTGAGCTTTATTGTGTCAATGAGCACATCTGGAGTCGCCATCTCCTTTATGGCACATTTCTGCATAGCCATCACCAGAGCTCTTAAAACTTTACACGGTCAACAAGATGGATGGAAAGTCTCTCTGCTAACTCAGCTCTTGCTCTCATTTGGGGTATGCTGAACCACGAGAGAAAGAAAACACAAACAAACCAATTGTTGCTTGACTGAGTCACTTTGCTGAGACCTTTGAAAGGCTTTTTGATTTCTGTGGTTTCAAGCAGATGTGACAAAGGCCAGGTTTTTGGAAGTCTTTCAGGTTCAGAAGCCTGGTCAAAAATCTTTTCTAAACTTACATGTGCTTGAGTTAACAGAATGGCAAGAAAATAAAAATCAAAATTGAATCTACTGGCTTAGTGCAACTGAGACTTACTAACCCTGGAGTAAAACAAAACAAAACAAAACAAACAACTCCTTTCAAGAAGATATTACTTAAACACATATATCTTGAAATTTATATCAATAAAGGCCAGCTTTGTCTGTACACGTGTATGTATACAATCAAAGTCCTCTAATTACCCTGAAAGCCATCTTTCCTCATTTTGTATCTGAGGAAAGCATTTCAGAGATTAGATCTAGTCACATGACTCATAAGTGTGTGTGTGTGTGTGTGTGGGGGGGGTGCGCAGAACCTGATTATGTGTAAATTTAGGGTAAATATTTTGGTTTTCTATAATGAACTATATAGTTTTGTCTAACAACTATTTTCACTGCCCTGGGGTAAACTTTTAATGATATTTGTTTTCTGAAGACTCACACAAAAAGTGTGTGTGTGTGTGTGTGTGTGTGTGTGTGTGTATGTGTGTGTAGGGACAGAGAGAAATGGAGGGAAACTTTAGTCACCACCTTAAAAGAGGGCAGTGTTTGGCAAGAACTAACAGAATAGTACTTTTGCAACTTAGTGTTCCAAATTCTATCATTCAGAATACTCCTTTGACATGTGACATCCGAGGAAAGAGTATGAGTTCACTATAAACTTCACTACATTATGAAACTTCATAAATGTTTAACAGCTGTATAAAGTTTTATTGTGTAAGTGTGCTGTGTTAACAAATCATAGGAGACTCCTCCTCTTCTTTTTCCGAGACAAGGTTTCTTCTCTGTGTAGCCTTGCAGGTGGTCTCCAACTCAGGGATCTGCCTGTATCTTTGCTGGGATTAAAGGTACCACCAGGCCGACAAAATTCTACTATAATCATTGCAGGAAATGTTCACTTAGAACACTGTCCACAGCTCTTATCCTAAGAATTTCTAGAAATGGAATTACTGGTACAAAAGATATGGCACCCTTTTAATATTCATTTTTGAATACACGTGTACAGACAGAGCTGGCCTTTATTGATATAATTTTCAAGATATATGTGTTTAAGTAATAACTTCTTAAAAGGAGTTGTTCTGTTTTGTTTTGTTTTACTCCAGGGTTAGTAAGTCTCAGTTGCACTAAGCCAGTAGATTCAATTTTGATTTTTATTTTCTTGCCATTCTATATTTTACTCCTCTCCATACCCAACTCCAAATGGCATGCTTATCTTGTCTCACCTTTGCCTTGACTGTCCTTTCTAGCCTGAATCTTGGAGGTGAAAGAAAAAAAATCCAGAACTGACCGTTGTCTTTATCTCGCTTGACTCCCATTTTCACTCAATTCCAAGTAATTCTTTTTTAAAAAAATTTTAAAATTTTTCTATTTTTTATTTTTTGGTTTTTCGAGACAGGGTTTCTCTGTATTTCTCTGGCTGTCCTGGAACTCACTCTGTAGACCAGGCTGGCCTCGAACTCAGAAATCCGCCTGCCTCTCTGCCTCCCAAGTGCTGGGATCAAAGGCGTGCACCACCACTGCCCGGGCCCCAAGTTTGTTTGTTTGTTTTTTTGAGACAGGGTTTCTCTGGATTTCTCTGTGTAGCCCTGGCTGTCCTGGAATTCGTTCTGTAGACCAGGCTGGCCTCGAACTCAGAAATCCACCTGCCTCTGCCTCCCAAGTGCTGGGATTAAAGGCGTGCGCCACCACCGCCCGGCTTGCTTTTTTTTTTCTTTTTTTCTTTTTTTTTTTTTTAATTTAGGAAACGCACAAGTCTCAAGTGCACCGGCTCTGTTTTTCCTAAGATAAGGTTCACAAACAGTATTACTTGGGTCCTTTAGAGGACTTTCACAATCCCACCGCTCATTCTATTCAGGTACATTGGATTAAGCATGCAAAGATCAGATGCCTGTCTCCTTCAATGTTTGGGGTGATCAATTTACTTGTGAGTCTCTAGGTTCCTAGTCTGGACTGCACTGGTGCTGAGCCGCAGGAAGGTCAAGTTCAAGTTGTCCGCCGTAGCAGACACCCACACCCTGGAGGGTCAATGCAGTCCCCAGTACTGCACAGTTTGCCTTCTTTAAGGTGTCTGCCCTTCTAATCCGCAGGTCCAGGGCGTTTCAAGGCCACAGGAAGGCGCTCGGGGCAACTGCCTCCCACCGCCCTGGGCTGCTTTCTTAAGGAGGGGTGGGCGGGGACGCCGCCGCCGCTGCTCTTCAATCTCAGGCAGGCTGCTTGCCGGGTCTCGAGCGGACTAGAGGCTGAGAGTCGGCCTCCCGGGGCCGCAGCGCGTTTCCGCCCGCCCCTCCCCCAGCAAACAGGAACCAGCACCGTCCCGGGTCCCGCGCTTCTCTGCTGCCCTCCACCGGGGGGACTGCCTTTTATAGACACTCCGGCCAATGAGCGCGCTCCTTTTCCTCGGCCCGCCCTCCCAGCCAATCGTCGCTTCCCTGGTGTAATCTTCGGCTCCTCGGCTGCTCTCGGCGATCTTCGCTGTTGCTGGCTTTTTCAGGAGCTGCTCGCTGGCAGCCCGAGACGCTGCTGCTTTTTTTTTTTTTCCGGGTTCGGAGCCATTCCGGATGCTTTAGGCTGCCGGATGTCTGATCTCCGGATAACTGAGGCGTTTCTGTACATGGATTATCTGGTAGGTGCGGGGCGCCGGCGGCATGTCGCCTCTCGGATCTCGCGGTGGCCCATGGCCCCCTGCCTGGAGCAGCAGCCTCTCGGCTTTCTTTCTTTGGGATGGGATGCCTTGGGTTGCTTTCTCCCGGGGCTGGCTCTGAGGGGCGGCGGCGGGGGGAGAGGACGGGCTGACAGGTAAAGGCGCGGAGGGGACCGGCGGGACTGCGGGAGATGGGGCCACGCTCCGCGCGCCTCTCCGCGCTCCCGGCGCAGGACTTTCTTTCCGGGGAAGCTGGAGTTTTCCGCTCTCCTCTTAGCAGAACTCCAAGAGCTATTAAAGAGCCATAAGCAGAATGGCTCGCTAAGTGCCTGGCAGGTCCGGTCATTTGGTCGTTATTAGATCTCTAAAGGAATGACCTGGGTCGTGGCGGGATTTTAAAAACACATTACCAGAAAGTAGACTGGACTAAACCACATTGCAACCCGGCCTGAGCAGGATTGGGCAGGGACAGGCATTGCCCCGCGGCTGTGGTTGTGGTGCACGCCGCTTTTGTGCATGGTGTGCATGGTTTGGCAATCGGTTTGAGATCAGCCCCGTGCTGGGAAGTTTAGGTAGGAAAAGTTTTTTTAGCACAGCGCTGGAACGGAACACTTAGACGTGTTTCTAGAATTGTGCAAGCCTCGTGTTTTCGTTCCAGAAATTGTATTTCCACAGAGCTGCCTGTTTGTGGTCAAGCAGATCCTTTTTGACATGAACCGTGTTCGATCCTGCCCATTTTCTGCGTGGATGGTGTCAGAACGAACGGCTGTTGCCATGCAGTGCTGAAGTAGAGGGTTAGAAGTGTTGGCCCTTCTGTCATCCTGTAGGACACATGGTTTTTCCACTGCAGATTGGCCTAGCAGAGATTTGTCAGTGCCTTCTAGGAATTACACTTAAGGCTGTACGGAGAAAGACCGAATACTTTCCAGACCAAGAAAGAGAGGGCTGCGTTGTAACGTTACCAGTGTATGAGGGTTTATTCAGGTGTGTAGAAACTGGCAAGGATGGAGACCAGTTAGTGCGCGACCTTGAGAACAGAGCCGAAGTCAGAGTCTCAGTTGAATTTTGGTTTTGCTGTCTATGTATTCATGGCAGTGACTTCTATCTTTGTCATAAAGGGGTGTTATCGCTGCGCCAGGTTAGGTGGGCTATCTGTGAACATTCTTTAAGCGTCCTTGTAGGTTGATGATTCTCAAATATGTCCAGGAGGCTATTTTGAAAGTTAAATGGTTGGTTGATTTGTAGTTTACCCATATCATGCTATGGCTATGTCTTGTAATCTGCCCCACAAAACGCCAGTTTGCTGAGAAAAAAAAATTACCAAATAAGAAGAAAGTATAGGGCATCTTACCTGTACTGCTAATTTTGGATACTTAGTGATTCGGAGAGGTATTCGGGGCGGGGGGTGGGGGGTGGGGTGGGGTGGATTCTCATGATCTGCTGAGACTGTTGTAGTACTTCAGCACATAGCTGTCTTTGAGGTAGCAGGCCCACTAAAAGACCTGAGGGAAAACAGCATTGCAGATTGCTCAGGTCACCTGCCATGTAGACATGGGTTCAGAGTAGATGGATGAATATTTGTAGGTATAAGGTTACCCTGGGAGTTTAGGTCATTGTCACTGGGCCCTGGGTTTCACTTTGACTTGGCCCATCTGTTTTACCTGTTTCCCTAACACCTTTTTTTGGCTTTCGTATAAAATCATTGTTTGGCCACTTCAGTGTGCTTTCAATAATTCCCAAGTGCCTTGAAGCTAACTGTCCCGTAAAAGTCAGGGGCTATACTGGAGGTGGGGTGGGGGAGAAAACAAAGTCTTAAAGGAGACAGGTCAGGTTTTATGAGTGTGTTAGGTATCCCTGTGAAAACACTGAAGAAAGTCCTTCCCCACTAAATGGACCAGAGGGGAAACAAAACAAACTCTGGAGTTCGAGAGGTTGCTTTACTGTGCTTTCCCGCTGACCCACTCGCAGAGAAAACCGTGAGATACATCGCTCCATTCTCCTTGTCTACCAGGTGGCTTGTTTGCTCATGCGAAATCTTGGCATGGTGTCTGTTTAAAATCCTGTTTCTGAAAAAGTAAAGGATCGATTTCTTTGATTGGGCCTGGCATCTTATTAATCGATTCCTAAGTTCCTATATTTCCCTTCCAGGAGGGGCTGGGGATGTTTCTTTCATTCCTAGTTGGACTGCAGGTTTTGCAGAGTGGACTAGAGTGAGTGCCCTCTTCATGCCCCTGTCAGGAGTAATGTGTGCCCTCCCTCCATCCTTTCTTCTCCAGTGCTGGGATTTTTGTTGTTATGTCAGAAAGGAAAGCTCTACGTGGAGGTGTTAGCCATTGTCCTTTATTTGGGTGCTATCACTTAACTTATTTTATTTGGGGGAGAGTCTAAAGGAAGTGTGTGTGCGTGTGCTTGAGTGTGTGTGCATGCTATTTTTAACAACTTCTGATAGCACTGAAATGGTAAGACAGATGAAGAAAGCTCTCTGATCTTAGAAGTTGCAGTTAATTTCTTGACTATTCTTGTGACAGCTAAGATGAAGGCTCTGTCTTAATATTTAAGACGGAGGTTTTATTAATCTTGGTTCAGGGAAAGAGGGATGCCTTGCAAATCCTAAATAATTACATGTTACACCGGTTACTGTACCTGGCTTGGTGCCTGGCATGGAGTTAGAGCCCGGGATTGCATGATGATGAGTGGATGCGGGACCTGAGAGGTAATTCTGTCCTCTTCTGGCTTCTAAACTGAGCCAAGATAGTATCTGTTTGGATTAGGTATTTTGATTTTTGGAATGCAGGATGTATCTTTTACACTCAAGATAATCAAGATAGAATTTGTTTAGCAATTTAAACATAAAAGTCTTATCTTTTCTAGATAATGCGGGTGTCACCGGAGGAGGCCATATCTCTTCCCCTTTTCTCTTGAGCAAGTTTATAAGTCATGTTCTAAACCAGACCGATCTATGGTTCAGGATTTAGGCGTCACCAACAGACAGCATACCCCTCTCCCTTTGATGGGTTAAGGCTGTTCAGAGCTTTATAAAGAGAAAGAACAGGGTATAACTTATAACGAGGAACTGACACTAATACAGGTTCTCTAGAGTCACAAACCTTATGGAATGAATCTCTGCAGAAAAAGGGAATTTATTGGAATGGCTTACAGACTGCAGTCCAACAATGGCCAGCTGTGAATGGAAAGTCCAAGAATCTAGTACTTGCTCAGTCCCACAAGGCTGTGTGTCTTAGCTGGTCTGAATATGCTGGAACCCTGACGTGGTAGGCTCCAGTGCCAGAGAAGGAATGGAAGTGCTAGCAAGGTGGGGCAAGGTGGCAAAGGACAAAACCTTTCTTCGTCCATGTCCTTCTAGAGACTTCCAGCAGAAAGGTATGGCTCAGATTAAAGGTATGTCTTTAGATTTGGCTTAAAGGTGTGCATCTTCTTACGTCAAAGGTCCGGGCTAGAAGTGGATTCACTCACATACTTAAACCCAAGAGAAAATCTCTCCCAGGTGTGTCCTCCGTTCCTGGATTGTAGTTCATTCCGGATATAGTCAAGTTGACAGCTAAGACTATCCTTCCCAGATCCATTATAAAGTTCTATCTGGAGACCAGACAGGGTCAGCTTCTGCATTCCTTTTAGTTCAAAATGCTTTTGCCTTCTATGCAAATCGGTGTAGATTTCACCAATTCCTCTTTGTACCACTAACACAACAACAATAAAGTTCATTATCCATATAATACCAGTGATGATTAAAAGAGATAGTGGGAGTAAACTTACTTATAAACATTACATTGGTTCCTTTCCTTTCCTTTCCTTTCCTTTCCTTTCCTTTCCTTTCCTTTCCTTTCCTTTCCTTTCCTTTCCTTTCTCCCTCCTTCCTTCCCTCCCTCCCTCCCTCCCTCCCTCCCTCCCTCCCTCCCTCCCTTCCTTCCTTCCTTTTTTACTTCCTTTCTCTCTGTCTGACTTTCTTTCTTTCTTCTTCTTTTTTTCTTTTTTGAGACACAGTTTCTCTGTGTAGCCCTTGCTGTCCTAGAAAACACTTTGTAGGCCATGTTGGCCTCGAACCCAGAGATCTGCCCCACGGCCTCCTGAGTGCTGAGGTTAAAGGCATGTGCCTCCTCCTCCAGATGTATACATTGGTTCTCAAATAAAAATGTTAACACCTGGGCTGGTGAGATGGCTCAGCGGGTAAGAGCACTGACTGCTCTTCCGAAGGTCATGAGTTCAAATCCCAGCAACCACATGGTGGCTCACAACCACCCATAATGAGATCTGACGCCCTCTTCTGGTGTGTTTGAAGACAGCTACAATGTATTTATGTATAATAATAAATAAATCTTAAAAAAATGTTAACACATCATGATTATGTTGCTGATACTGTATTTCCTCTGGAATCACTGTTATTTAATGCTAAGGATTGGGTTACATTTTAAAATAGCCCTAATACATGAAAGAATTGGGAGGGCATTCAGCAAGCAAGAAGTGGACCGAGGTTTGAGGAGTAAAACTACACTCATTTTCACTGTTCTTTTCTTTAAAAGTTTATGTGTATTATATGTAGGAATGCTTGCTGTGCACCACACATGTACAGTGTCTGCAGAGGCCTGAAGAGGGTGTGCCAGAAGATCCCATGGATCTTGAGTGACAGTTGGGATCTGCCAGGTGTGTGCTTTGAATGGAACCCAGGCCTTCTGCAAGATCCATCTCTCCAGCCTTCTCGTATTATTATTTAGTCCATTCAACAAATACTTATGCAACCCTACTTGTACATGTTCCAGGAAGTCATGGAGAGTGGACTACAGTGCTCTCCTTGGTTGCAGGGCTGAAAGGGAAATGACTCTTGGGGAAGATGTGGAAGGACAGGTTGAAGATGGCCTATGGGGAGAAGGCAGGTTCTGACATGCTCTGTTGCTTTCCAGTGCGTTTCTCTATGGCATGTGTTTCTTTGTTTTATTACACAATGAAATGTGTCGCAGATGTGTCAAGTGTTTGGTTGGCCTTAGATGCTGTCTGTTGTCCTTGCATTTCTCTCTTATGCTTGGGCGTTAGTCAGGTTAACCTCCTCAGCTTGCTTTATAGTCATTGATGAACTTGGCCTGCCCTGCTTTCTTGCTTGCTTGCTTGCTTTCTTGCTTTCTTGCTTTCTTTCTTTCTTTCTTTCTTTCCTTTTTTTTTTTTTTTTTTCTTGACAGGGTTTCTCTATATAGCCCTGGCTGTCCTGGAACTCACTTTGTAGACCAGGCTGGCCTCGAACTCAGAAATCTGCCTGCCTCTGCCTCCCGAGTGCTGGGATTAAAGGCATGCGCCACCACGCCCGGTGGCCTGCTTTCTTGATCTCAGGCTATACCTGCCTAAGGAGGTGTGTGTGTGTGTGTGTGTGTGTGTGTGTGTGTGTGTATGTATCCCCCAAGTTGACACAGCTAGCAAGTGAGTGAGCTGACCTTGTGGCTCTAGGGCCCCTTCTTCACTGTTTCCATGTCCAAGCCATTCTCTCTAGTACAGGGCAGGGATGCAGGCTCTTGGTGTTAAAAGCTGATGCAATACAGTTGGATATTTACATGTTTCATATAAAAAACAAGTACCATTTATAGAGAAGGCTAGCTGGAAGATGTGTGCTCAGCCTTCTGTCTCACGGTGCCTTTCTGCTGGTCACTGAGGTGATCTTCAGAGTCTGAAGTTTCATCAGCAGACACAGAAACGCGTTTCTAAGCGTCATTACTGTCCCCTTCAGGGCCACTTCTGCTTTCTACTGCTCTGGGTCCTCTTGATCCTGTTATGGGTTGTCTGCCTTTATCCAGTACAGCTTAGGAAATGAGCCTAACTAGTAGGCACTAAGGCCACAAGCAGGCTATGGCTTCAGCAGAGGACATTAACTCTAAGGGATTTGTGGTGACAACTGAAGAGAGGGAAAGATAGCTATTTTTTTAGTGAGGATATGAAAACCTCCCCTGATACTTTTTGTAAATTGAGTAGTGATGAAGTATTGAATAGCTATTTATTACTTAAGGATGTACTAGAGTCACATTTTATTTTTATAAATTTGGTTTTTGGCTCGTATTTCTGCCAAAGGTCAGGCGCCGCTTCTGTTGCTGGCCTTCTTATTGGCAAAGTTCTGTTACGCTGCAGGGGTTTACCTGGAGAGATAGGGGATGCTCATGCCTGTGTTTATATAGTCTTCCTCCTTTTTATATAATAGTCCTTCTTTTTATAAAATCACTAGGATTCAATCACAGGGCCTCCACCCCAGTGACCTGGTCATGTCCTCCGAGCTCCATCTACAGACACCAAAGTTGGATTGAGTTTTCAACCTTTTAGTATCATTGACTTGCCTCTTTGGGAATTAAACGCCTGTCCCAGTTGGAGGTAGAGGCGGGGGACCAGCTGTTGTGGGGCCGGCTTTTTAGTTATTCTGTGGCGTCTCCCCAAATGCTTCAGGAGTCAAAGAAGATCTGGTAGATCCCCACGATCTTGAAATTCTTGATCTGGAGCAAGACGTTTTGCGTCTTCATTTTGTATTGATCCCTCAATGTGTTAGTGGATCCTGACTTGCCCTGTTGAAATAGAGACACTCTTAGAACCTGAGCTGCAGCCTGCATCCAAGGTAGTTCCCCCCCCCCCCCCATCTCACTTCCTTTTCTAGCATTTGCATTCTAGCCTGGTACCTGGTAAAGTGGAGGCTGTGCACGGAGTATAGTGTGGAGTTTTACCTGCATCATCTTATTCAACCATGTCCCAATCCCGTTCATCAGCTACTGCTTAGAGCAGATTATACCAGAAAAGAGGAGACTTGAGGCTCTAAAAGATTGAATATTTGCTGGGATAATGCAGCCGGCGGAGAGGGTCAGGGCTGGCATTTAAGTCTAGCTTGTTAGACCCCCAGGCCCGTGCCTATAAACATGGTTCGATAAAGCTTAGCTGGAATAATAAATAACTGTGGAGGAGGTGCCCAGATATACAGCTGGAAATGGAAGGGTCACTTGTCACTTGATTGCTGCTGTCACTTGGTTTCTTGGGAGGCCCTCTGGGAACTCAGGACTTGTGTGGGTGTGTGCCTTGAGGCAAGCACCTGCGCACACCTATTGCCTCCTCCCTTTTCGCATAAATATTAGCTGAGGTTCTTGGACTTGCAGCCCAACACACCTACGTGATCTCCAGTGAGTGCCCCGGTCCCGGCCGCTTGAACTGTTGAATTTGTAGGACAAGCTCCTCCGGACCGTTTGTAAACTGGTTTGTTGGGAACTAGTCTGGCCACTGGACTCTGTCTCCTTGGGCCCGAGGACTTTTCCTGGTGTTTCGGAGAGGGGTTCCTGTGGGTTCTTTGTCTGGTAGGATGGTTGCTGATCTTGCTTCTAACTATGGGGAAGAAGAGCTTGTGAGTGTAGAGATACTTGAGGCGCAGCAACAGCAGCGGGGGACAGACAGCTTTTTTGGTTCCAGCCATCCTGGACAGATGTCAGGAGCTAAAAACAAACCCGGAAGTCATGGAACCAACTGTCTTTTGTCTTTTGTGTCCTTAGGGCTTTAAATCTGCAGGTGTAAGGTCTTGCTTTTTAACTTCAAAAGCTTTGTGCTTTTTAAAACCAAACAGACAAACGAAGAAACAAAGAAACAAAGGAACTTTCAGGTCACAGCTAATTCTCTTTCCACAGGTTGCTTTTCTGCCACTGTCCCTAGTGACAACCTTGCAGGAGTTAGTGGGTCTCGTTTCCTTGCCTCTCTAGGACAAATGGATGGATGCTTAGATTGTCAAGTATATTTTGTATGTTAGCGTTTGTGACATACCACTCTCTTAAAACCTGCTTTTAACCTTCTCTGATGATACTTCTGAGCTTAAGAAATGTTGCTTAGATCAGTGAGTAATTTGATTCATGTCTCTGGTTTTGAAGTTATCATTTTTTTGGTGATCTGTAGAGATCTTACCTGCCTTTGACAGGTTAAGGTCCTGAGAGGTTTGCGGTGTTTTTTAGCATTACACGCAAGTCATCAAAATGGCATTTCATTACGTCAATGGCAGCTTTTGCAAAAGTCCACCAGTTTGTTTTCGAGTCTTGAGGTCACTTTTCTAATTGCAGTCACACGTGAGCTGAATGAAGGTCAGGACTGAGATGATTTTGATAACTTGCTTATTATTAAAGTAGAAGCTCGGAGAAAGACACAGCAGAGCACAAGGGGAAGTCAGTGCCTAGCAATGCAGACACAGTTGCTGTGCGTTTAGTTGTCCGACCGTCTGTGTATGGGCTGCTACCCATAGGTCTGATCGTCCTGGACTTACAGTGGAAAGACTGTCTCGTAACCTGCTGGTTTGTACTTAAAAACTCTTCAGTTTTAATACATTTTCCTTTGCAGCATGAAATCTCTGCACTGTACTGGCAATCTGTAATTCACTCACTAGCTACCTTTCCTTAAGATCTCCTGTAGCCCCGTGGGGTGGTGGCAGCCCAGGCCTCTAATCCCAGCTGTAGCCCGGTGGGGAGGTGGCAGCCCAGGCCTCTAATTCCAGCTGTAGCCCGGTGGGGTGGTGGCAGCCCAGGCCTCTAATCCCAGCTGTAGCCCCGTGGGGTGGTGGCAGCCCAGGCCTCTAATCCCAGCTGTAGCCCCGTGGGGTGGTGGCAGCCCAGACCTCTAATCCCAGCTGTAGCCCGGTGGGGAGGTGGCAGCCCAGGCCTCTAATCCCAGCTGTAGCCCGGTGGGGTGGTGGCAGCTCAGGCCTCTAATCCCAGCTGTAGCCCGGTGGGGTGGTGGCAGCCCAGGCCTCTAATCCCAGCTGTAGCCCGGTGGGGAGGTGGCAGCCCAGGCCTCTAATCCCAGCTGTAGCCCGGTGGGGAGGTGGCAGCCCAGGCCTCTAATCCCAGCTGTAGCCCGGTGGGGAGGTGGCAGCCCAGGCCTCTAATCCCAGCTGTAGCCCGGTGGGGAGGTGGCAGCCCAGGCCTCTAATCCCAGCTGTAGCCCGGTGGGGTGGTGGCAGCCCAGGCCTCTAATCCCAGCTGTAGCCCAGTGGGGTGGTGGCAGCCCAGGCCTCTAATCCCAGCTGTAGCCCGGTGGGGTGGTGGCAGCTCAGACCTCTAATCCCAGCTGTAGCCCCGTGGGGTGGTGGCAGCCCAGGCCTCTAATCCCAGCTGTAGCCCGGTGGGGTGGTGGCAGCTCAGACCTCTAATCCCAGCTGTAGCCCCGTGGGGTGGTGGCAGCCCAGACCTCTAATCCCAGCTGTAGCCCGGTGGGGTGGTGGCAGCTCAGACCTCTAATCCCAGCTGTAGCCCCGTGGGGTGGTGGCAGCCCAGGCCTCTAATCCCAGCTGTAGCCCCGTGGGGTGGTGGCAGCCCAGACCTCTAATCCCAGCTGTAGCCCCGTGGGGTGGTGGCAGCCCAGGCCTCTAATCCCAGCTGTAGCCCGGTGGGGTGGTGGCAGCTCAGACCTCTAATCCCAGATGTAGCCCCGTGGGGTGGTGGCAGCCCAGGCCTCTAATCCCAGCTGTAGCCCGGTGGGGTGGTGGCAGCTCAGACCTCTAATCCCAGCTGTAGCCCCGTGGGGTGGTGGCAGCCCAGGCCTCTAATCCCAGCTGTAGCCCCGTGGGGTGGTGGCAGCCCAGGCCTCTAATCCCAGCTGTAGCCCGGTGGGGTGGTGGCAGCTCAGACCTCTAATCCCAGCTGTAGCCCCGTGGGGTGGTGGCAGCCCAGGCCTCTAATCCCAGCTGTAGCCCCGTGGGGTGGTGGCAGCCCAGGCCTCTAATCCCAGCTGTAGCCCGGTGGGGAGGTGGCAGCCCAGGCCTCTAATCCCAGCTGTAGCCCCGTGGGGTGGTGGCAGCCCAGACCTCTAATCCCAGCTGTAGCCCGGTGGGGTGGTGGCAGCCCAGACCTCTAATCCCAGCTGTAGCCCTGTGGGGTGGTGGCAGCCCAGACCTCTAATCCCAGCTGTAGCCCAGTGGGGAGGTGGCAACCCAGGCCTCTAATCCCAGCTGTAGCCCGGTGGGGTGGTGGCAGCTCAAACCTCTAATCCCAGCTGTAGCCCCGTGGGGTGGTGGCAGCCCAGGCCTCTAATCCCAGCTGTAGCCCCGTGGGGTGGTGGCAGCCCAGGCCTCTAATCCCAGCTGTAGCCCGGTGGGGTGGTGGCAGCTCAGACCTCTAATCCCAGCTGTAGCCCCGTGGGGTGGTGGCAGCCCAGGCCTCTAATCCCAGCTGTAGCCCCGTGGGGTGGTGGCAGCCCAGGCCTCTAATCCCAGCTGTAGCCCGGTGGGGAGGTGGCAGCCCAGGCCTCTAATCCCAGCTGTAGCCCCGTGGGGTGGTGGCAGCCCAGACCTCTAATCCCAGCTGTAGCCCGGTGGGGTGGTGGCAGCCCAGACCTCTAATCCCAGCTGTAGCCCTGTGGGGTGGTGGCAGCCCAGACCTCTAATCCCAGCTGTAGCCCAGTGGGGAGGTGGCAACCCAGGCCTCTAATCCCAGCTGTAGCCCGGTGGGGAGGTGGCAGCCCAGGCCTCTAATCCCAGCTGTAGCCCGGTGGGGTGGTGGCAGCCCAGGCCTCTAATCCCAGCTGTAGCCCGGTGGGGAGGTGGCAGCCCAGGCCTCTAATCCCAGCTGTAGCCCGGTGGGGAGGTGGCAGCCCAGGCCTCTAATCCCAGCTGTAGCCCGGTGGGGAGGTGGCAGCCCAGGCCTCTAATCCCAGCTGTAGCCCGGTGGGGAGGTGGCAGCCCAGGCCTCTAATCCCAGCTGTAGCCCGGTGGGGTGGTGGCAGCCCAGGCCTCTAATCCCAGCTGTAGCCCAGTGGGGTGGTGGCAGCCCAGGCCTCTAATCCCAGCTGTAGCCCCGTGGGGTGGTGGCAGCCCAGACCTCTAATCCCAGCTGTAGCCCGGTGGGGTGGTGGCAGCTCAGACCTCTAATCCCAGCTGTAGCCCCGTGGGGTGGTGGCAGCCCAGGCCTCTAATCCCAGCTGTAGCCCCGTGGGGTGGTGGCAGCCCAGACCTCTAATCCCAGCTGTAGCCCCGTGGGGTGGTGGCAGCCCAGGCCTCTAATCCCAGCTGTAGCCCGGTGGGGTGGTGGCAGCTCAGACCTCTAATCCCAGCTGTAGCCCCGTGGGGTGGTGGCAGCCCAGTCCTCTAATCCCAGCTGTAGCCCGGTGGGGTGGTGGCAGCTCAGACCTCTAATCCCAGCTGTAGCCCCGTGGGGTGGTGGCAGCCCAGGCCTCTAATCCCAGCTGTAGCCCCGTGGGGTGGTGGCAGCCCAGGCCTCTAATCCCAGCTGTAGCCCCCGGGGTGGTGGCAGCCCAGATCTCTAATCCCAGCTGTAGCCCAGTGGGGTGGTGGCAGCCCAGGCCTCTAATCCCAGCTGTAACCCGGTGGGGTGGTGGCAGCTCAGACCTCTAATCCCAGCTGTAGCCCCGTGGGGTGGTGGCAGCCCAGGCCTCTAATCCCAGCTGTAGCCCCGTGGGGTGGTGGCAGCCCAGATCTCTAATCCCAGCTGTAGCCCAGTGGGGTGGTGGCAGCCCAGGCCTCTAATCCCAGCTGTAGCCCGGTGGGGTGGTGGCAGCTCAGACCTCTAATCCCAGCTGTAGCCCCGTGGGGTGGTGGCAGCCCAGGCCTCTAATCCCAGCTGTAGCCCGGTGGGGTGGTGGCAGCTCAGACCTCTAATCCCAGCTGTAGCCCCGTGGGGTGGTGGCAGCTCAGACCTCTAATCCCAGCTGTAGCCCGGTGGGGTGGTGGCAGCTCAGACCTCTAATCCCAGCTGTAGCCCCGTGGGGTGGTGGCAGCCCAGGCCTCTAATCCCAGCTGTAGCCCGGTGGGGTGGTGGCAGCCCAGGCCTCTAATCCCAGCTGTAGCCCGGTGGGGAGGTGGCAGCTCAGACCTCTAATCCCAGCTGTAGCCCCGTGGGGTGGTGGCAGCCCAGGCCTCTAATCCCAGCTGTAGCCCCGTGGGGTGGTGGCAGCTCAGACCTCTAATCCCAGCTGTAGCCCGGTGGGGTGGTGGCAGCCCAGACCTCTAATCCCAGCTGTAGCCCCGTGGGGTGGTGGCAGCCCAGGCCTCTAATCCCAGCTGTAGCCCGGTGGGGTGGTGGCAGCTCAGACCTCTAATCCCAGCTGTAGCCCGGTGGGGTGGTGGCAGCCCAGACCTCTAATCCCAGCTGTAGCCCCGTGGGGTGGTGGCAGCTCAGACCTCTAATCCCAGCTGTAGCCCGGTGGGGTGGTGGCAGCCCAGACCTCTAATCCCAGCTGTAGCCCCGTGGGGTGGTGGCAGCCCAGGCCTCTAATCCCAGCTGTAGCCCCGTGGGGTGGTGGCAGCTCAGACCTCTAATCCCAGCTGTAGCCCGGTGGGGTGGTGGCAGCCCAGACCTCTAATCCCAGCTGTAGCCCCGTGGGGTGGTGGCAGCTCAGACCTCTAATCCCAGCTGTAGCCCGGTGGGGTGGTGGCAGCCCAGACCTCTAATCCCAGCTGTAGCCCCGTGTGGTGGTGGCAGCCCAGGCCTCTAATCCCAGCCATCGGAAGGCACAGGCAGAGGGATCTGTGTGAGTTCAAGGACAGCCTGGGTTAAAGGGCAAGTTCTAGGACAGTCAGGGCAACCCAGAGAAACCTTGTCTCAAACAAAACAAAACAAAAGCAAACAAACAAGACATTGCATTTGTCCTCTAGTTTTGGCTAACGTTAGGGGCACTGCCAGTGACATTCTATGTATTCTGGTTTCACTTTCATCACTGTGATAGATAGGAACATGATGACCAAAAGCAGTTTAGGGGAGAATGGGTTTATTTCAGCTTAGAGTTCCAGGCTGTAGT
Source organism: Mus musculus (assembly GCF_000001635.26). Classification (NCBI taxonomy): domain Eukaryota; kingdom Metazoa; phylum Chordata; class Mammalia; order Rodentia; family Muridae; genus Mus; species Mus musculus. The sequence continues at coordinate 113,807,468 of NC_000079.6, forward strand.
GTATCGTTGAGGAAGGCAGGGCAGGAACCCAGACAGTGAGCTATGGCACAGCCACAGTCAGTAGCAGTGAGAAATGAGTGTGCCCACACTGCCTGCTGCTTCCTTTCAGCTAGCTTTTTTTCACTCTTAACACAGGTCGGGGCACCACCCACTGAATGGTGCTGCCCACAGTGGGCTGAGTTTTTCTACATCAATTAACAATCAAGATAATCCCTGATTAGACATACCACAACTCAAGCTGATCCAGGTAATTCCTCCTTTGAGGTTCCCTTTCCAGATGATTCCAGCTTGGGTCCAGCTGATAGTTTAACCAGCACCTCGTGTACACACTTGGGGGTTTTTCCCAGAATGAATTGTAAGTAGTAGTTGCATGACACTGTGGTGTGGTGGTTTGAATGTGCTTGGCCCAGGGAGAGGTACTATTTGGAGGTGTGGCCTTGTCGGAGTAGGTGTGGCCTTGTTGGAGGAAGTATGTCACTTTGGGGGTGGGCTTTAAGACCCTCATCCTAGCTGCCTGGAAGCCAGTCTTCTGTTTGCTTTTGGAACAAGATGTAGAATTTCAGCTCCTCCTGTGCCATGCCTGCCTGGGTGCTGCCATGTCCCAGCCTTGATGATAATGGGCAGAACCTCTGAACCTGTAAGGTAGCCCCAATTAAATGTCCTTTATAAGAGTGCCCTGGCCATGGTGCCTGTTCACAGCAGAATAACATATAGTTATTCTGTTATTCTGAATAATACATATAGTGAATCTTAACTACTGGAGGGGGCTCCAGTGTCAAAGAGGGTTGGGAAACTGTCAGAGCTAAACAGGTTCCTTTACTGCACAGCCAATAAACATGCAAATGTTCATGCCGATTCCCTAAAGGGAAATTGTTAGAGGCAGTGTTCTTACTCCTTTGAGGGTAATTTTGCTTTAGGATCAACTCCAAAAAATATAGAATTTTTGGCTCAAAAGTTACCTATATTTTAAGTTTCTTGATATTAAGTAATTTAATATTTGTAATGTACTTAGAATTGTTTCTGAATGCAACCAGCCACTTTTTGTTATGATAAAGTATTGAAGTTGGTGGTAGTGATGCTAATTACTATCGATGGAAAATTACTGTGTGCCAGATTCTGTGGGAAATGCTAAATAGCTGTCTGTCCTTTCAACTACCCTGTGAGAGTTGTGACAGCTGTTACTTCTTTCTCTATCTTTCTCTGTCTGTCTGTCTGTTGTCTGTCTCTCCTGCCTGTGTGTCTCTGTCTTGAGGAGACTAAAGACCAAGAAGAGTTGAATAGTCATGGCTGTCTTAGTTGCTGCAGGATTGGTGACAACATTTTGAGTATGTAGCTTTTGTTAGAGAATAAAACTGAGTTTGAAGTCCGACCCAGATGTTTCATCTGTAGCCTGTGTAGTATGAAGTATTTCTCAAATCTCAATCTATGCCAACACAGAGGGATACTATAGAGTAGTCATTAATTTACATATTTTAAGAAATTATATTTCTAGAGTTTTATAGTTAGAGTTTTATAGTTAATTAGATTACCTTTCTTATTTGAAATGATACCGATTGCTGCTATCTCCTAAAATGTTATTATCAGGCAGAATTAAAAGATGATAGCCAAATACTTCAGCCTATATGTATATATTTAGAAAGTACTTATTCCTAAAACTCCAAATATTGGAGGCCATGTTTAATACAAGTCACCCCAGACCACCAATTCTTCGTTTGCAAAAGTTGGATAATTAGAGTATTTGTGATAGTTTGACGAGTAAAAACATAGTCAATACATTTGAAAGTAGGTTTATACCTTATTCCTTTCATTTTTTTTTTTGTTATTTTATGTACTTCCTGAAATAGTGACCTTTACTTCCATTCTAATTCAACGATTTATATGGCTATAAAATTGCCTCTACATACGTTATCATTCATTTGCTCAATTCACTTTTGTTTATAAGCCCTTTATTTTCTGGTGCTCTTGGGCACAAGGGATATACAAGTGTGTAAAAGACATTGACTTCTCTTCAAGTTGCTCAAGAACTCCTGTGTAGTAAGAACCTAGCAGTTGCCTTTTGGGCTGCATAGTCTACTCAGAGGAGAGTAAAGGCGCAGGCGGAGCACAGAAAAAGGCAGCTCAGCCTAGATGGAGACCAGGAGTGCTGCCCAGTGGAATTATTTTTAATTTGCAACATTGAAATGTAGTAAGGTTGGCCCAGTGACAGGCATTGCCAGGGCCAGGCAGGGTGCAACTGTGCAGAGACTTGAGGGGCCCAGTATGACTGGGGCAGAGTTTGGAGCAATGACTCCACCCGAAGCTGCAGACTCCAGCTAGTTATACTGTGGAAAGCTTCAGAGATTGCCTGGAGTGACATGGTCAGACCTGGCTGTCAAAGGTGCAGAAAGGAGAGCAGCCTAGGGAGATGCTCTCCTGACCCAGGATGAGAGGGTAGATTTCATAGTCAGGTGGGGGCAGAGGATTAGATGGGCCATTTCAATACATAAGAATCATATAAGAATAGCAGACATTTTGTAATTGGATATAGAACATGAGCAGAGACCTCAAAGGTAAAATCTTGAATTTGGGGTTTTGGTTATCTATCTATTACAGAAAAACAAATGACCTTGGAACACACCTTGCTCACGAGTCTGTTAGTCTGTTGGTTGACTAGGTTCAGTGGAGGAGTGAGTCCTGCCCAGACTTTCTCATGAAGGTATATAGTCAAGTGGTAGCTGGATTCATCTCAAAGCATTTTTGTACATGCAATTTGGCATCTGGGAATGCTGAGGTGACTGGGTGAGGGCATGTCTGTTTGTGTGGTCTTTCTATGTGGTTGCCCCTGGGGAGCCTGAATTATTTGGGACTTGAAGCCTTGCAGAGCTAATGTACCAAGAGCACCTGGCAGACTCCACCCTTTCTCATCCTCTTCAGGAGCCACCTAGCATCCTTTCTGCTGTTCTTGACACACAAAGGCGTCCTGGGGTTTAAAGGCCAGAGTCAGACCTCTTGATGGGAGGACAGTTAAGAGTTTATGGGTATGCTTGAAAGCTGTGGCAAGCATTGAGGTGACTAATGGGGCCACGCGTGGTCACAAAGTGACAGGGAAGAACAGGTTGGGAGATAAAGTGAAATTGACTGCCGAGTCATTGGGTTTGAGGTTCTTGTGTCAAATCCAAACTAAGTTTTAAATAGTTAGACAGAAACTCAAGCGGTGAGGCCCGTCGATGCGGTTAAGATTAACACATAAATGGTCCAGGAAGAAGGCTTAGATGGTAAAATGCCCAGCGTGACGGTGTAAGGATCTGAGTCTGGGTCCTGAGCACCCAGGTGCTGCAGCACGCATCTTAATCCTGGCACAGGGAAGACAGACAGGAGGACCCCCAGGGCTTGCTGGCCACCCAGCCTAGCCAAATCCGTGAACCTCCAGGTTCGGTGAGAGACCTTGCTTCAAAAACTAAGATGGAGAGCAATTGGGGAATTCACTCAACATTGACCTCTGACCTCTACATGGATACACACACACACACACACACACACACACAGACACACACACTCACACACTCACACACTCACACTCAATGCTGAACGCTTGCTACTTACTGTACACAGTGCTGTAGTATGCTGTCAACACTGGGAAGGACAGAACCTGCCGTGTCCTTTCATTTATTGTTATCACGGTGGGGATGAGGAAGCTGAGGTGTAGGGAAATGGAGAATCAGAGCTAAGATGTTCTAGATGCAGGATTTGAACCTATGTCTTGCCAATCTCCAAGCGTATGTGCCCCACCACTTAGATGGTAATATGAGACTTTTTGGTGCTGTTCTTAAGGGCTGGCTGCCTTAGACACATACACCTTTGAGACACCACACAAACCCCTGTTCAACTTGCTGGGGTCTCTATTGTGAAAACAGCAGGCTAGCCATTGCCCTCCATTGGGTCTCTTATCCCTAGTACACATTACATTATGTCTCAGTGAAGGCATAGGCTGCAGGCTTCTTAATATCATCGGAATTTGGTACAGGTACACAGGATAAGGTTGGTTGGAAGGAGAGGCTGCCCAAGTAGTTGCTAAGGGCACTGATTGTGGAGTCATGCTAAATACATTAACATTATAGTTTTGTCCCACATCTGCTAGGTAGCCTTTGTGCCTTAGTTTACTTCTGTGCAAAGTGGGTATAACAACACCCACTTTATAGAGGGGTATGTACACATACGCTGCGTGATGCTTCCGTCTGCAGTCATCTGTATGTGTGGTAGTAAGCATTGCATCTCTCGGTGAGATTGTTGGTATCTTAGTTTGTGCAAATATATTATTTAATGTTTGCGCAATGAAAAAGTCACACGGTGTTGTGTTTTCTCAGAGTGTATTGCTCAGAGTGTTCAGCTCTTTGTATGTATATCTCTTTGTGTGTGTGTGTATGTGTGTGATTTAAAAGAATTTGACACAGTTAAGTGCTATACACGTGTTTTCTATGATTGTATTGGGACTTAATATCAAACAAGGACATACATGACTGTCATCACCGGACGGTTGTACTTCAGTTCTGTTCGCTCTTCCATACCAGGCTTTCAACACTCTTCTTGCTTCCTCCACCTCCTAAGCATGATACAGAGGAACTGGGTTAAAGATACTGGAAGCCTTCGTTGGTGTTTTAAGTGGCAGCTATTTCTAATTCACAGGGGTGAAAGGTCCTGGCTTGGCATACGGTGGCCCACATCTGTCCTCAGGCCAGTTCTCCTTAGAGCTATTATGTGAGTGTAGGCAAACATGCTGGCTTATTTCAACCCAGTTGGGACACTTCCTTTTGGAATTATTTGCATGCTTGGGACTCTCAGTGCCTCTGGTTGGATTCTAAATAGCTTGAAAGTCAGCCTTTGCTTTTGGGAACTTCAGTCCCTCACATGAGATTTATCTGGCTGTTCCTTTATCCTGTCTTCTGAAGGATTCCTGAGAGGCTGCTTGTAATCGACTAAAGAACACGGCTGATTTATGGCACAGTGCTGGTGTCCTTCATGTTGAATGCTTCCTGAGTGTGACAGCTTCTTTTTCCAAGTCACCCTGCTAGATGTAGCAAGCCTTTGGTGATTATTGGACTACGTTCTCTTTGTCTGATTTTTGTGTAGAAATGCTGTTTCTCTAGATTGTTTTATGAGACTTACTTCCTCCCTGTGACACCCCCCCTCCCCATTATTGGCTTTTTAAGATGTGTTTTTGTTTTGCTAAATGACATGTGAATCGTTTATTTGCTTGAAATGAAACATTGTAACTTAAAGTTTTTTAAAGACGGATCGCCTGAGCAGGAACATTTGCTCTTTGCTGGGTTTCCTGTATTTCTGCCTGTTTCAGGGCCTCTGGTTTCCTGGCCTTGGGCTAGCAGTAGGTTGGCCTTTTCAGCCAGAAGGGCAGACTCTGTCGTGTCTAGGGACACGAGCCACCATTTTCTGAAGTTTGTATGTGAAGGATGGGTTGCTAGACTAGTGACAGTTCCTTTTCGCCCAGATCCACCTACTTGGGAATAATGCTTAACTATATGGGTCATCTTTGGAAATATTCATAGGCAAATACTTTCATGTTTACTATCCTATCAATAATCGTGTGAGCTGAATATTTTCTTTTAAATAGTTTCAAAAAGTAGAATTAGTGAAAATTGTTTCGGTTCCATGTCATGTACAGGTCTTCATTATTCTGTGGGGTCTGAAGATAAGAACTTAGGGGAAGTTTCATACTGTGTCTTAAAAAAACAAAAAACAAAAACAAAGGCAGGGGTGGCGCACGCCTTTAATCCCAGCACTTGGGAGGCAGAGGCAGGTGGATTTCTGAGTTCGAGGCCAGCCTGGTCTACAGAGTGAGTTCCAGGACAGCCAGGACTACACAGAGAAACCCTGTCTTGAAAAACAAAAACAAAACAAACAAAAAACCCACCACCACTACCACCACCAAAAACCTCACAAAACCAAAAAAATCAAACCAAACCAAACCAAAAAAACCCCAAAGACTAGGTCTTCAGTTGCTGAATCTAAAGCTTTTGCTCAGCTTCTTTAATTGAAGAAGACACCAGCATAGTGTATTAAAAATGACTTAAAAATTTGAAGTTATAAAGAATTTTACAAGATGGGGCACACCTTTTAATTCTATACAAAGGACATATTGACGAAATCAACACAAACCAGTCGGATTCTGAAGAGTGATGAGGAATCAAGAGGTTCAGTCAGTCACGTGCTTGCTGGGCAAGCCCGAGGATCCAAGTTCGATCCCCAGAACCCACAAGGAAAAGCCACTGGTGGTGCTATGAGCTTGTATCCTCAGAGTTGGGAAGGTGGAGACTGGTGGATCTCTGGGGCTGCTTACCAGCCTGGCTAGCCTAATTGGCTAGGCTAGTTTCAAATGAGAGACTGTGTGTGTGTGTGTGTGTGTGTGTGTGTGTGTGGTTACGAAGGGGGGAAGGAATGGGGGGAGGAGGTAGAGACAGGCAGACAATCTGTCTCAGAAACAACCAAGGTGATGGCAGTGACACCAGAGGTTAGCCTCTGATCTTCACACGTGTGTGTACACGTGGGCACAGGCACTTGTACAGCCAACCGCCTGCACACACACACACACACACACACACACACACACACACACACACACACAATGTGTACACAAGAGCACACACATGTGCACACCAGAGTGTATTGGGATCACTGATTTGATTTTTTTTCCCCATTTGTTTTAAACTTGTCTTTATTGTTGCTGCTGCTGCTCAAATCCAGACTGTCTAGGGCATGGTCGCCGGGGAAAAGATGATTTGTCGTAGTGCAGTGATATGGAAATAATAGAGTAACCCTGTGTGAACGCCCTCCTAAAAGGGGCTGTGGCAAAGGAGATAAAAATTAACAAGGCTTTCTGTTTTGCTAAGTGACGGTTTAATCTTTGTTGATTTGCCTGATGAGAAAACTTAGTAACTTCAAGGTCGTTCATCTGAAGCCCAGTGTTCGGTGTTGAAATATCTGAGGAGACCTGCTCGTTCTTAACATATTCTGTGAGGAAGAGGACATCCCTTCAGTTTGGGGAGAAGAAAACCCCCAAACTCCTCTGCAAACCCTTGTGCCTGACTTCTCTTTCAACAAATACATATTAGAGACCTTACTGTGTGGCCAGGCACTCGCTAATACAGGGAAGGAAGGCCCTTTTAGCTAAGACTGGAGCCTGTTCCGTTGAATATCCTCTACTTCTTTGCGATGGAGAAATCCCAGATTATAGGGTACAACCTGGTGGACACACTTCCTTTTGAAAAGGGGTCAGCTGGTAACTGGGTAGGCTTTAGGAGTCAGACATTCTGTCTCAGCTTTTCAGTTCCATTATTGTAGTTACAAAAGCAGCCACAGATATTAAACGTGTTTACCACATTAACAGACAGAGGACAAAATTTGGTCTGCAGAATGTAGTTTCCCAATCACAAAGATTGGGCTGATAGAAGAAGAAGAGAAGCCATATTGCAGCTATTTCTCATTGAGTTGAGTTTTTGTTTCTGTACTTTGAGAGCACACACACTCGAGCACATACACATGTATATATGCATGCATGTATGTATATATGTGTATATGTGTGCTACCTATGCATACATATGAGGTCACTTGGTTGATCAGCGGTTATAGTGATTTGAAGAACACACACTGGCCTCTGTGACTCCGGAACTGTACCTTTGAGGTGAGGGCCAGAATGAAAGGGAGGCCATGGGCCGGGGAGACCTGTCTTCTGGTTTGTGGTTTGCTCAGTTGCCTAGAGTAGGAGCTGGCCACCTGGCCGAACCATCACGGGAGAGCTCCAGGTATAAGGCTATCGATGGAATTAGCCAGTTCCTCTTTAGCATGCCGTGTTTAGACGCAGCGTGACGCAGCGTGACGCAGGACTTCCAATGTTCCTTTTCAGCAGTGGACTTCTTTCTTCCCACCCGTGTCTGTGTAGAATTATAAAACAAGCTCTTTTACCCTAGAGCTGTTAGTAATTGCTATTCTCTTTCTATTACTGAGAACAGGCTGTTTTAGATTAGCACGGAAACTGAACTAGGTTGTAGAGACTGGGTCTGGAAATGCAGCTCACTGGTTCTGTGCTTACCCAGCATTCGTGAGTTCAATACCCAGTGCTGGAAACAACAAACAAACAAACAGAACCAAAACCGGGCAAGGCTCAGTGTTGGAGCATTTGCCACCTGGTAAGCTGTGGAGACTTGATACCAGAAGGTTCATATTCTAGGTGATTCGGTTCAGCAGTTTGTTCTTTTAGTTTTGGTGTGGTTACTAAGGAGAAAAAAAAAAAAAAAGAAGATTCCAACAGCAGTGAAGATGTGATAGACTGTGAAGTAGCCCCCTGTGCCATCTCAAGTTACTCTCCCTCCATGAGGCAGAAGGCCGGATTTACCAAATGAGGCGTGCACCTCCTACCCCTGCCCCTGCCTCTGACAGCACAAGCTAGTGTGTGGGTGGCTTCCAGGGCCTTGAAGTTGGAAATGGGGAGCATTTGCATGTGGGCTTGGCTTGATTCCAGTCTCTACTGAATTCAGCTTTCATTTAAGAAACCTTTCTCATGTATCACGGTGCCCTCTGCGTTTAGGGGACAGTTTGAAGCCACAGGTGTGTCCTCTCATTCCGGCCTTGGCTTCGTAGCTCTCAGCTTTCCCCCTCTGCCAGAGAAGCCTAGAAATCCCCAAGCTGGTCTCTGCGAGGGCAGGGCAGGGCAGGGCGGGGCAGGGCGGGGCAGGGCGGGGCAGGGCGGGATGAGCGTTGGAGCACCCAGCGTATGCTAGCGCTTTACTGAAGGCCATTCTTCCTCCCTCTGTCATGGCTTGCAAAGTAAGGCCAGCCTTGTTGGCTGAATGTTGTGTGCTTCTGTTTGACCTCGGTAGGTCTGGTGAGTAGGTGCTGTTTTTTACTTTAAAGAGAAGGAATTCTGCCTCTGAAATACCTGTTGTTCATGTGAAAGGAGGGCCAGGTGGGCCTGGCCCACTGTAAAAGGGGCTGCTTGCCCCTCCTCCCCTCCCTTTCCTCCTTCTCTCTGCCTCGTCTACTCTCTTAACTCCCCTCCCCATCCCCTAAATAAACTATTCTATACTATGCCCTCAAATGGCTGGTCCCTCAGGAGGAAGGGATGCCTTGGCATGGGCCCACCAAGACATCCCCTCCCCCCACACCCCGCCAGAACATATTCTTATATTTTTTTATCTTTCTTTTTATGATCACAACAGTCGTAGTGGTGGGTGGTGGGAAAAGTTGTGATTCCATCTTCTGACCTGAGACTGACTGGGGTTGGTGACAGGTGGAAGGCAGGTTAAGAACGTTACTTATGTCGTCAGAGATGCAGGCAATAACCTCGCAGCCTTTTGTTATTAGACTGTCAGTCTGTGACCTTTGGTATTTATGAGGAAACCTGCATGTCAGTAAAGGCCAATGGAGATGCACATTTTGAAGACACAAGGATCCAGACAACAAAGAAGTGAGGGAGAGATTGCCTCCACTCGACAGCCAGATCTTAGGGGTGGGCTGAGCATAAATTTTGGCAAGACTGAGGAAGAAGTGGAGAGGGAAGTGGGCTGAATGCCCAGGGCAAAAGCAAATCTTCCAACCCAGGTTGGGCTCGTGGAAGTCTGGGACTTAACAGAAGCCTCAAGCAATGCTCTGACTATTTTGACTGGGCGACTGCTTGTCTTCAGCGAGTGACATGGCTGTTCACATGCACTGTGGAAGCTGTGGTGTCTCATACTGAAGCCTGGTCCAGAGAACTGGTTCTGTGGAACCAGGCCCAGTCGGCGAGCTTGGTGAGAGCTTGCTGCTGAGGATGGTGTGTTGCACGGGCTTGAGTTCTGGTCTTCAGTAGGAGGTGATGGACCTGACCTGAGTGTTGGAACCATGCTCTGACTAAAGGGAGGAAACTGACGTGGACAAAGCTCAGAAGGGAACGGACGCCTTTTGCTGCGCTCCCGGTGTCTCCTTACATCATCCCGTTGGATGAGTGGGTTTAGTGTGAGTTTTCTCTTCAGGTACAAGGGCCAGTGATTGACAGGAGGATGAGTAACTGTTCCAGGATCACTCCCACATTTGTGTTACCTAAAACAAACCTTCTCTTTTCTTTTTTAACATTGTCAGAAAACCAAGAGAATCCCAGATTACTTTATTTATAAGCAAGTGGTAATAACATTTGTGATTCTTGAAATAGGTGTTAGAGCTTATTGTCTTACTATGGGTGATTTTTTTCCCCCTGATGGTCCATGAGTGAAGTAGCAATGACATAGACAGGACTTGGCCATTGGACTATTTAGAAGGGTTTAAATATAGACCCGATAATAGCTTTTATTCTCAGTGAAAAGGTCAACAAAAGTCTCTAAGTGACAATATCTAAGGTTTTATCAGAACCAAACCAAACCAAACCAACAACAACAACAAAATACCTCCACAAACCATTGCTGAAATTTGTGTTAATTATACAAAAGGCAGCTCAGGGGAGAGAATGGAGAATAAATCCATATTTTGTAGAATTAAGTATCTTTGTCCTCATGATCCTGGATAGTGCTCATTAGTATCCTGTGGTCAGTACATAAGAAATTGAAGGCTCCTGATCATGAATGATATAAAATATTAAGTAGCATTAAAGATGAAAACATTGATGATGAACAATCTTGTATTCTAGCTTCTTCAGTCTGTACACAATGCTTTGCCTAGCTGGACAGTGCTACAGGTCTGGCTAGGGATAATGATAGTTTCTCACCTGCCTGCCCACTCTCCCATCTACCTATTTCCTTCCTTTTTCCCTGCATTCTTTTTAACATTCTTAATTAAAATATAATTATATCATTTCCCCCTTCCTTCCCTCCAATCTGTCCCATGTCACCTCTCTCCAACCTCTCCTATGCAAAATTGATGGATTCTTTTTCTTTTATTAATATTATATAACACCACCACCGCCACCACCACCACCACCACCACCACACACACACACACACACACACACAGAGGAACATATATAGCCTTCTGAGTCCATTTACTGTTGCTTGTGCATCTATGGTTTCAGGGCTGACCACCTGGAGTGAGATAAGCTTTTATGGGCTCATCCCTGGGAAAGACCAGTTCTCCTCCTCTCTCAGCAGACATTGGTTGCCTGTAGTTCTTTATCTGGGGTAGAGCCCTGTGACTTTTCTCCTTCCCGTGCTCTGTTTGTGTTGTCACCTTTTAGGTCTTGCTTAGGCAGCCATGTTGTTGAGGTATCATTGGTGTAGGTTCTCCACCACTTCGAGGAGACACAGTCTCACAGCAGACTTCTTGGTCCTGTGGCTCTTAGAATCCACCTCACCCCCATGGCATTCCCTGAGCCTTAGGTGCAGGAGTTGTAGGGTAGATATATATGTATGTGTATATATATATGTATATGTATATGTATATACATGTATATATATACACATACATACATACATATATATATATTCACTGGGGCTGACACCCATGATCAGTTGACCTCTGCATGTTGACCAGTTTTGATTTTCTGAAATGGTCTTTACTGCTTAGGGGGGTTGGTGAGAGGTAAAAGCTACACTTATTGTGATATAAGGCTAAACCTTACCATGCGGTAAGGCATCATGATAGTGTGGTAAAGAGGAGGCAGAAGGTTCCTCTCTAACATCTGTGGCCTCACCAGCCCCGAGTCAGTGTTCTAGTAACAGGCATGACTTCCCGTGCCTTGAGCAGGCCTTGCAAACAATCATACAAACATTGGCTACCACTGAGATATGAGCGCCACTGTTGCATTTTTACGGATTTCTTGGCATCCTGGTCATTGTTGTGGTTCATAGGTATTAGCGCTTCATAGCTCTGTCCTCATTTGTGTCTCTTCTTTGACAGCGTGCCTAGCAAATCCTGGCACTGTGGAAGCTAAGCCTCAGAAAGGCTTTCAGGTCATATCCAGCTCCAATCTTGAGTCATTTATCTCAAGTCTGTAGTATCTCTAGCATTAGGGGCTCACTGCAACCTCTGGTAGTGGCAAGGCAGGGGCAACAGTACTAGCCGTGTTTAGGAGTCTCTTGGACGACCCTGACCAACAACTCAGAAGGAAGTTGTTTTTCATGTCTGGGGTGTTTCTTAGATAGTTCTTGAGGGGAGTGAATTGTCAACCCAAGTGGCGTGACTTCATTTAAGACACATTCACTATATTCATGTGTATGCATAGAGCCCTCTGGCTTTGTCAAGTCTGCTCCTTCAGGGGACTTTGGAGTTAACATCATGGCTTAGAATGACAAAGGTCTTCCACCATCCTAAAGCTAGGCTTCAGGCTTCCCATTTTTCTCAGTTTGGGGAAAACTAAGCGGGTAAATTGTTTAAGTACGAGCCTGGGAGTTTGGATCCCTAGAAAGTGTATAATAGCTGCATTGGCTTAGTGGTGTGCTGATAATCTTAGCATGCGGAAAGAGGGAGTCCTTGGAGCAAGTAACTTAGTTGAATCTGGCCAGCTCTAGGCTCAGTGAAAGACACTGCTTTAATAAATAAAGTAGAAAGTGGTTGAAGAAGAAACCTGATGTCAACTTCAGTTCTCTACATGTCTATAAGCAAAAATATACACGCCCACTTGTGAAAACTTAAACACGCACACCCCTCTGTTCTCCTCTTTAGAAATGAGAACGTGGCACGTTCTTTCCACAGGCTAGTTTCTGGCACTTAATGTTTCGATCTAGAGAGAAAGAATGTGATTGTTTTTCTTCTGGGTCACATTCTGGATATTAGCAGCTTAGCAGGGAGAGTGACCTACTGTGTGATGCTTGTGGGCAAAGGAACAACAGAACAGTGACCTGCTAAGGAAGATGCTTGCTGTATTGACCCGAGTAGACGTCAGGTAGCCTGTTCACAGTTAACAGTGACCAGTACCTGAAGTGACGTGAAATGTGGCCACTCAGCAGGCTAGGAGGGTTTCAGGGCATGGCCACCAGCTTCCCTGTGCTTGTGGAGTCTGTCACTTTGCTCTGCTCTGCCTTTGCCCCCCCCCCCTCACTTCCCAGGGTTTTAAGTGTCCATGCCATAGACTAGAAAGTCTCCTGATACCTGTAACTATGGTTCAGTGTTCCCATTGTGTCCCTGAAGTCCTCTGTGCATGCCTTGCTCCTGCTAGACATTGGTGTGTTACACCTGTCTGTCATAGAATTGTAAATTCTTAGGTCAGAGGTGGAAGAGTAGTGACACCAGGGTTTGTTCACCCATACTGTTTCATACTTAGTACTGCCTAAAGTGAATGTCGCACATGGGGCTCTACAGATAACTTCTTTCCTTCCACCTTTTCTTCTTGTGTTGAATCTTTAGCCCCCAGTCCTAACAGACATGGAAGGGATATATATTTCAAGGCAATTACTACTAATTATTGTCTTTTGCTAAATTAAAACATTTCTTTCTTTTTTTTCTCTATTTTTTAAGATCTGAATTTTCAGAGCTATTCTTGCCTTCCACAGAAAGTAAGAAAGAATTTCAGCCAAAATTTATTTTTCTTTGTAATAGTGGGTGGAAATTTTCGTGGTGTCTTGCTAAAAGTGGTGAAGTCCATAAATTCTAATATGATATATGTCTTCGTTGGGTTATTTTGCTAGATGACTTTTCACATCTGAGGTCATATCTAGATTGCCTTTTAAGTCTTGATTAATTTTATAGAGAGGTCAGTGATTTCAAGCTCCTGGGCCCAGCTGTAGATTTCTAAGGAAGTATAGACTTTTACTCTTAGGGCACCGGTGTTATTGAAAATATTTAATCTCAGTTGGGGGTTTCTCCCCGTCCCTTGGTCATTCAGTTTCCAGATAAAAGACACACAACATTTATATTTATAATAAACCTTTAAAGCAATAGAGCTGAGCAGATCCCTGCCCTCTAAGCGATTAGTATCTATTTCCCTATCAGCAACCCCGAGTTATAACTTGCCGTGTCCCATCTGGGCTGTTCTTAACTCCAATTGGCTAGTCTTCATGGCCCTGTTTTTATGATTCACTTACCCAATGACGTCTCCTCTCTCCACCTTCCACTACCCTCTTGTGGTTTTTGCCTCCTCTGATCCCAAGCCCTGGATCTGAAACTCTGCCTACTTCTCTCCTTCCCAGCTGTTGACATTTTTATTCAACCAATAGTTTTAAATTAAGGAGCAAGGGTCTATAGCATCACTTGATGTATGTGAGGACTCTCTGGTCCCTGGGCAAGTATTTAGCATTACAATACATGGCCACAGACCTACACTCTGCATTCTGGTAGTCTTTTTACCACTAAAGCCACCTTAGAAAATATCCAGAGGTCAGTTAGAGTGGCATTGGTTATGCTTTCTTCAGGCAGATTAGCGGCATCCTCTTTCCCATTTGAAGAAGCCATGGAATACATACCAAGGAGCAAGGCTATACATTTTGCCTTCAAGGTCTGATTTTATTTTGTAGTGAGGCTTTTTTTTTTTAAAGTTATTTTTCCTTGTGAGAAATAGCTGCTGAGAGTCAAGCGATTCGCTGTTAATATCTGCAGTAACAGCTCCAACAGAAGGCCATCCCAGTTCTAAAGTAGATGCCAGGCTCCAGCAGTGCCTGAGGAAAGGCGGACGGGCCTTTGCTCAGAGCGCTGCCCACACACGTCTGCAGAGCTCCTGTGTATCGTGGGTCTTCACTTGCCAGTCTGCACGCTCCGCATCTTTGCCGCCATCCCATCTGTACAGAGATGCTGATGTGAGAAAATGCCTTGTCAGTCTACCGGATTTGGAAACAGGTGTCCCAGGCCTGGGCCTCATTCCAAGGTGCGTCTTGCTCCTCCCCCTTCCTTGTTTTACCAGTTTTCCCATCTTATTCCCAGGACTCTGGGCTTGGCTCTGTTAACTTTGTATTCTCACCACAAGCAAATTATAGAGGAGACAACAAAGGAAGGACATCTTGCTTTATATCAAGATGAAGGACTGCATAGGGCATCAAATTGGGATTGGCCATTATGTTAAGAATTTAAAAAGGAGCTCTCTTAAAACCACTGGTTTTTTTCCACCCCCTGACAGATCTGAAATACCTTAAAATCAGGTTGATTTTACACTATGTGGCAAATGACTTTTGTTTTCTGCCATCTTGTTGAAATTTTTTTTTTCTCCTTCCATTATTTTCATGGTTACCTTTGAAATCTTTTAGGAAAACAATTGTAAGATTAAACAATCACATCAATTTTAAAGCTGACTTTTTTTTTCTTGTTTTTCTCTTTTGTACACTTTTTAAGTAGACTCCTCTTAACATATTTTAACCCATCTGTGGTTTGTTTTTGACAGCTTGCTCTCCCCCCACCTCCCCCACGTGTTCCTTGAATGAGGTAGCAAAGAGGATGTGATTGGTTTTGAAATAATGATTCCTTAGTTCTTCTTCTGACCAGTTCAGGTGCAGATCTGTGAGTGGCGACTTGGAGGCTCCCGGGTCACAGTTTATCTGGCTCTTTCGTTTCCAGTTGGAAATAACTTTGTGTGCATCTGTCATTCTGAGCTGTCTTCTCTTCTAGAGATTTACAGTAACAATAGGGTTTTGCAAATGCTCCATAGTTGGGGAAAGACTATGAAGTATAATCATGTTAAATTTACTAACAGTTCCTACGCCACGATTAAAGGATGCTTGGTTTCTAAGTGCTCCTCCCACTAATTAGAGGGAAGAGGCCATCCTGAGAATACGATTGTTAGCACGAGTTTGGAGACTGGGTGGTGGACAGCCACTTGGGATGAGGTGGGGTGTCCAGGGGTTTGACAGTATTAGTAAGGACTACAGGTTACAGAGACGGGGAGAGGAAGTAATGGTGGTATTCAGGAAAATGTTACTTGAGGTATTTTTTGAGGGTTTTGTAGTAGTTTTGGCAGCTGCTATAGCAGCAGTTGAGCTTTTGGGAGTTTTAAGAAGGAACGGGTAGAGAGGGTAGGTTCTCACGACTGAAGATGAACTATTTCTCTCTAAAAGTCAAAGCCCTTTGAGAGTTTACAGACAAATGTAAATGTTTACAGTCTTGTGGTTTAGGGGCTACACTGGTAGCTTCTCGGTTGGTATGATAAAACACTCGGACAAAGAGCAAGTTGGGGAAGAAAGGGCTTTACTTTACTTTGGCTTAAAGGTTCTAAAGGGATGGGGCTCCTCACGGTGGGGAACACAGTCAAGGCAGGGTAGCCATAGGAGAAGGCCTCTGGCTCGTTACATGTCTATCACATACAGGAAGCTGAAAGGGACAGAAAGGAGAGCCATGCTGTAAACCCTCCAAGCCCGACCCTGTGATGAACTTTCTCTTAGCAAGGCTCCACCCACCAAATGATCGCTTGCTATTACTGGGGATTCAGTATTTAGCCACACTGGGGGCTGTTTCTCATTCCCGCCACACTGGGGGCACCTACTTTATAAGGATTTATTTTTCTTTATGTGTGGATGTGATGTGATGTGATGTGATGTGTGTGCTGTGAAGGCCCAGCAGCTCCTGTCATTGTCATCTTCAGGCTGGCTCATCGTGTGTACCCGCCATTCAGTATGGGCCCATTGCAGGTCAGGATTGTCATCAGAGAGTAAATCTCAGTTACAGAGAACAGAAGTAGGACAGAGAGAAAAAGGGTGCAGGGAAAGGCTAGAGGGGAATTTTCCTATTCGACTTTCACTTGTATTGCATTTCCAGGGTTAGTCACATGACACCTGCTGGCAAGGCAGGCTGCCAAACAGTCTTTTATTTGGGTGGGATACAATTAATATTTTTTACTTGGGAAAAAAAAAAAAACCCTTTTCCTCTTACAGGGAAAGAGTTATTAAATAACTATTATGTTACAAAGGTGTAGCGCTGAATAATTTCCAAAGATAGATGGAAAGAATGGATGTTGGCCAAGTTCATCGACCTTTTCAGCTTCCTGGTCTGAGACAACCAGTGGCATTACCCCAGGATAATTCAGTCATGTGTTCACTAAAAATAACTCTTGTAGTATTCCAGTTATGGTAATGGGACCCTAATATTAAGTGATTGTTAGTATTAAATGATCTGCCATTTATTTTCATTATAGGACCAGTGAATGACTGGAATGCTTGGAGTGTTTTTGTTGCGTTAATAACTTTATCCAGCGAGTTATCGTCTCGATCCGACTTTCTATTCTGCTTATTTAAAAGTCTGTGCAAGTAGCCTTGGTCTTTCAAGTCTTTTTTCTGACTTCCTCTCATACTGAATTCAGTGTCCTGTGAATATTGTCTGAAGAGATGGGAGTCTTTGGTAGCATGAGCTTGGTGTGACTGGTTGGCCTTCAAAACGGAGATCAGTTTTCAAAGCCATCTTTTTACCACCATGGAAATTCGGGGAATCCTTTCCCTGCTGCCTTCTTTGGCACAACAGATAAAACCACCCATGCTGAGATTTGTGGCATCATCAATCTATGGGGAGGCTTTTACTTGACAACTATAAGCCACAAGAGCAATGTCAGACTGTGTAAAGCTAGGGTTATTTTGACTATGTACTAATTTAGTGTGCTAACCATAGCCAGCTAAAGAAAGGCAGGGCGTCGAGTGTTCACGTTCGCTGCTCTCCTGTGCTGAGTGGGCCACACGAGCTTTGGGAACTTCATCTTGATTTGGGACTGAGTCTGTGGGTTCTACATCCTGAACGTTCTTAGTGTTAGGAGGCCAGGGACTCAGCCTCTCAAACTTGAGCCTATTCGATGGACTGTGCGTATGGGCGTTTCTCTCTTTGTGCCGGTTTCCTTTCTGCCTGTTACAAGGATTGTGAACATTCGTGTTGTAATAAAAATTGAACTAAACAAGTGCTAATTAAAATTGCATGCAAGAGGCTCGGGGAGATGATGGCTTATTCTGTATGGTGACTATTGCACAAGTCTGAGGACCCAAGTTCAAGCCTCCAGAACCCACATTCAAAACCAGGTGTGGTGTGGGGTATCTGTAATCTCAGTGCTGAGGGAAGAGAGGGTTATGATGGCCTGCTGAGGCAGTCAGTGAGCATCAGGGTCAAGGAGGGGCACCTGGTCTCAAAAAAATAAGATGGAGGAATGAGAGATGAGATGAAATGAAATGAGATGGTTCAATGGTTAGGAGCACTGGCTGATTTTTTCCAGAGGATCCAAGTTCAATTCCTAGCTCCCACATACGTGGTGGATCACAGTTTGTAATTTCAGGTCCAGGGGGTTCCAGCATCCTGTTCTGGCCTTCATGAACACTGCGTGTACATACATGCAGGCAACGTCCATCAAATAAAAATGAGTAAGTCTTAAAAAGAAAACAAAACACAACCTCTACTTCAGGGCAGTGAAAGTTTAAAAAGAAAAGAAAAAAAAAAGATGGAGAGCAATTGTGAAGACACCTGACACCAAACTCTGGCTTCTTTGTGTACCGTCATGTACATGTTCACACCCGCATGCACGTGTGCACACACCCACACGGGACATCTGTACATACATCCACTAAGAAAGCATATCAAAGACTAAATCATTGAAATTGCTTATGAAATATGCCTAAAACAAAATGTCATTAAAGCACTATAAGTCACATTCTTTAAATGATACGTTAGCAGCTGAGAATGGAACGTCTGGCTCGAGCTTCATGACAGCACGGGATTGCTTGTGTTTTATGATCCTTGTGTGTCTTCTGTCATCTAGCCTGGGGAAAAGCAGGTAGATGGAAGAAATTCAACAACTTGCTCACAAAGCAGGTGTCAAAATACAGAATATGTTCTTTAAAGAAAATAACAGGGAGGGAAATGTAGACAATTCTTTGGTCAGGACATTTTTTTAAAAAAAATTTATTTACTTAATGTTTGTGAGTGAATGCACTGTACCTGTCTTCAGACACACCAGAAAAGGACATCCGATCCCATTACAGATGGTTGTGAGCCACCATGTGGTTGCTGGGAATTGAACTCAGGACCTCTGGAAGAACAGGCAGTGCTCTTAGCCACTGAGCCATCTCTCCAGCCCTGGTAAGGACATTTAAATGTAGTTTCCTATTCTCATTTTAGCCACACATAGCATACTTGAATATGGCCAGATCTCATTTGCTGTTTGTACAAGTGGTGTTTATATGGTAGCAAAGTGTATTTTTCGTAGTGCCAAATGTTATGAAAAAAATTAGTAAGTGACGGACTAAGTGTTGCAGACCACGTGGTGTACTGGGAATTGTCCCCCACTGCCCAATTTTGGAACATACTACAGTCTAACATGAACATCTTCTGTAAGTAATTATACTCTTAGGTCTAAACCCTAAAGAAATGATCTAATTACAAAGCCTATGTAGGGAGTGGTTGGTTGTAGCAGAAATATTCATAGATGCAAAGTATCAAAAGTTGATAAATATTTGTCAGTAAAAACTGGATTAAATAAACCATGGATTTTTGCACTAGTAGTTACTTATCTGTTGCTGCAGTGAAACATCATGACTAAGGCAGCTTATAAAATAAAATGTCTAATTTGGGCTCACAGTCCCGGAGGGGCGAGCCCATGCCCATCAAGGTGGTAGGCGAGGAGGCAGGCAGGCGAGCAGGCAGTCGAGCAGAGCTCATGTCTTCATCTACAAGCATGAAGCAGAGAGAGCTAACTGGGAATGGTGTGGGCTTTGGAAACCTCAAAGCCTGGCCACAGTGACACAGCTTCTTCAACAAGGACATACCTTTTAATTCTTCCAAACAGTTCTTCCAAGTAGGCATTAGTTATTCAAACACAGGAGCCTGTGGGAGCCATTCTCCTTAAAACCAGGATAGTAGGTTATCCTCCAGCAACAAAGATAAAATAGGCACAGCACACCATGGATATGTGTTCGAGAAAGAAGCCGTAGAAAAGCACGTGAATTCATTTCTATGAACTTCAAGCAACAGTTCAGCTTGTGGTTGTTTCTAGGGCAGCAATTCTCAACTCCACTTTGCCCTACAGGGATCCATAGCAACACAAGGGGGACTTTGGGTTGTTACAACCTGGGGTAATGATGGAAGGGGGGCTATTGGCATCTAGCGAGTCTAAGCCGGGAGATTGCTACACATCTCATAATTGCTAATCTCTGAAGAATCGTCTAGACTAAAATGATCAGTAGTGTAAGGTCAAGACACTGAGAGTGGAGGGAAGGAAATTAGCTTTCAACGGAGCAATAGTGTTCTACTTTAATGCCTGGAATGCTATTCTATAAACGATGTCTCTCTTACTCTGTATTTCACATTGCAGCAATAAGAAAGCAACGGAAGAAAGATGGTTGGGATTTGTTTTTTGTTTCGAGGCTGGGTGAATTGACTATCTATCGCCTCACTCCTATTTCTTCAGGAATATGGGAGGCATCTCTGAGGGTAACCATTAGACAAGTCTTTTTTTTAAAAAAAAAAAAAACAACTTAAGATTCAGTGGCAAAATGTCTTGGCATTTTTCCCTCTGAAGGTCCAAGGAGAGGGTTCTGAGACTGTAGGCAGGAGATACTGTTTCCTTTTGAATGTCAAATGATGGTTTTAAGTAAGGATTGCCCAAGGTTTACCCAAAGTCATTTTGTTTTCTCACCCCAGTTTCACAGAGGATGTATCAAATGTATCCAAAAAGCCTAAGGAGATGGTTTAAAATGAATAATGCAGAATTCCAAGGAAAATATAAGAACTCAGACTGTCCCCAGCGTCCTTGAGAACAGGAGCTGGTCTTGTGTCTGTGTTTGTCTTCACATCTCTGGGCCTGTTGCACAGTGTACTGGCTGGTTTTGTGTGTCAACTTGACACAAGCTGGAGTTCTCACAGAGAAAGGAGCCCCTATTGAGGAAATGCCTCTATGAGATCCAGCTGTAAGGCATTTTCTCAATTAGTGATCAAGGGGGAAAGGCCCCTTGTGGGTGGGACCATCGCTGGGCCGGTAGTCCTGGGTTCTATAAGAAAGCAAGCTGAGCAAGCCAGGGGAAGCAAGCCAGAAAGTAACATCCCTCCATGGCCTCTGCATCAGCTTCTGCTTCCTGCCCTGCTTGAGTTCCAGTCCTGACTTCCTTTAGTGATGAACAGCAATGTGGGAAGTGTAAGCCGAATAAACCCTTTCCTCCCCAACTTGCTTCTTGGCTCATGATGTGCAGGAATACAAACCCTGACTAAGACACACAGCATCTGGCACAGGGCACGTCGTACATGGATGTTGGATGTTCCGTTGTATGCAAGGGAGCGCTTTTCCTTTAGTTTTCCGTTATGAGAGCTAAAGTTATTCCACCTTTTGCTTAGTGGCATATCACAGGTGGGTGTTTGTCCCCAGAAAAATGAAGAAATCTTAGTCTTCTGAGATGCAAACAGCAAGTTTGGGTTTGGCATTTCAAAATTGAGTTGGAGGAGTATGGGGGTGGCTGAAGGGGGCGGGGGAGAGTTTATTAGTTTCGTTTTCACTGTGACCACATCACTGTCACCACATCATGGTGACCACATATCTGAGAAGAGATCTTAAAAGAGGAAAAGCTGCCCCATTGACCTACTTCTACTTACTCTATGGGGTTTCACCTTCGAAAGTTCCTTGAACATATAGATAATGCCTTCTGCTGGAGATTTAAGCCTTTAGCACCTGAACCTGTTGGCACATTTCAGATCCAGACAATAATGGGGACCAGCAGGAGCAGAGAGAGAGCCTCTGTTCATCAGATACCTATTAAAGTGGGGAGGGAAGAGGGCTGGAGAAGATGGATTCTAGACACGGCTCTGAGGAGGTTGATGCTGGGCAGGTGGAGCCTCCCTAAGAAGTTCCATGTTGGAAGGAAACTATCTCACCTCCAGGCCTCTTAACTTTGGGCCTTGGCAGATACACAGCTCAGCACAAATATTGTGGTGAGCCCAAAGTTGTGGCAGCTGGGAGCTGACACATCAACTGTACTTCTGTGGAAGGGAAGTTTGAGTGACATATCTCTGTGGCTGCTGCGGTGAGTCAACACAGCAGAGTGTGAATCCAAAGACACTAAATGGAAAATTCCAGAAATAAGTTTAAATTGCATGCTATTTTGAGCTGCAAGATGGATTTTGAACTGTCTCCCACACTCCAGTAGTATATGAATCCCCTTTAGGTCTGGTGTATGTATGCTGTATATATATATATATATTCCTTGATCGCTAAGGTCATTTAGCTTAGTGGCTCCTGTTAGATCAACTGTCACAGTATTACATTGCTTATATTCAAATAATTTTTAACAGTGGGCTGAAAGGCGCAAAGCTAGTGATGTGGGCAGTTTTATTCCATTGAAGTCATCCTATTGAGTCTCTCTGTTTCATTACCTGTTATTAATTGCTTGCTATGCCTAATGTATTAATTAAGGTTTGACATGAGAATGTATGTATAAGGTAAATATACTGCATATAGGATTTGGTATTATCTGAAGTTTTAGAAACGTGAAGGTTTTGGAGTGTCCCCTTAGAGGATAGAGCTGTACTCAGTCATTTACATCTAGGATCTGGGAATAGCAGGACTTCCAATAACAGTGTATTCATCAGTAAATACCTCACATTTAGCCTGAGCCTCGGCCCCTGCAGGTGTTCACCTCTGCTTACTCCGTGAAGAGAATCTGCATGTGGATTCATTTCAAGGCTCATAAAATAAGTGCTGTGGTTTGAGATCTGTCCCCTAAAGAGTTTGTATGCCGAAGCTTGAACTATCAATGTGGTGACACTGGAGATGGGACCATTGTGAGATGCTTAGATGTGAGTGAGGTTGTGAGGATAGGGGGCCTTCAGAAGACTAGTCTCTTAGAAGAAGAGCAGCCAGAAGGCTTGCTTCCTGTCTCATTGTCCGCTGTATGAATAGCAGCCATGAAACTGGCCATCTGTAACCAAAGCAGGGTGCTCACCAGCACTGACCACGTGGGCATCCTGATGGAGAATTTCTTGCCTCCTGTACTGTGACAGGATTTCTGTGGTGGGATTATGGCAGAGAACACTAACATGGTGAGGGGGAAAATACGTATTAGTTGTAGACAAAGAGCATATGCCACCAAAACTTTGATGTTGAAAATCATTTTTGAATTATTGAAAATATTTATACTGAAAATAAATGCTAAATTCCAAATAAAAACCGAGAGAGGAGGAACAATTAAAAGATGCAGGCTAGTTTGTTGAAAAGAGACCTTGTTCCGTGGCTGAGGTTTTTCCTAAATGCTTTTAACGTACTGGCAAATGGCGCTTAAAAGGCAAGAACGGAAAGCCATGTATTTTATAGTGGAGATCCTTAATCTGAAGTTATCAGGACCAAAGTGTAGCATGTATTGAACAGATAAAAGGGATAAAAGTAAATGTGATGTACAAGGATGATGTGCTCTGCAACCTTAAGCACCAGAATCCTGAACGAAGTCATTACTCAGGGACCGCAGCAGCCTGTGTGTGCTCTCCCCCGACTCGTCCAAGGCTTGGAAGAGATCGACCATTGTCTAGACGCTCTGGTATAAAAGATGGGAAGACCTTTAGCTACAGCAAACAATTACCAGGGGTCTATTTATAATGGCTCCTAAAACCAGTGCAAACAGAAACAGTGCTGAGGGAAGAGGGGTGGACCATGTAACACCACAGACAGACAAAAACCAAGTAAGACTGGATTCACAACCAGATATCTGCCCCAGGAGATGAGTCCTCACTTCCTCTGGGTGTGGCTCAGGAGGCTGCAGCTCTCCTGTGACATCAGGATATATTACAAAGAGGTTTTGAGTTTCTGGTACAAGAGGCTCCCTTGTTGTGTGGTTGTAGACCGTTTTGGGTATTAGGTAGCATTCATATGGTCCTGGTCAGGAAGGCCGAAGGGAAGTCACTTCAGGCCAGAAGTTCACAGTACAATTGTGATTCTGTGATTTTACGAGATCCTGGCAGTTCAGAGTAGCCAGGCTTAATGATGTGACTTGGTTTTCTGCGGTCACAGTGGTCCGAGAGGCAGTGCTTTGGATTTCCCTCTTGAGTTTGGGGGCAAGGGCTCTTCAAGGACCCTACAATTGCCACCAGACTTAGCTGAGAACTGCAGCCACCACGGAACCAGAAGCGGAGCAGAGGGCTGCTATGTGTTCTAGCTGATGCTAGCTAGATGCAGGGTGGGTGGGATGGTGCATTTAGCTTCCAACCTTCCTGTGGAGTTGTGACCCCCTTTGAAACCTTCACAGTGGGCCAAGTGCTTCTTTTAACTGTGCTGTTTAAGACGAGGAAGCCACCGAGCTGAGTTCTTGCTTATCACTGCGAGCAGTGTGCCAACTAAAACTCAAGCAAGTGACCAGTGAGCTTTGAAGTAAAGAACAGTAGGAAAATGGGCATGACTTACAGGTTTGGGTTAGTAATAAGAGGTCCAAAAACGACTTCTCGTTTGCCTTTGCAGAACCATTGAATAACGCTTTAGCACTAAAGAAAGCTTTCTACTTCAGATGAGTAACCGTCTGGAAGGACCCCGAGTTTCGACTTGAGGGGAAGAGTCAGTTGGTAGTGGGTGGAGATTATTCAATTTCTGTGACTTCTTTAGGAAGCAGGTTGGGAGAGCTGCTTATTTTATTAAAATAAAATGATAAGGGTAAGTTTTTAGTAGTGGTAATAATGTTTGCTCATACTATAAGCTCAGTTATTAAAATGATTTTTCTCAGTCTGATTCTATAGGACTGATAAAATCCTGGCTGACTTATCATTCAGTATTAAAATATATATTGAGGCATATGAGGACAGTGTTAACTACTTACTTAGTGTAACAGATTCTCTTGAAGCTTTAGGGAGACAGGAGGGAGAGGGAGAAGGAGAGGGAGAGGGAGAGGGAGGGAGAGGGAGAGGGAGAGGGAGAGGGAGAGGCAGGCTAAAGTGAGTTTTACTGGGATAATTTCAAGGAGGCAGCAGAGCCCTGTTCTTCGGGAAGGTTCTAGAGGAGAATACATCCCCTGCTGTCTTGAGCTTTTTGTGGTCATCTGTGTTCTCTGCCCCGTGGTCTTTGCCAGCATTGCCATCCCTCCAACTTTTGCTCCTGCTCCAAACTTTTCTGTGACTTTGGGGTCCTTAATTCTCATCTCCCAGGTAACCTTGCAGTTAAATCAGGCCTACCTGCATAATGGAGGCTCACTGCGCATAAGACCCTTAATTCCATCTGTTGTATTTGAGGTAGCTATGAGAGTTGGCTTTCTATCTATCACTGTGATGAAACACCAGAATGAAAAGCAACTCTGGGAGGTGAGGGTTTCTTTGGCTTACAAGTCTCAGTCAACCCATTAATGGAGGGAAGTCAGAGCAGGAACCTGGAGGCAGGAACTGAAGTAGAGGCCACGGAAGAATGCTTCTCACTAGCTTGCTCTCTCCTGACTTGCTCAGCCTCCTTTCTTATACAACACTTGACTATCTGTCCAACATGGCCATGTCCATAGTGGGCTGGACCCTACCACATACGTCAATCATTAAAAGAAAAAAAATGCACCACAGACTAACTATAGGCTAGTCTTACTGAGGCATTTTTTGCTTTTCAATTGAGATTCCCTCTTCCAAGATGACCCTAACTTGCATAAAGTTCACAAAATATTAATCACAATAGCTGAATTCTTATAGGTTTCTGTGTTAAGGAAGGATGTGGAAAATTTGAGGGGAAGGTTAGAGATCTCGATGCATCCTGTCCTGGAGGAGAGGCCACTGTTGGCCTAGGATTGGAATGTTATCATCATCATTGCACCAAGGTTAAGAATTTGTCATGTGAACTCTGAGTCCTGCATGCGGGCTCTGCAGACACAGGCATTAGCAGTTCATTCAGAGCATATTGAATGTCCGAGTGACTGCGGTCGGAGGGGGTGGTATTGAGTCCAGCTGTTTACTAAGGCAATGCTTGAGACTCCAGCACGAACATAGACTGAACTGTGTGGGATGCTGAGGTGTCTGTGGTCATGACTAAGGAATGAAAAGCTTCAAGAGAAAGTGAGGCAGACCTGGGAGTGGACTCAGGACAGTGCTGTAGCTAACACTAAGGTCTATCCACACCGACCCACTCCCTAAAGGTTTCACAGCTCCCAACTTCACAGCAGCACCCATTGGGACCAAGGGCTCAGACACAGGTGCTTGTGGGGGACATGGGGACATCTCATAATTTGAACCCTTGTGTGTGTGTCTATCTGTCTGTCTTTCTGTGTCTCTGTGTGTGTATCTGTGTGTATGTATTTGCCATAGAAAGATTAATTAACATACATAGTTTGAGTTGTTTCCGCCATTCTGAGGCATATAAGAAAAGGTTATATGTTTTGAAGCTTAGAAAATGACACTTAATACTGATTTCTTTCGTCCTTTTTTCCTTGTAATAAAATAATGTCCTCAAGTAGAAGAAGAATCTGACTAATGTCTCTGGCTTCCCTGGGAGGTGAATTAAAGTTTTAGGTCTAATGAACCTATTAAGAGCTCTGTCCTCATTCCTGTTTATGTAGTAAATTGTCACAGCATGGAATATGGCAAAACAGTTACCTGTGGGATGCATGGGGTTTATGAAAGTGTCTAAGGTTATCTTTTGAAATTGGATCTCAGTTAAGAATAAGATAAAAATCTCTCTGGTTTGGGTGCAGAGTGGTCTGGGGAATGCAGAGTGATTTTTCTTGGTACTTTCAAGACTTCTTTATGCAGTCCTCCCTGGTGGTCCTTCCCACTAGTCCCTTTGCATTGCATCTCTGTTGCTTCTCGGAAACACCAGGACCACAAAAGCAAGTTGGAGAGGAAAGGGTTTATTCAGCTTACACTTCCACATTAACCAAAGGAAGTCAGGGCAGGAACTCACACAAGGCAGAATCCTGGAGGCAGAGGCTATGGAGGGTGCTGCTTACTGCTTGCTTTTCATGGCTTGCTCAGCCTGCTTTCTTACAGAACCCAGGGCTGAGCTCACCAACTATCACTGCTTAGCAACGACCTGCTGCAGGGGGTCCGTTAATTCACTCAGGATGGTCTACTGACTGGGAGCTGTGGCTGAGAGGGTTTTACAGCACACTGCTAGGCCAGGACCAACATTTCAAGTATGGTTTCTCCTAGACTTGTAGCCAAGTCTCAAAAATCATTAAACTGAGCTCCCATAAATTGGGAGCTGTGCTGGCTTTCCATTACTGACAAATGCTGGAGACCATCAATTTATGAAAAATAGGGGTTGCTTTGACTTCCAGTTTGGAGGTCCCAGACTGTGCCTGGTTGGTGCCGCTGCTTTTGGCTTGGAGGAGTTAGCATATCATATGATAGGAGTAGTCACAGACCAGACCTGGTTCCACCACAGCCTAGGAAACAAACACAAATTCAAAGGATCCCAATTATAGCAGGAACTTCTAGGATCTTCATTTTAGAGAGGGGACAGGGACATGGCATACAATGATGTCATGTTGGAAATCTAATTTGGCACAGGATTTAGCTTGCTATGTGCTGGGTTCTGAATGCTTACATCAGTGCGCTTGATCATTTTCCAGATGGTTGGCATTTGAAGTGAATGTAAATTTAATCTGGAATGATTTTGAGCATTTTTTTGGTAATATTCCTTGATACTTTTTGAAGGCCACCCTAGCAAGCTAACTTTCCCTTAAGATTTATCTGGTAGTTTCTTCATGCTTAGATTTGAATTGGAAGTTTTAGAGAATAACATTATAGACGGCATTCTGTCTTCAGCTCTTCTCATCAGGTACCTGATACCTGTAGTTTATTTTATTGTTGATGGTTCCTCAAATTCATAAATCTGAATTCTGTTTTCTTCACTTGTCAAAAATTCATGAATTTGTTAAACCATAGTATCCAGTATGTATTCACTGTACAATCTATTTCATTACATCTTTGCATATGTTTTTAGAGATCAGATAAAAAAAAAAAAACTAAGTTGTCTAAGTTGTTTCTTTATCGAAAGATAATGAATCAATCACTCAGTCTGGTAGCTGTGAGACCCCAGGTTGGGGTCTTCACGGGGACCTTGCTGCATTGGAACATGGTGGGGAGGGATCACTTGGAAATAGTGAGATCAGGAAAGAGACACTGAAAAGAGGTGACTTTTATAACAAAGTGACGTCTTCTATATAGAGTCCCTCCCTATGGAAACCCTGTCAGGGGGATGGCGCCTCATAACCTAAGCACCTCCCAACTACACCGGCAGCCGGCGAAGCTCCAGGATGGGTTTGGGAGGGGACATTCAAACCACAGCGCAATGTTAGTATGGCTTGCTGTCCTTTGTTTTTAGAGCCATATTATTAGGCAGTGTTTTTCCCTTGGTGGATTAAATGTGTGAATCCTTTCCTGAGTGGCAGCTCTGGATAGGCGTCTGTACAGACATTCACTTTTCCGTGAGGAAATTAGAGGCAGGAATTTAGATGCAGGAAATGAGGCAGAAGAAGCCTTGGCTGAGGAGGATGCTGGCTTACTCCTCATGGCTCACTCAGCCTGCTTTCTTATACAACCCAGCACCACCTGCCCAGGAGTGGCACCCCACATATTAAACCGGGCCCTCTCACATCAATCATGAATTAAGGAAAAGCCCCACAGGCTTGCCCATAGGCCAATGTGGGACCATTTTTCTTTAACGTTTGGTTGATTCTCTGTGAATTTCACATCATGCACCCCAACTCACTCATCTCCCCATCCCTTTGTATCCACCCCCCACCCTTGCAACCCCCACACCTCCAAATGAAAACAAACGTAAAACAAAGCATAGAAAACATCTCATTATGGAAGCTGTGGTGTGTCCCAGTGCGTCCCACAGTGTACCCCTTTGTCCACACATCTTTACTTGCAAAGGTTCATTGCAATGAGTCATTGGTCTGGTTCCAGGCCTTTGGCTACTGCCACACATTCAATCTTAGATCCCCAGTTTGGACTCTTCTCGGCTATCCTGTTGCTGCCCTGTGCACACCAGGGAGATCCTGCACCTTTGGAGCTGTAGAACCAGTCCTTTCACACGCTCCAGCGGTTCACAGATGAGAGCGATTTTAGGGTTAGGCCAACTCAAAGCCCTGGATCTAGGCTTGGTTGGTGGCTTGAGTTGATCAACTGGGACACTTTCTGAATTGAGTTTTCCTCTCCCCCCAGCTTATGTCAAGTTGACAGAAAACTAACTGGGATAGCTATGTATATGGAAAACGTGACGAGATGATTTAGTCTTTGCATAATATAATTCAAATTTATTTACACAGTACAAAAATGAATCTGAAAGAGACTGTACTTATTTTACCCAGTAGAGTTAAGTTAGTTTGAACCCTCTATATCCGAGAAGCTTAGTTAAGCCCCTGGCATGCAGTAGGTGCTTAATAGCTGCTTGATAACTGACTGGCTGTAAGATCCTTTGTGGTGAGAGGAAGAACATGGTCTGTCCAGGCGCTCTTCTTCTCCCCTCCCCTCTATCTCCTCCCTAGCACATTGTGCTAGCACTTGCTTTGACTGTGTAATAAATCTCTTTTTTTGGATAGAGAGAGGATTTTCTGGGTCCCCTGTAGATAGATACGCGTGTGACTCCAGCATGCACCCTGAGGGGTGAGTGAAAACATAAGTAGATGCACCATTGGGAAGTCACTGCTGACTTGATGCCATTGGAAGCCTCTTTCTGAATGTATTGTTCAGGGCAGTAAACAATTTCTTTTGCTTGGAAGGTAGCTGGAACCAAAATGGCCTCAGTTATTTTGAGAAGTCCCATACTTTGAATCAAGGCAATTGCCTATAGTTTAGAAGATCTATTCTGATTGTAGGTTTGAAAATGGTAGGATACAATTGCCTAGTTCGTTGAACCTTGTGTTCACAAAGAAACTATTTGAAAATGAGTCCCATTATTATTAATTATTATTATTTATTATTATGTGTATATTGTAAATGACATAACAGCAAGTTTGCTTTTGGATGGTCTTCTCTTGCTGCTGGTGGCAGGTGACTTAGTATGTCACAAGATTTTCTTTTAGGTTCATCCCATCTTCAAGTTCTCCAAGATAAAACAATAATTTTTGTGGTGTCTTTCACAGGTTTGCCGTTGTAGGGCGTGATGGGTATTTTTGGTTGTTAACTTCATCTGCAATTAACTAAGACCCATTGGCTGGGTACACCTGTATGGAATTTTTTTCTTTTTCTTTTTGATTTTTGAGCAAGGGTTCCTCTGTGTAGACTTGGTTATTCTGGAATTCTGTTTGTAGACCAGGCTGGCCTCGAACTCCTAGAGATCCATTTGCCTCTGCCTCATGAGTGCTGGGACTAAAGGCATATGCCACCACATCTGGCTGGGATTGTTTTTGTTTTTGTTTTTGTTTTTGTTTTAGTTTTCTTAATTAAATTATTTGAAATGGGAAGATCCACTTTTAATCCAGATCTTTTGAGATGGGAAGGTCCATCTCAAGCCTGGGTAGCTTTTTGGTAACAACCTATATAAAAGACACGTAAAAAGGAAGTTTGCTCTCTTTACCTGCTTGCCCTCAGTGATAAATCCATTACTTCACTGGTGTTAGAACCTATTTCTTCAATGTTCTGGCATATACTGAAAATCAGCTGAAACATTCAGCCTCGTGGATGGGATCCTTGGAATCTTGGACCTTTTATTGGTAGATAGCCCAGATCACAGCCTGTAAGCCATTCGTGTGTGTGTGTGTGTGTGTGTGTGTGTGTGTGTGTATTCTATACAGATAGCGACTCTTTATATGTATTTATATAAACATATATTCATATGTTCATTCATATATATGTATATATACATTACACATATGTACATATAATATGTATATACGTATATGTGTGTGTGTGTGTATATATATATATATATATATATATATTCATACTCATTCTACTAGTCTGTCCCTCCAGAGAACCCTAATAAATATGTAGGGGAATTCATTTTTTTCTTAATTTAATTGAGTATATGTTTAACTGGTGGCATTAGAGATCCCATTGTTACAAGGTAGCTACCAGCATCCTGGGGCTAGTTAAGGCAATTTGGTCCAAAAGCTTTTAGTACAACTGGCAGGTAATAAAGTGTTAAGAGGCTTTAAAGTATGTCCCTAAATGCTGATGTATCCAGGTATATGGAGGGGTGATGTTGTAAACTTGTAAGAAGTTCTATTTAAAAAAAAAAAGCCCTTTTGTTTCATTGATAGCTTTTTGGTAAACTTCACTACACCACGTTCACGTCTTTAGCAGCTTCAGGAGGGAAACTTGAAGCCTGCTGAGGGTTCTTGTAACAATCTAGACAAGGGGTGGTGAGGTTCCTCAAGCAAATGCTGGAGGGAGTGGAACGAAAGGCATTTTGTGTGTTCAGCGACGAGCTCTTTGGTGGGTGCTAGTCTAAAAATGTCGGTCGAGGTAGACATGAAGGAGAAGTTAGATTTCATATGACTTGAAAGTTAGTGGTCAGGCTGTGCACAGTGATGCCTACTTGTAATCCTAGAATCTGGGAGGTAGAGAGAGGCAGGAGTATGGTGAATTTGAGGCCAGTCTGGGCTACACAAGAGAATTCATTGCTAGCATATGGGTTACATAGAACACCCTTCTCATAAAACTTAATGGCCAGGAAAAATGACTATGCTAAGTGAGACACCCTTCTGATTTGCTTTTTATTACTGTAATAAATACCAGGACCACAAGCAATCTGGGGGAAGAAAGGGTTTATTTAGCTTACATTTCCAGATCACAGTCCGTCATTGAGAGAAGTCTGGCAGGAACTCAAGGTAGGCCCCTGGAGCCTGGACTTCACTAGAGGAATTCTGCTTACTGGCTTGCTCCCCGCTGGTTTGCTCGGCCTGCTTGCCTTATCACCTGTCCAGGGGTTACCCAGTCCGCAGTGGGCTAGGTCTTCTCACATCAATCATTCCTCAAGAAAACCTTTTACTGGTCTACTTACAGGCCAGTCTTATGGAGGGAGGCATTTTCTCAGGTGAGGTTTCCTTTTTCCAGATGACCCTAGCTTGTGTCAAGTTAATAAACCACTGGCTAACACAGGCGGGGACATGTAGATGGAACAGTTTGGGGAACAAAGAAAACAGCCTTGGCTTCAGATGTGCAAATGGAAGATGCACAGTGGGACATACATTCTTGCAACCCAAAGGAACATTTCCATTTGCTTGGGCCTGTCTCCCTTTGCTTGGTTTTCAGCTCTGTCCCTGCTGCTCAGGACTCCACCTGACTCAAGATGTCGGATGGACGGATACAGTTGTGGGTATCGTCCAGGTCGAGAGTACTGCTGTTGCCTTGCTCCCGTTGGTTCCATCCATGGCGCGCTCCATTTTCCTGTTTCCTTTTGGCACAGAGCGATAGGGTTATACATAAAGGGGAGGAACCAAGCATCCATCGTCTATCCATACACATACATGCAGAGACACACATCGTCATTATTATTTTACTTGCCATGACTAATGCCTTCTGGATATGACAGAGCCACCCCACTCGTGAACTCACAGCAGCTGTGGATACCTGCATGGCACCTGCACCAGATTAAGCCAGTCAGTTTCCCAGCAGGAATGGGAGGGACTTGGCAGGCTTTCCCCTAGTGGGAGAGAGGTTTTTCTCCCGGGAGTGTGGTGGCTCTTGTCTGCTGCTCATTTTCAGTGGCTGACTCTATAGCCATGTACACACAGGCGGAATTAGTTGGACTCAGTGGGTCACAAAAGGGACGTGGAGTTGGAAGAAGGAGGTTTTGGGATGCTTCAGGAGGAGTCGAGTGAGTGTGCTTTGTATACATTTACCATGACATTCTCAAAAGCATAGATACAAATGTTTATGAGTATCGAATTTTTCATAAAATACCTGTCTCTTTTAAATGACGTACTAATTCCTTTTGTGTTTCTGGTTACAGAGCAGGGGAGAACCACCTTTAAATGAAGTTTTCTTCGTCATGGCTCAATCCTGTGTCTCATTGTTTATTTATTTTATTTGTTTGCAGTGAGAGGTTCTGTCTCAACTACCATCCTTTTAGTTTTATATAGGTTCAAATGCAAACTAGTAAGAGATGGGATACTGTACAACTAATGATATTAGAATTAATGTCTAGTTTTCCCCAAGTTTCATTCACGTATATTTCACTTATACTTATTAAATTTTTGTTCTTATAAAAGGAACAAAAATCAAAATTCGGCAATGTGCCGCTGATGCTGTAACGTCTGCTTAATATTTTTTTCCCCATCAGTTGCAAGCAGCACAGTGGAAAGTTTGGAATATTGTTACCCTGCTTTCCACCCCATGCGAGTGGAGCCAACCTGGATGAGAAGATAAGCCAGAAGCTTTGCTGCCCAGTGACCCCCTTTGTGGTCACTGTGTTCCCAGCCGCTGCTTTTTGTGCCAGTGTCTGGCTGAAGGAATGCAAGTGCCCGTTCATGTCACTGAATTTCGTCATCTAATTTCCTGTCTGGTTTTAATATAATATGAGAGGAACACAAACAGATTTTTTTTTTTCCTGTAGAGGAAAAAATGAGTGAACTTAACAAAAAATTGTATAAAACCTTGATAGCACTGGGCATGGAAAATGTTCATGCCATGATATGACATGAAGAGTTTAAGTAGGGACTCTCAGCTCCTAGACACAAGAAGGGAAGATCCGTGTGGGTTTCGTTGTTGTTTGTTTTAATCAATATTGTATTTATGAGATAGATATGTATAGATATGTATACATACATACACACACACACACACATACACACACATGTATATATATATCCTGTGAAATCAGAATTTGATTCAAGCCTTGATGTTTAATTGAATGACCCTGGACAAACTATTTCATATCTTAGTCACGACTTTTCAAGAATGGAAAGGTTACACAAAACCCTTCTTGAAATCCCCCCTAATATTATTTATTATTTGCCTCTCCCCTCCTCCTCCTCCTCTTCCTCTCTTGCTTCCTCCCTGTAGTCTTACCTGGCCTTGAACGTCCCATCCCCCTGCCTTAGTTTCCTGGGATGACAGGCATGGGTTACCTCGCTTGTTCTGCTTTCTCTGACTCTAGTCTCTGGTTGTAAGGGAGCATTGCTACCAGAAGCTTGAAGGCTTGACTCTGGGATCAGAAAGCTGTTGAAGAGCGGCGAGAATGGCCATTTGAGTGTAGGGCATATGGGGGAAAGGAATGATTTATGCAAAGAAAAGTTTGCTGGAAAATTTGATTTCATAAATAAAGAGGTTGAGATAAATGATCCTGAAGTGAAATGGCCCCTCACCTGCATGTGTTTAAAAGACCCTCATTTTTTCCATTGATTTAATGAGTTTTCACGAAAATCATTTATATTAACAACTTGCACTATCCCAGACACATTTAACACATTAGCTGAGCAATTAAACCAGGACATTGCCTTTTGGACACATTAATGTGAAATCCAATTTACTGGAGTTTTTATTTCCCTGATTTAGCCAGAGAATTAAGAGCAAATGCCCCCCCGCCCCGAAAAAGTGGTGGTCATTAGAAAGTTTGTATACAGTGTGACTGTGTTACTATGTGACGGTTAAGGATGCCTGTGTGTGCAGTGTGAATTAATTATGTTACCTGTATTCTCTTGCCTGTCCCCACCCCAAGCCTGCGAGCATCTGTGAAGCAGTGTCATCTTTTCTGTGTATCCTTGTAACTATGTAACTAATTATATAATATATAGATAACTAATTACATACCCACATATATACATACATATGTAACTAATTATAAATATGTGTGTATATATATCACTATCCTTTCACTATGTAACTAATTATCTTAGACCAAACTGTAAGAGGCTCTCACCTTGGCGATCACCTGTAGACAAGGAGGTAACCCAGAGAGACTGCAGTTAGTTAGTGACTGTGATAGAGTCAACCTTCTGCCGCAGTGAACTGGTCTTGTAAATGTGAGTCAAAGGGAGCATGATTGTAAGAACCTGCCAGTAGGATGACCTACGAGGTCAATGACGGTAGTGCCAGCCAGACTTCAAACATAGCAGACAGTCAGCGTGATATGCTAATGATGTAGAGGTCAGAGGTGGGTGGAGAGGGGCTTCAGGTACCCCTAGCTGGGTGGGTAGCACATTCACACGGTCATCTCCCTTGGATAAGAGGACTTTGCACAGAGTCTGGGCCCTCCATTGTTTGGGATCATGATAGCCCAGAGAACTGACTATCAGTTATCTCGGTCTTTGTCTACTTCCAGCCACGGCCTATAAAATCCCCCAGACAGGGATGTCCAATAGCTTTCCCTCTCTTGGGAGCCCCTCCCACCCTCAGGAAGCTCTCACTCTTCTGGAATTTCTCACCTGTCCTGAATTTCACACTTCCTTAATTCTGCTTAGTAAAGCTTGTGTCTGCTTTGCCTACACCCATGAGTTTCTACATACTTTACCTTCACTGGAGTGTGACAGTACACTCACGGGGCACTGTATTGGGTTGACTTTTCATGGTCATTGAGTTTTCAGCATCTGTGGTCCCTGAGTCAGAACAACTGGACCGAGGTCCGGCTATACTTAAAATTTCTGCATCAATACTATTAAAAGCTTATGTAGTTAATTGTTGTGGTTCAAAGAGATTGTGAACTATAAATCTGAGACTTGTTTTGAAAAGCTAGATTCTATCTGTCTATCGTCTGTCTGTCTGTCTATCATCTATCTGTCTGTCTATCGATCAACAAGGTCTCACTGTGTAGCTCTGGCTGTGCTACTGGCTGTAACTCACTGAGACAAAGATCTGTCTGCCTCTACTCCTGGAATGATGAGATTAAAGGCATGTGCTGCTATGCCTGGCTTAAAGAGCCGGGTTTATTGATGGGAACACATGTTAGCCAGGGAGAAAACATGCTCTCTCCTTCTGGATATCGTGGTCTAGGCATCCATGCACAGGGTGGATGTAGCTGGCACTTGCTGGGACGTCAATGGCTAGTTGAGTGAGGACTGCGTATTCACTTAGTGTGTATGAATGTTTGCCTGCGTATATGTCTGTATCCCACGTGTGTTCTGCATATATGTCTGTATCCCACGTGTGTTCCTGTTGCCTGAGAAGGCCAGAAGTGAGCTTCGGAACCCCTGGCACTGTACTTACAGAAGGTTATGAGCTCTCATATCGTGGCTGAGAATTGAGCCCATGTCTTGTACAGGAGCAGCCAGTGCTCCTAGCCTCTGAGATATCTCCTCAGGCCTATTGGGAGGGCACTGAAGTCAACCTCGAGTTGCTTACTGCTCCCCATTGATAGCATATCTCCTAGTTGGGATCAGCATCTGCTGGCTCTGGCCTCTCCTCAATAGGAGGCAAGGTGAGAAACTGAGAGAGCTTAGCATTTAGTTGGCTCATGCTGTTCAGGACGTCCCAGAGAAGCCTAGTTACCCTTTGTCTCTGTTATGCTCCAGGGCCTGAGAGTGGGTGTCTTAGAGCCTCCATAGTACACTTAATTCAAGATTTAGGGTGCAAATCCAGCATGAACCTTGAGAATGGCTTTGAGTACGCTTCTGCATTGGCCAGATCCTTATCTGTGAAGCAAAGGGGGTGGACTATGACGGCAAAAGTGTTTTGGAGCTCTGTGGTTGGCTATGTGTTCAGAAGGATGACCCTTCAGTTCTCTTCAGTGCCTTCTGAGAACAGCCCAGGTTTCATGAGAGTTGGAACACACTGCCTTCTGGGGTAGGAAACAGGTTGTCTGCTTTATAAAGAGCTTTCTCAAGGGTTGACAGCGGTAGGATTTCAGTTTCTTTGATACGTACTAAGTTGGCTCATCCAGAGGTCCACACTGCCATGCCGTTTCTGTGTGCTTTCATCCCATGGCCTTGAGTGGAGCTTCAAGAACTAGTTTGACTCTTAGCTTTTGAGGAACCGAAAGTGCGAGACGTCACCAACTATCCCGGAGTTTAAAGGGAAACAGTTGGGAGTTGTAGAATCAAATGCAGTGAGTCTGTAATGTCAAAGACAGAGGAGGTGGCTCATTATCTGCTTGTGACAATGAAGGCCTTAGGTGACAGCACTATGGAGTTATGATAGAAGGAACCATTAACATTTTTAACGTATGTGAGTGTCTTCCTGCATGCATATCTGCCTACCATATGCATACCTAATGCTCATGGAGGCCAGAAGGTTTGGGTCCATTGTACCTGGAGTTACAGGTGGTTGTGAGCCGCCATGAGAGTGTAGGGCGCCGAGTCCTCTCTCTGCCGAGCCTTCTCTCAGTTCCAGAAGGCTCCAGCATTATCCTACCTAGGGAAACATGGCATTTAGCTAGATTCTGGACAGCTCAATGGAGGGAAATAGGTTAGGAAGAAGAAAGGAGGACAGAATGTGGGATATATATTCCAGAGTGGTACCATTCAAGACGCACAGACTGTGTGTGTGTCTTACAGTTAAATGTGTTAGCCCCTTTCACCGAGACTACAGACCCGAGGAAAGGTTTGTGTCACGTGGAAAGCTGACAAGATTAGATCCACTGGGGGAAGTGAGTTCAGATAGCCTGCATGAATTCCAGCATTGATCTGCCCGGTCACATTTCTGAGCATCCATGAGTCACATGAGGCTGTTGTGCTCCTTGCATAGAGAGAAGTCTTAGGATGAGCTGGGGCGTGTCTGAACAGCCCCAGGTACACTCTGTTCAGCGCTCTCTGCATGATCATCCTGTTACTTGTATATGACCCTGACCTGAGCTGAGAGCCCGGAACATAGCTTGGCAGGATTGAGGGTGTCTCTGTTGGCAGATGAGAGTCCATGCAGCTGTGTGGAGTGAGCATGGGCCTGGCACTCTCCTTTGGCTTGGCCTGTAGCTGTTGATAGTTTAAATGTGCATTTGCCTTCCAGAGCCCAAGACAGCCACCATCAGAATTATGTCCTTTGTCCCCATTGCTCTGCCCGCCACAGCTAGCTAGATAGGGTGCTTTGGATCCATGGTCCTTGTGTTTCTCAGTAGCATCATTCTGCCATTGAATTTTAGCAAGGAATTTGTCTCTCCTCCCCACCCCCCACTCCCCTGTCTTGTAATCTGGCTGGCTTTCTGACCTAGAGGAAACCAAAACCAAATTACTAGGGAATTGGACTCCTGTGTGTGACATTGTCATTTGTGTGTTTTGGTTCTGTCTGAGGTTTCTGTGTCATCCTCCCCTCCCCCAGTCTCTCTTACTTTCCAGTGACTAGAATATTCTCAGATTACTTTAGACCTCAAGAAGCAAGGCAGCATCTCTGACCTTCACCTGCCCTCCTTCCCTTCCTCCTGCTCCTCCTTCCCAACAGGCCATTAACTAGACTTTCCTCCAGGCAGGCCATCAAACTAAAAATATATCCTAATTTTCTCTCACCTTTCTGTTTTGGAGCTGGCCATAAAGAAACCTCTGACCTAGCATATCTAATAGAAGTCACGGGACTCCCATTCCAGAAGGGGTCCTGCCCCTTACCAGCAGGGAGGGAATCCTCCACAGAAAGCCAAGAATCTGAGCAGCCCGGCCACCCTGGGTTTCTCCTCAGGGTCTGTACGACTCAGTCACACTCTTTTGCCCAGTCAGTAGTGCCAGATGCGACTCCCATTTGTAAAGAGCCCAACGGAAGGGTCTGGATGGCTTCGAGGGAGCAGGACTCGTGGGGGTGCCTCAGGATGGTACAGGGAGGACAGGGAAGCCCCGTAGCCCTTCTTACACATTCCCCTTCCGCCTCTTTTCTTCAGTATCTTTGTTAACATTCTTCTTAATTACCTTAATCACATCAATGTTTCCTTGTCTTCTAGGATCAGCTCTGGAAAGGGATGGTAAAGACCCTCATGTGGTCAGGAGTGTAGAAATGGTGTGTGCTGTGTCTATAATAGGAGTATGGGTGGGATGTGGCTCTGCACTGGGTCAGTGTTGCTGCTGACGGGGTTGTGTGCTTGTTCTGAAGACAGTGTAGGGGGAGGAGTTAACTCATGCTTAGGTGGTAAGTCAGGAGTCCTACAGGTGGTTCATAACTAATGATTCCTCTTTTCTCAACATCTCAACTTTCTCGTTGTAAAATAGGGCTAAACAGAATTGAAACCGATAAAAAACACAATGCCCTCCATTAGGAATCTGTGGGTACATGAGGTGGGTTGACTTCTAAAGCGCTTTACCTACTAGCAGCCCGGGAGCCTTGGGATCGACTTAGCTCCACACTTATCCACAACCCAGCTCCCATTTCTCCCTCCACTAAGTGTGTTTGGCAAATACAAGGTGCTATTGTGATGGCAGCCGACACTGTAAGTCAGTGCTCCTGTGTTTATTTATGCACAGCTCTGCAAAGAAACCCACAGGGGAGACAAAACCAACAATTGCGGCCTGTAAACCAGTGCCTGTCACTTCTTTGCTTGTGGCCTTGGCCTTGTGAGGGCCTTGGAGAGGGAACAGCTGTGTCTCACCACCAGGAAAACAGAATCGTCTCCTCCTGTGAGCAACCACATGGAGTGCTTACGATGGCTACTTCTTGCCCACAGTTGTCACATGCATTCCAAAACTAGAAAGTTGGACATCGTTATGCTCGGAATGAATCAAACCTTACCTGCTTGTCTGTGTTGGCCTTAGTTGCGCGGTCCACGTGGCCGCTGATGCTGCTGATGCTGATTTGAGGTCCCTTATGATGTATATCCCAGGGACATGGTTGGCTTTTCAAATAGGAATTGTCGCTATTAGCGGGGAGTCTGGGAAGTTCGCCTGTGGTAAGCCGGGTGCCACCTGCCTGTGGCTGAGTTAACTGGATGGCCTGTTGTCCCTGCTCCCTGCTGCTGGGCTTGTTTATTGAGATTAAGGTTGGATTTGCCCTGGAGCAGGGCAGTCATGGGGGTATAGGCAATTATTCTAATATGAGTACTTACAGTTATTTCCTTAAAGTATGTTTTTAGGTGTGAAATTGTGGGGCCAAGGGTCTGGATCCTGAGAGATACACTAGCTTATACTTCTACCAGCTAAATGCTAGAATGGCTACCTTCTTCCATATTTCAACATTACTATTATAATCTAATATCATAATTTATATGATTTATAATTATAATTTAAATCAAAATTTTAAAAGTCATCACTGAGATGCAGGAACATCTTGTCCACCTCTTTTTTTCTTTTTTTTTTGGTGTTTACACTAATGATAGCTTTGTGGTTTTTTACTACTGAATTGAAAAAAAATTTTTTTTTGATAAAGTGATTTCTGTTTGAAAGTTTATATTCCCCTTTGTGTATGGCAGGGTTCTTTTGTCATTTGCTTGTTTTGTTTTTAGACAAGGGTCCATGTATATAGTCCTGGCTATCCTGGAGTTGGCTAAATAGACCAAGTTGCCCTGGAACTCACAGAGATCTGCCTGCCTCTGTTTCTCAAGTGCTGGGGATTAAAGGTGTGTGTCACCATGCCTGGCCCACAAAGCAACCATCTAGAGTAGTTTGCAATATACCTACAATAATTATATATACGTATGTCCATTTGGGTAGCTGGTCTTTCCTGGGAACATGAGATCAGAAAATTGAAGCATTGGGATAGTGGGGAAAAGTTACAAGGCCTGCCCTCGAATGCCCAAGATGGTTCCTTTCATTCTGTTCTATCCCATAATCGGCTCAAAGTGGCTAACTTTTTCATAAAACCATCATGGGAGTTTCTGTGACTTATAGCCACAGTGGTTCCTCTTGTCAAGGTCTCAATGACTTAACTATAAAGATCAGTGAAGAAAAGAAATCTGGACCCCAAACTCTTGTTCCCGTTGTCTTTAGACGCACAGTGTGGTGAGCAGGCTAGAGGAGAATGTCAGAAGCTATATCGCTGTTTCGGTGGCATGACATCACAGATGCTGAAGAAAACAAATTTCAAGGAATCAAATATATCATAAATACATCAAATATAAATTGTGCAGTAAATTAAAGTCATTACATGCGTAGACTAGCCACACTGCAGGTCCCCAAGCTGAAAACTGTGAGCACCTCTTGAGGCTGAGAACAGGTCCTGAGACCATTCTCTTGTGGAAGCTGGCAGAGGAGCGCTGTCGTCTCATTTGGGTAGAGGGCTCACCATCGCTATTGCATAGAGAACCTAAATGATCGTTTATTTTTGAAAGAGAAGGTGTTTATACATATTCTGTTTTTCTTGGCTCTTTCAGCTACCATTCAGCTCTCATTAGTGATTTTTAAAAAAATTTTACTAAAGTATCATGAGTTGACACTGTATCTACAGGATTTAGTTATTAGTCACAAAACAACAAAACAAATAAATAAAGCAGAAAATGAAACAAAACATAAGACATGCCATTTTGTCATGAAGTCGATAACTCCTTTTTACTCCTTATCACTAAAATACAAACTTTGTTAAAATTAGATTTAAGAAGCATTTATCCCTTTTCTATAATATTGGTGATAATCTCATATTTCAGAATGTAACCTTTATGTTTATGAAACTTTTTCTTCTATCTAAGAACTCAATCACTTGTACACAAATTCTGTGTTACACTCAGCAAACCTCTCATTTGACAACTCACTTAGGTTATCTGCACAAACCCTACTTCTCTAAGTTTGAAGCAAAAGGAGCCGGGCTCAGAGCTCCAAGCCATAAGTTCCATTTTCTTACAGTGGTACTGTACTGCACATTTTAAGTAACAAATGACAATCCTGTTTTATCTTTCCAGAATTTATTTATCTTTTTATTCACATTGCATCCCAATCATAGCCCCCACCCATCCCCCACCCAGCCCCCATTAATGATCTTAAAAGATTCAGGAAATTTCAGAAAGATCTGCTAACTTGGATAAACAAGAACCCCATTGATATCTTAAGCTGACATATGCATTTATAATGTGCCCTACTTTTAAACAAGCCCCTCCTTTGTCTCAATGGTGTAATCTACTGTACCTTTAAAATTAGTTTTTCCATCTTTTCTCCTACCTTGGCAGAGAAACCACTTGTGTCTACACTGAAGTCTGGTCCTTTGGAATATGGGTAGTGTCCTTATTAACCACCTGCTGATCAAAGCTCGGAAGGCAACTTAGAAACAAGTGTCAAGAGCAGCAAATGCATTCCTTCTAAAAAGAAGTCTGCAAACTTTGACTTCAAAACTTCTGGATGCGCTTTTGCAACTGAAAGGCTCTGAAGAAATGAACCGAGCCAACAAAGTAGCTCAATGGGGGAAATGGAAGAACTTTCCACAGTTGGGGAATTCTACTCAATTCCCCAGCAAATCTTTCGCCTGGAGTAGTGTTGAATTTTTTTTTTCCAGCATGTTACGTGCATTCACAAGTTTAACACAGTGTTGTGTCATTTATCCAGGTAGCCCTCAATGCTAGGTCTGTAGTGCAGAACATTATCTATCTTCAATGGGCTGATAGTATTGCATATCTCTGAGTACATTCTAGATGACCGTTTTTAATTTATTCATCAAACAGTTTTGTGGGCCTGACTTTTCTTCCATGAATTTGTGCCTTATGTAGAGTATGCTTAGGAGCTGTGTTCTGCGTCAGTGTGTCAACCGTGCCTGGGATTGGAATCACATGGGTGACAAAGACTGGTGGCTAGGTAAAGGCGGTGGCGCAGGTTTGTAATGAATACATTCACGGCTTGGGTACAGAGCGTCGTAACACATCTGAGATACCAGGTGCCATCCCCGCAGTGAGAAAGGGAAGGGGGACAGATACAAGGCTGAGGGCGAGCCTTCTTCACCCCTAGGTTAGCCAAGTAACTCAGTGTTGGGGGTTTGTACTTGGGGTTTTGTAATGTTTCAGTGTTGGGGGTTTGTAATGTTCCCCAAGTGATTTTAGTGTGCAACAGAGGTTGGCACCTTAGGGCTTGTAAATAGTATAGCATTCAGAATATAAAGTCTGAATTTTCTTGGCTCCATCCTTCTTCCTTAGATTAGGAGAAGGGTGTTGATAGCCATTTCAAAATACATTATTGGACAATTTAAAAAAATTATTCAGGGTGTGTGCGCATGCTTTTGTGTGTGTGTGTGTGTGTAGTCAGTTCTCTTTGTATTTTGCTATGAGCTCTGGAGGGCAAGCAATTTCCCTCTG
This sequence comes from Mus musculus, assembly GCF_000001635.26. Taxonomy (NCBI): domain Eukaryota; kingdom Metazoa; phylum Chordata; class Mammalia; order Rodentia; family Muridae; genus Mus; species Mus musculus. Next base: position 113,850,240 of record NC_000079.6, read on the forward strand.
AGCCATCTTGACCGCCCTAACTGAACCTTTTCCTTAGTTCTTGTCTGATTCACAGTATTAGGTTTTCTTTAGGCTCTCTGAGTCGTGCTTAGTATGTTGAAAACGTGATTTAATTTAGTATAGGGCTGGGTTGAAAACAAACTTTAAGCAAAGTTACCTAACAGTGCAAGACTACCTTTGTATCCTTTTGTGCCTGTTTGTAATTCTCCATCTCTTCAGAGCTGGCTTGTCCTCACTACAGATGCCTGCTAGAGAGGAACTCCCAGTTGACTCTGCCTGTTTTGCACCTCGTACCCTTGCCTCTCATCTTCAGTGTTCCTGCTATCACTGGAGGCAGCTCCTTATCTGTGAGCCTTATGAGCCCTCCTCCTCACATCCCCAGTTCTTCCTACTGTCTTCTCCCTCATAGGCCTTCCCCTGCATACCCTCCAGAGCCTTCATGATCTTGTTCCTCCCACATCAGACTGCAGAATCAGGTTGTTGACGCTCTTTAGCTCTTTACTTTTAACTGGGTTTTGAAAAGCCGGGCTCTTTCAGGTCGACCAGTTCTCCCAATTGTACCTGATGCATGCATTTCCCCGCTCAACTTGGCTCCTTGCCCAGGCATTGTCCACACTTCCCACGCCCCAGGAGATGTAAATGCTAGTCCCAGCCATTGATTGTTCCAGGCTGCCTGACAGAAACCCATCCCCTGTTCTTGTGCTCTAATGTCCTCTGCTATGCCTCAGGAATTTCGGGAACCTCTTAAACAACAGGGGAGTCCCTTCTTCACCTCTACGGCTTCCTTTCTTTTATTGTCTAACATCTTTAAGCATGTTTATTTTGTACGTGCTTGCAGGCATGAATGAGTTCGCATATTTGTGCATGCACACGTCACAGGTCTGTGTGTCGAGGTCAGAGGCCAGGCTGCAGGAGAGTTGATTATTTCTTTCCACTATGTTGGTTCTGAAGATTGAACTCGGGTCACCTTCCTTAGTGGCATGTGCCTTTGCCCTCTGAGCTGTCTCCTCGGACTTATTATCACTATTCTTGAAAAATATTTCCCTGCCCACATCTACATTCTTCTTCTCCTCTTAGGCTTTCTCGGAAATTATTTTACTGAGAGTAGAGATAGGAACCCTTTCATTTTTTCCCTTCTAACTCCTGTATTACATTTTCTCCATCTCCTCCTGCCTTTTTCATCTCTCGTTAATAGGATTCAGAGCGGAGCAAGGCAAACTCAAGCCTTTGAGCTATTTTGCAACTATTTATGTTGCACCTGGTGTGTGAAAGATACCTTCCTTCTTAGGAGTCGTGCAAACCCCACCCCTATTGATGTCTTCTTCTAGAAGGGAAGACCCACAGTTAGCAAATCAATAAGCCCACACAGGGATATCAGGTGTTCGTAAGACTTGTAGTGCTTAATAAGTCTTGGGGAGGAATTTACCGGGTGGGAATCAGTAAGTAGGCTGGGCAGAGAAGACAGCCCAGATTCTGAAACTAAGAGAGCTGGCTCAGTCAGGGAAACAGCCAAGTATGGCTGGAGAAACTAGGGGGCAAGGGAAAGAGGGGAGGGGCAGAGGACATGTGGATGTGGACAATGAGGGTAGTGTCTTGTCGTTATGAGGAGTTTAGCTTTGATTCTGAGAATGATGGGAAATGTTTGTTTGGAACACTTCCCATCTTTTTGAAGCTAGTTTGTGATAACATCCTTCCCGCCCCCCCCCCCATCCTCCGCCCCCGGAGATTGCTTATAGCATATATGACCCTTATCTGGCATTGGAATCATTTCTGCTATTTTGGGGGAGGTTACAGTCGTGGGATAAGTCAGTCACAGGAGGGAGGGCGCTGAGAGTTAGAACTGGGTTCAGGAAGAGTCCAGGAAGGAAGGCACTGGATGGGTTTATGGGAAGAGAGGCTGAGATAGCTGAAGAGTTCCAAGGAGGGGGTGAAATGGAGGATGGGTCTCCTTCCCAGCATGCACCTTGTGCTGAAGTCTGCAGAAGTTAAGACTGCATTCTTTAGACAGCAAGTGACGCGAGCGTCTGAAAGAGCACTCCGTGGATTATGTAAGGTGGATTCTGTTCAGCCAGTGACTAAGACTTAGTTCATCTCAGTTTCCGTTTTCTTCCTTATACAACAAGGACATGATGCACCTTTGTCCACAGAAGTGCGTGGATTAGATGAGGTACTCCGCTCGTGTACAGCGCCTTCTCTGGTGTCTGCCATAGAGTAACCTCCTCTCGAACAATGATGAGGCCCCGGAAAGAAAAGTGAGATAAGAAATTGGTGCATGTGTGTGTGTCTGTCTGTCCCTCCCCTCTCCTTCCACATGCTAGATAAACACTCTTACTGAGCAGTGCCCCTGGCCCTCTTTTTGCCCCTTATTTTGAGATGCCATTCCACCAAGTCACCTCTGTACTCACTCTACCCCAGGCAGGATTTGAACTTGGGACCCTCTTATCTCAGTCTCCCAAAGTAGCTGGGATAGTAGAGCAGTGGCCTCAGGCCTAGCTAGAAATTGACTTTAAGGATACCTACAAAGTGAAAGGGATTATTAGACTTGATTTAAAGAGAGAATTGATAGGATTTAGAAAATGGTTTCCTGCTGAATGTGCTGGGTACCTATAATCCAGCATTTGTGGTGTGGAGGTAGGATGGTCAGCTCAAGCTCACTGCAGTTACATGCTGAGTTCTAGGCCAGCATGGTCTACAAGAGACTCTGCCTCAAAACCAACTAACTAACTAACTAACTAACTAACTAGCTAACTAACTAACATTTTCTAAAAGCATTGTCAACATTTTTATTATTATTATTATTATTATTTTATTTATTTATTTATTTATTTTATTTTTTTGGTTTTTTCGAGACAGGGTTTCTCTGTTTAGCCCTGGCTGTCCTGGAACTCACTTTGTAGACCAGGCTGGCCTCGAACTCAGAAATCCGCCTGCCTCTGCCTCCTGAGTGCTGGGATTAAAGGCATGTGCCACCACACCCGGCTCATTGTCAACATTTTAAAGTGGAATATGGAAGTGCTTTTCTTGAAACAAGTTTGTTAATTTTAAGTATTAAAAATGGGTGTAAGGTGGATATTTAGGATAGAATTGATCTTAACGTTTGCTTTTCTTCTTAGTTAGGGATTTATGCTTTGTAGTTAATTCCACCGTTAAAATTTCTTGAGTAACTTCCATTCACTTCTGTCAGAGTTTCCGCCATCTCACGTGGAATGAAGATACATACTGTGTTTCTCTTAAGAGCGAGAGCACTAAAACGTTCCTGAGCTGGTGGTTCTTATTTGTTCCTTTCTTCCTGTGTTGTCTGACTTTGTGTGCTAGGTCTAAAACAAACAAAACAACCAAGGCCACGAGGTGAGGTGCTAGTTTCCTTGGCTTTCCTTGAGCTTTGAGGAGCCTCCCTTAGGGCTTTTGACCTCTCTGCTGTAGGAACCCAGGCATGTTCGTATAGACCGCGGTCTCCTCACTGCAGAGGAAGGCAGACCTGGATGTTCTTCAGTGCCGGGGTCTGGGAGTCATAGCCAGAGATGTGTAAGCCTTCATGACTTGAGGCATTCTTCCTGAACATGTTAACTGGCTGCTTCCCAAAGAAGCCGGGAAAATCCTCCTTTATGTTTCTGTATTGACTTGCTGTCCGTGGACCTTGCTTGAACGTTGGTCATGGAGAGATACCGACTGGTAATGTCCTCTGTAAGACTTGTATTGAGAGGTTTGCGTGCTGACTAGCAAAGGCTGAAAGAGTAGAAGGGCACAGTGCTGAAAAGGAGAAACATCAGGGGATTTTTATCCAAGACAGAATTTAATGCTGTAAGCTATACTTGTTTTGTTCTACTTGGTTATCACTTAGAGTTCACAACAAACGTTTGTCAGCAGGTCCTACATATCAGGAACTGAGTTAGTCCGAGGGATGATGAACATAAGTGGTTTCTGGGGACGACCAATACAATTTCCAGACAGTGTCACAGTAGCTGAGCTTTGTAGATGTGGGTAGGGTTGGGGACACCCTGGGCATGCTATGCTGATGGGAGAGGAGGATGGATACTGAGGTCTTGTGTCAAGTGGGGGTGCTTCCATGGATGGAGCTGAGGGGCCAAAGCAGGTTCTGAGCTGATCAAGTGAAAGCCCTTGGGGTATTAAGGATTCAGCATGCTTTTGGGGAAGACAGTTTAGTACATAGATGCTTGCTACAGACTGTTCACTGTTCGAGTCTCCATGGAGGTAAAATGTCTACCTTGCCAGTGCAGCTCTTCCCTTTTTGTTATTCTCTTTACTTGTGTGCCGTGTTTGGGGCCTCGCTTACACAGCCTTGAGTCAGTACTATCCTGGGAGCCTCTAATAACTTTTATCTTTTGTCTCTGACACTCATCACTTATACCTCCCCAATTTTGTAAATTCCTCTATTTTTTTTTCCTGAGGGGAGTTCCTTATTTTATTTTATGTTTTGTCTGCTCTGTGAGATTTTCATATTCACGATTGCCTGACCTGCCTGACATCCAGCTGTGTAGTTTAACATGTCGGTAGCGGGTAAAGATGTCAGGCGCTTGTCAAAGAGACATTGCCGTGCCGTGCATGTTCTGGTCATTGTCTGACGGTTCGTTTTCAGACTAGGAAGGAGAATTCACGGCTTGATTTCAAAACCGAAGAAAGGGCCATTGCTCTGACCTCACAGCATACCTTTGCTTGTAGACACTTTGGATGCTTCGTCTTGTTTTTTCCTTTCCTTTGTGTTTGGGAGTGTCAAAAAGGATCTCACAGGGGAAATGGGGTAGTGACGTTCTGTTTGTTTTGAAGTTGTTGAGTTTAGATTGTGTGTTCATTTGTGGAGTGTGAATGGCAGGATGTAGTTTTGGGGTCCTCCCTGCCAGCAGACCCCCACATCAAGGTTATTCTGGGAAGTCTTATCCAGGGTTAACTGTAAAACACAGGGCTGAACTTTGTCAAACAGGAAACAGATATAAATAACTATTGAGTCTTAATTCAAACCAAGCAACTTTCTCACACATAGTTTAATAATGCATTCTTTGAAAAAAGTAATTTCCTCTTTTAAAAGAACACTTTAATTCTTTTGTTTCCGGGCCACTTTCAATAAGAGACTTTCTCACCTTGATGTGTGTGTGGTGCCTCCTTCCCTCTAACAGTGGGAAAATCACATCTATTGGCATTCGAGTTAAAAATAAATTAGTGGAAAACGTTGAAGATGTTTTTATGTGAGTTGTTTATCTTGTAGTTTTTCCTGTGTGTATTTCTGTAGTCTTTGGGTCTCGATTAAGAACCGTAGAGCTAGCATGGTTAGCATTTCTCAGCTTTCAGCAACTGTGCACACAGCCTCATTTGTTTCTTAATGAGCCCCCCTCACGGGATGCCAGTCCTGCAGGTTTCTCATACTGCATGTGTGTTTGTGTGCAGGTATACTGCATGCACAGTTTTGTACATATCTATGCCATTTATGTAAAAAGCAGACGATTTCTCTGTTTCCAGAGTAGATGGTGCTTGCCTACGCTGGATGTTAGCATGTGAATGAAAGTAGTTACTGAATGTACAATGGCGACAGCAATGAGAACAGATGCCAGGCGCATGGAATGCCACTTGCAAGTTACAAGAGATCCACCTTGTTTATGAGAGTGCTGAGTTGGGTCATGAAGGACTGGCTTCGTGGTAATGTTAGCAGTAAGTTCAGGGCTACAGAGAAAGGCTCCCCCACTCTAATTGATGGGCCTTGAGAAGGTAACACGTTGTCCTTGACCAAGAGGGTGTGATGTACACCAGAGCAGGTGATTGGTTTTTCATTCTAACCCAGGGGGTGGTATGCCTTTTCCTCATTGGCTGAAGTCAAGACCTCACAGTCTTTCAGGATTGGCTAATCCTAAAAGAATCAGTGTGTGCTAGAAAGGAGGACAGGCTTACTGTACTAGGGAGAATGAGGCCGCTGCTTCATGCCCTTTGGTGGCTAGGATGCAGCAGAGGCCCTGTGTAAACATAATCTTACCTGATGGGTTAAGATTAAAAAATTTGCATGGAGTTTTTTTTTGTAGAAATAGAAAAAACAATTTTCATCTCTTGTCTTTGACACAGTTGAAAGTGCTTTATAGAAAAGACTTATATGTTATGTTTTTATTACAGCCTGGATATTGGAAGTGCCGTGCTGGGCACTGGGATGTGGAGTATGGAGAAGGAGGCCGGTTTCTGGCGTGCTGGGCTTGAGGCTTGCTTGGGAGGCCCTGGTGCAGTTTGGTAACAGGCTCGAGAGTCAGGAACCCATTGTGCTGTGATGTGGGGCTGTAGGGGAAGCTGGATGGGAACCTGCTCCCAAAAGTCGTTAGCGATTGAGACTAAAGCACACGGACTGTTGGAGGATTGTGTGGGTTCAAACAGACAGATTAGGGGGTAGGACGTGGGGAGGGGTTCACCTCAGACTTGGGGGCAATAAAAGAGTTTTGTGAGGTTTACCTTACGCATGGAACTTAATTAAAATATTTGTGGAAGTGTTTTAATTTGGCAAAAAAAAAAAAAAGAAGAAGAAGAAGTAAAATACAGCAAAACCTATTTTGTTTTTAAGTGGTGGGTGTTGAGGTCTATGCAATGTTTGTGAATGTATTAAATTTGAACGAGTATAAATTAAGATGATTTAGCGTGGAAAATGATCCTCAAAAAAAATCCCCAAACTTACTAGGGCACAACTCCTGTTTCTGGGACATTGCTGGGACTGAAGGGATTTAGGCTTAGAATTCTATCAACTATACCTCCCCTAGGTGGATTTAAATATGAACAGACAATGGATGGGGTGCCCTTCTGTAAGTCCTTGTGACCTAGTTTAACCCTGAGAAACTGCCATGGGGATGGCTATGATTTGGAAATTGAGACACATATCTTGCAACAGTGCCCAGGGCCCAGGTGCTTCTGGAAGCTTTCTGGGGACGCAGCACAAGCAACAGAGGGACTGGAAGCCAGGCCTCTGCCGCCACTCTGTTCTTCTGTGAGCCCATCCGATTTCCTCTTTAATAAACATGATGATCTTCACATTCAGAATTGCATTCACCCAGAGAGCCTTTCTGTTCATTTAATCTGAAGGTCCTTCCCCGTTTTTGTTTGAAATTTTTATTTGAGTTATCTTCTGCCCAGTTAGAGAAGACTCGAAAGAGGAGGGAGTGTTTCTTTTGACACACGCTATTCTAGAGGTTTCTTTTACATAGTTCTTTGTACATACCACAGACTGCTAGCTGTATATATCAAATTACTATTATTTTTGAATATCATACTGTCTTAGTCAGGGTTTCTATTCCTGCACAAACATCATGACCAAGAAGCAAGTTGGGGAGGAAGGGGTTTATTCGGCTTACATTTCCATACTGCTGTTGATCACCAAAGGACTGGAACTCAAGCAGGTCAGAAAGCAGGAGCTGACGCAGAGACCATGGAGGGATGTTCTTTACTGGCTTGCTTCACCTGGCTTGCTCAGCCTGCTCTCTTATAAAACCCAAGACTACCAGCCCAGAGATGGTCCCACCCACACGGGGCCTTTCCCCCTTGATCACTAATTGAGAAAATGCCTTACAGTTGGATCTCATGGAGGCATTTCCTCAACTGAACCTTCTTTATCTGTGATAACTCCAGCTGTGTCAAGTTGACACAAAACTAGCCAGTGCACATACCTTCCCATCCCCCCTTCTTTTTGAGACCATCTCACTTTGAAGTCCAGTCTGGCTTTGATTTGGAATCAATCCTACCTGAGCCTTCCCATTTTGGGAATAGGGTATGGCGGTGGGGGTACGAGGAGGTGGGGGAAAGAAGGGGTATGGAAACGCAGTGTTCCTAACAGGTTCTTTAGAGAGTTTTTGAGAGGAGCTAAAGAAAGGGATGGGACATAGTCTGAAGTTTAGGAAGACTGGGGGAGGGGAGACTGACATGTCGCATGGTATCTCATAACATCATTTTATGTAAAAACATTATTTGTTAGTGAATCGAATCTGTTTCCATATGGGAAATGCACTTGGGATCTGTGTTAGGCTTTTCTTTCTATTCATTTTAGAAATCAGGCACATTGAAAATTAATGTTGATATTCATAGACTCAAAATTATAGTTAGAATTAAAAACAAAACACTTGTGAGTGAAATGGCTCGGTAGGTGAAGCTGCTTGCTGCCAACCCTGACTCCTTGAGCTCTGTCTTGGAACTCTTAGGATGGGAAAAGAGAACAAACTCCCCCAGAATGTCCTGACAGGCGGTGTGAGTGTGTGTGTGTGTGTGTGTGTGTGTGTGTGTGTGTGTGAGTTAGTGTGTGTGTGTGAGTGTGTGTGTGAGTGTGTGTGTGTCTCTGTGTGTGTGTGTGTGTGTGTGAGTGTGTGAGTGTGTGTGTGAGTGTGTGTGTGTGTGAGTGTGTGTGTGTGTGTGTCTCTGTGTGTGTGTGTGTGTATACACATATACTAAATAAATAAATGTAATTTAACTTAAACTAAAACAGCTGCAGCATAATAGCTTGTAATCGGTGGTGGCCATTAACCTTTCCGTGATGTTTTTACCTCTTTGTTTTGCCTCTTTCTTTGTCAAGGTAATTGTGGGACTAGGGGAAATGGGGAGGAGCCCTGAGTGGTGGCAGATGGTGTTGCCCAGAGCTCAGTTGTGATGGCCTGTCAATCAAATCAGTTTCTGATTAAAACCCCATTACCTTCTGCCACAGGAAGTCCTGCCCCCTCTGCCCTTGCAGGTTTTTTTTTTTTTTTTTATTCGTTTGACCTTTATTGTGTTTGATTTTTGTAATCTCAAATTTCTTTTTCCTCTTTAATTCTTTTTCCACATTTGGACGTAGATAGGAGAGAATTCAGTCCCGTGTTTTAGGGAGTGGTATCAAAACACATTTATTTTGTTCGGTGTTTTCTGCTCCATCCTTCCTTAAAGATAAAGACCCTTTCTCTCTGTGTGATTATGAGACTGTTGGGTTTGGGTGTGCCTCTCTGTAATGCTCTGATATGAAAGACTGACTGCATAGAAACTCTTAGACGACTCTGATATGGATCCTGGAGAACAGTAGCTTCTCAGTTATTTTTAGGCATACCTGTCTATCCTCAGTATGAACAGCGGAGGCATGTTGCCGTTTCCCTGGTAACTTCTCGTGGGCATTAGTAAATACGACGGGACCCTAGAGTTTTCCCTCATCTGAACGGCATTTCAGGGAATTCCTATAAAGTGACAAAAATGTATTCCTGAAGGGAACTCTCATGCCATTTATTCTACACAGATCATTTTATGGTGAGGCCCAGAGACGAAAATTGATTTTGTCTGTCCACGATTAAGAGAGAGAAATGTAGGCCCAAGTGCAGGTACCGGCTCTTTAAACGATAATTCACGCTGCAGCGCACACCACGCAGTCCGTCTCTCAGTCACGTGGACCCAGGGGCGGAGCCTGTGGAGCCTCGTGGTGTTTCTTGTTTCTTAAATGTTGACAGTAAATTTTGAGAAGCTGTAGGGTAGAGGCCCCTGGTCCATTCCCATACATTTATTATTATTGCTATTATATTGGTGTTATTATTGGTATTATTATTACTAATGTTTCACAGGAAGTGTGTGGCTTTTGGAAAACAGGGAGGCAACTCGTGAGTGACGTTCTTAGATTCTTGCTCTCATGTTCAGTCTGTGAGGACAATTTATCTTTCCACATGACTTGAGTGTCTTCCCTGCTCCAAGTATCTGCAATTAAAACATTCCTGCAGTCACCACATTTGTTGTTGTTGTTTTCTTTTTACAACTTATTGCAGACTTTTTTTTGGGAAACCTATTTTTTTATGGCAATTTCTTGGTGCCTGGACTAGCAAGGCTCTGTTCACAACAAGGCCTCTGTCATAAATAAAAAGGATGTATAGTGCCAGCTTGCCGACTCAGATATGGTATGTTGTACAGACGACAAGCTTCTCAGTTTTCCTAGATTAATGTGTTCACAGTGGGCTCCAGTTAGGTCTAGTTAGGTTTAGTACACCATTTCCAGGATTTCTTTGGCATTTATTTTGTCAAAAGACACTAGTAATAGTTTTAGAAGGATAATTTATCATCTGTCACCTGGTTTTTGTTGTGGTTTTTCCTCCCATCTTTTAAAAATCTCTGTTCTCAGTAGGTAATAAAATCCTATTATTATTCATTATACTTAGAGGTATAGTGTGTAATGAAATGATTGAGGTGGTTTTTGTTTTGTTTTGTTTTTTGCAGCTGTATCTATAGGCAGATGTTTCTCATGGTGAGAGCCAGGTATATTTCTAGCTTGTATGGTTGTGAAAGTGTGCTAGAGGTTTGGCTCGAGAGCTTGATTTACACAGCTAATAAGTTGCAAAGGTCTGAACGAAGCTATTGCCAGTCCTTGTGAGGGTCCCACTCTTAATTTCACTTGGAATGTTTAAGGGACTCTGAGCTTGAACTCTGATGTCGCAGCCTCAGACTGCAAAACGCAGAAAGGGCCAGGCAGCACTTCTAGCTGTTGCGACTTCAGAAAAACACAATATTATTATTGGAATTTGGGGGTCCTTTTATCGTTACCAGAGGGCACAAGGGAGGTTTGTTTCCCTTTTCAGGGGTTCTTGGTCTCATTCATCAATAAAAGATTTTAAGGATGGGCGGCTCAAACAGAAGCCCAAGGGCAATTTTATTAGGGTTTAAAAGAAACAAGCCAGAATAGGCTAGCTGTAAACTTCAGCTGCTGCCAAGGGAGGTGAGTGTAAGGGAGAGGAGAAGCCATGCTGTTTAAGCTAGCGTAAGGGTCAGAACATGGTGGGCAAGCAGCCATGTGGCAGGCAGGCAGGGAGACCTGAGAGAAAGCACAAGGAATGGAGAAGCATGATCCAGAGAAGCAGTCTGGACTCACTCCAGGCTGCATGGCTGCTGACCTGTAAGCCTGTGCACTGCGCATTCTTGGGAGGAGAAGTCTAGAACTCACAATAGGAAAAGGATTCCACCCATCTCTGAGTGTGGGTTAAGGTGAGCGTCTCTTCCTTGGGCTGGTGGTCTCTGAGCCACAGGGCTCCACTTCCCCAGTGGTCTGCTGCGACTCCACCCAAGCCAAGGAGTCTCTTCTGTTGCCTGGGATCTTTTTTTTTCTCTAACAAGGCACTGGCACTGAACGGACCTGCTTATCCTCCGCTGAGGTTCTAAGATGGTGTGGGCCTTGCCTGGCTTTGGGAACGGAACATACAGTTAGTGACAAGAATTCGTCTAAAGATCAAATGATGACGCCTTAACCTTCAGAATGCATGAGCCAGCCGTGCTGCGTATTATAAAAGAGACTGAGATAACCAGAACAGTCAAGAGTTGAACTAGTGCTAGGTAGAGTAACGGATAAGATAGGGAAGGAAGAAACTAAAGTGATCAGGGCAGTGTGAGTGTGTGTGTGTGTGAGTGTGTGTGTCTGTGTGTGTGTGTGTGTGTGTGAGTGTGTGTGTGTGTGTGTGTGAGTGTGTGTGTGTGTGTGAGTGTGTGTGTGTGTGTGTGTGTGTGTGTATGTGTGTGTATGTGTGCATGTGTGCGCGTGCACCTGTGGGTGGGTGGGCGTGGTGAGAGTGCTCCAGGGTTCCCAGGCCCCTTGGGAAGGCCTTGTTGATCTGAGAAGGGGGAGTGACCAGAGTTGGAGTATTTATCCTGTCTGTTTGACCTTGCTTGGATTGGTCATCATCTTAGTTTCTGTGTTGTTGGGGGAGGGTCTTAGAAATAGACCATACCGAGGTCTATTTCTTTGCTTCTGTCAAGACCTTTGTGGTGCAGACAGCAGGACTAGTTATAAAAGAAGTCCAGACTGACAGCCCCTCACCAGTCCTTTCTTTTGGTGATAACAGACCCCGTCTCTCCCCAGGACAAGGACGGTCTTCTTGAGACCTCTCAGAACACTGAAAAGGAGACGCGTCAACAAAAAGCTTTCTGAGTTTCAGGCTGTGCTTGCTTCCCATTTGATTGTCAAAAGGCCAGATCCAGGGCCTTACCCAGACCAGGCAAGCTCCGTACCGTGTACTGACTCTTGTTCCCGGCCGGGCTTGCGTTTTCTAACCTTAGAGGTCTGCCTTACAGCCGGTCTACACACGCATGCCTCTATTATACAGGAATCCGACTTAACACAAAATTACATAATTGCTTATTTTGAGAAGCCCTGTCCGTCCTCCAGTGCGTTTGAGTCATGACAGAAAGTTGAATTGTGTTCTTGTGCTCCATTTAAAAAAGCAGCAAATTCTATAATAATACCATTATCCTGACGCTTACTGGGAGATGGTTATTTGAGGAGCGCATAAAAAAGTCATTTGATCTTAGGGGAAAATACATGTCAGCTTAATTACCTATATTCTACAGGTGAGGAAATAAAAGACCAAAAAAAGCTAAATATAGTAGTGCTACGTAGAGGGAATCTTCTTACATTAAATTTATTTTCTATGGTGGTGAATAATGATAATGTTATTTTATCATTGGGATATGTTAAAAACACAACTTTGGGGTAGGCTGTCTTAATTAGAGTTGCCTGGTACTGTATTCTGAGGCTTATTTTTAATAGAAGAATAAAGAATCAGTTTCAATTTGTTACCATTAGACAGAGCTGTGCTTCCTCAGTGAGTTCTGAGGCTAGCAGGCTTGTTCCTCTGTCTGGGCTCAGTGACACAGCGCCTTTGAGAAGATTCAGATCGTAAGAAACCCTTCCTTGCTAAGAACCCGCTTTCATTTGTTTGCTTGGTCCAGGTCAGTCTTAGTTGTCTTAAGGGCACAGCCTGCGGTCGTCTGAGAGAAGAGGCTTCGGTTGGGTCATTGCCTAAACCACACTGGCCTGTGACAGAATTTGTGCGGGACCACCTTGGTTGTGAATTAGTCCATAAAGGGGCCCTTAAACACTGGACAGCAGCATCCTTAGTCAGATGGCCCTGGGTTATGTTACAAAGGTAAGTAAGCATCCTGGACATCACCACCCTTATTAGGTGGCCCTGGGTTCTGTTGGAAGGTTAACTAAGCTTGAGCCTGCGTTCGAGCCAGCAGGCAGCCTTCCTCTGTGCCTTCTGCTTCGAGCTCCCGCATCAGGGTAGCCTTGACTTCCCTCCGCGATGGATTGTGACCTGGAAGTGCCTATGTCAAACTCACCCTCTCCTTCTGTTGTTATTATTGATCAGGATCTTAACCAGAGCCACGGAAAGGAAGCGACCATGGTCTGCAAGTATTTTCCAGTAGCCTGTTGTAGGCATTAAGGCTGTGATAGCAGACTAGACACTTACTAGTGCTGTAATTGTGGCAGGTGGCACACCTATACCAAACACTTGCAATGCAGTGTGTGTTGGGGGCTCTAGAACAGGATGAGAGTAAAGCGTTGAGTGAGTGTGGATAAAGGATGCCCAGTGGACCTCAGTGTGGACTTTTTGGTGCCTTCTAATTTTGGAAGTGTTCCTCTCTGTGTGTATGTGTTCTCTGTATATTGCCAGTATAAAATAAATTTAAGGTAAGTCTAAAATGTGAGCATCTGGTGGTACCTATTGAGATCATTTAGTGGCTTCGGAATGGCAAAGCACCAAGGGCTGGGGGTGTTGCGTCAGTTAGCGACAGGCTTGGAAGGCGCACTCAGAGGTGTGTGTGGTCTTTCAGGAACCCAGCCTTGTCTCTTGTTGCTTCTCCTTTTGCAGTGCTTGCTAGAACCTTCTTGTCCCGAGCAGCCTCTCGAGCTCGAGATGCCCATGTTTCAGACTCCAGGAAGGAAGAAGGACAACAATAGTCTGCCGGTCTTGTTTAAGGAAACTATCTCAAATGCCCATCCATTTCTGTTCTCAGACTTCAGAACATAAACAAATGGTCACATTTAACTGCATGCAGATAAGGCCGAGTTTTCCCCACTGGGCTGTGTATTCAGAGCGCCTCCCCCCCCTCGTCTAGAAGAAGAACCTCTTGCTGCCCAAAATACCTTGTCAGTAACTGTGGGAAGAAGGCTGATGGCACAATTTTATTTGCTTAGCTATGCTAACATTTGTGTGGAAAAGAGATTTTTTTTTATTAGTTACATACAAACCTGTGACTATCGAGGTGATATTTGAACTGGGTCAATGCTGCGGATGAAGTTCAGATCCAGTGTGATGTCTCTAAGAATACCTGTTCCGCCCACGAAATACCCTTGATTTTCTGCTTTGTCCCAGAGACCTGATTTCCTTGAGAGTGATTTGGAAAGCACTTTAACACGTACTCAAGGATTTTCTTGTTCTTTGAAGTGGCGCTTAGTCTGTGAGGTTGGCTTAATGTCAGGGTGAAGTTCTTGAGTAAGAACTGCTAACGAATATGAATTTGTAACAACTCTGAGATGCCAGTGACCTCTAGTGCCCGTTGCAGCCCTCACTGGGGAAAGTGACTGCACACCAGTCAGCCTTAGGTTTTCTATTCCCCGTTTGTTTCAGAAGTCAGGGGCTTTGGGGATACCACCTGGCAGTGTCCTCCTTCCTTCTTTGACCCCCCACCCCACCCTGTTGTCTTTTGTTGTTGTGTATTGTAAAACCAGTCCTGGGGTGAAGTGTTTTTCAGCTCAGAGTTTGAAGCTGAGCGTGTTGGCCTCTGGAAAGCAAAGGGTCACTAGCCCCGGGGCTGAGGTTAGCTCTAGCCAACCAAATATCAGGGTGCTTCCTCTTGCCTTCCCACGTTGTTAAACTCAGGGATAAAGTGATGACCGTGATAGCAAGGATTAGCAGAGTAATGATTTGGGAAGAGTAGTCAGGACTCTCCTTTGAATCCTGGTCCTCACCCAGAAGAATGTACCAATTTCAAGGATGGAGAGATGGCTCAGCTTTTAAGAGCTCTTGATTTTTCCTGCAGAGGACCTAGTACAGCTCCTAAAACCCACAGGACAGCACACAAAGGGTCCATAACTCCAGTTCCAGGGAATCTGATGCCCTCTTGTGGCCTCCCCTGGAACTGCATGAACATGATGCACACACATATATACATGCATGCAACACGCCATACATAAAAATAAACTACATAAATCTTTTTTAAATGAAAATCCTACTTTATAAACTACCACTACTTTAAATATATGCTAACACTCTTGTGACTTCATTTTATTTCATTGCATTTAAAATGTAGATCCAATTAGAATTTGTTTTAAGAGTCAGCTTAATTTGTGGGACTATATTTGCCCTCTTATTTGTGGGGCTGTCTTCTTATTTTATAATTCATTTTCATGTTTTTAGAAATACATATGGGCATGATAAAATCCCAGATAGACATTCTGTCTTCATAGATAGAGAAGTTGGGAAGTAATAAATACCAAGAGAAGGCCAGAATATCTCTTAAAGAAGTCTGTTGAACCAGATGTTTCCCATATCATGTGAGTTCAAAACTTCAGTGCCACTCAAACTGGGCCACACGCCATGCATTACTCATTCTGACCTTTAGTGTTAAGTTTGTCCTGCCTGTTAACAAAGGGTTCACCAGTTCTGTTTTCTTGAGGCAATTTGGCCGACTGATAGGAGGTGGCAGAGTCATACGAGACCTAGGTGATAATGGTAGGCTTAAGATGGGTTACGAGATGAGAGCGTTTCAATTGCACAAAGAGAAGGTGTCGTAGTGGGTGCCGGCCAGCTTTGTGATCAGGAGGAGACACCGACACATCATGAAGTAGGATTTCATAGTAAGTGTGACCCCCAGAGAATTGTCTTAGCTCTGTCTGGCAGTTTAAGCTGACTTGGAGATCTTTTGTGCTCAGAAAGAAATCGTTTTTGAAGTATAACTTATTATTGTTTTGGTAGCTGGTGCTCAAGTTCCAGGTGGGAGGGTGTGCCCCCTGGTGGCTGCTGTGCGTCAGTACCACTGACTATTTAGTTCTTCACGTCTAGTTGAGCAGACTGAAGCTAGATCTTGAAGCCCTGCGTTCATTAAGCTGCTGTGCTGGGAGCTGATGTACAAAGATTCCAAGTTCAAGGCCAGAAGATATCGCTATGATGGTAGTTCAACCCTTCATAGATTCCAGAATTTAAGGGTTAGCAAACGAATACTCTTTCATCCAGGCAGACAGTAGAAAGTGGACTGTAATCTCTGTCCTGCCAATGGTTAATTGTGATGGAGAAGGTTTCTATGCCACCCAGGTCTGTGGGAGTTAGACATTGAATTTCTTTGATAAAGATGTCTTCCGATTTTAAAAACAGATAGACCATTTCTACTTGTGACTCAATCTTTTGATATCCTTGTGAATTAAGTTGAATTATTTTCATTTAGGAGAAATAATTATGTTCATAATACTTTTAATTTTTTTTCCTATTTAATTATTTTTAATTAAAATTGCATATAACTTTCAAATGGTAAAAAAAAAATCTGCCACTCCTTTTTCTGTTAATATATAATTTCTCCTCTCAAACAATAAATGTATGCTTCCATAAATCTTGGTCTGTTTGTGTTCTAAAAACATAACTGAACCCATTACTCAATAGCGTCTAACTATTTTTCAGTCTATTTTAAGTGCTTTCCCATGTTATTATGTTTTAAAGTGTTATGTATAAAGCCGAATTTTTTTTATCCTATGTCGTTTAGAGAAACTTGTATAGAATTAAATTCTTTTGACATTAGCCTACAAAGTCAACCAAAGGGGTACCTGAGGCATTGACGCTAACCTTCCAAGGTCTTTGCGGATCTCGTGAAGAGCATTGTCTTTTCATAGGTGTGGATTGAGAGCAATTTTAATACGTGGGAGTTGGGTTAATAATCACCTGAATTGTGTCTATTAGTATTAATTGGTGTTTCTAAGCACTTAGAGCATATTTGCTCAGTTAAGAAAACATAATTTAGTGGATTATTTGGGATAGCTGTTGTGTCCTGGTTCCGGATATTCTTGGTTAACCTGACTTGCTACTCTTGGTAGTCAACTTGACTACATCTGGAATTAACTAAAACCCAGCGGGATGGGAACAACTGCTCATTTTTTTCCTTTCTCCCTTTTTGCTTTTTTCAAGATAGGGTTTCTTTGTGTAGCCCTGGCTGTCCCGGAACTCAGAGATTCGCCTGCCTCTGCCTCCCAAATGCTGGGACTAAAGGTGTGTGCTGCCACCACCCAGCTAAGAGCTTCTTTTTTTTTTTTTTTTTTTTTAAAGTGGGAAGACCCACTTTTAATCTGGATCTTTTGAGTTGGGGAGCTCTCCCTTTAGTCTGCATTCTACCTTCTGGTGGCAGCCCATAGAACAGACATGGATGAAGGAAGCTCTTGTTCTCTGCCTGCTTGCCCTCACTCTCACTAGCCAGTCCATCCTTTCACTGGCATGAGAGCAGAGCCCACTTCTTTGGGATTCTGGTATATACTGAAGACCAGCTGAGGAAGCCAGCATTGTGGACTGAACAAGTTCTACATTCTTAGGACTTGTATTGGTAGACAGCCATTGTTGGATCACAGCCTGGAATGAGTTCCTGTGTGTTTGTGTGTGTGTGTGTGTGTCTGTGTATGTATGTATATATATTCCTATGAATTCCATTTCTCTAGAGAACCCAGAACCCTGACTAATATAATAGTCAGCTTGTAAGAATTTAAGAAGGCAGGGCTTGTTTTGAGACCCAATGTTCCTTTTGGCATTTAATTATTAGTAACTGTGAGTAAGACTCTCACATTTTCTTAGTTCTTTAGTCATACTACCAAATAAAAGTCACTTCTGCCCCTGTATTCAGGTTATATTTGCGCTTTCCTTTGTAAGGTGCTAACTGCTAGCAATCAAAGATACTTCTTGTGTTCTCTGAGTTTGTTAAGGTCCACTAGAGGGCACCCCTCACTTCTTTGGGGTGTGGGGGATATAAAACAAGTTTAAGTGTATAATTTTATTTTGCTTTTTGGGAGCTAGCCCTGTTAACTCTCAGAGTAAATCCATCTCATTTCTTAAACTGGGACCTGAGGAGGCTGTCGTTGATGGCTTTTAGATCTGTAGCCTTGATGGTGAATGTTGTGATGTGGGGTGGAGATGGCTATGGAAACCTGGTGGCTAAGACCAGCTGACTTTCACAGTTTTAAGGAGCCCTTTGTACCAGAAACTATTGTATACCTATTTTGTGTGTGTGTGCGTAATGGTGATAAAACAGACAGACCTTGGTTACCTGAAGGGAGCCAGAGAAGTATGTGACTCCAAATAATTCGCAGGGAGAATGCAGTGGGGGAGGTAGGAGTCTTTTGAGGGTCTTTTCTGTCTGTGGGGAGGGAGGGTGAACTAGAGAAGGCATAGCACTAAGGAGAGAGACTACATTTTCACACAGCTACTTGGTGGAGCCTTTCTTGGACTTCTTGTTTGTTTGTTGTTTGTTTGTTTGTTTGTTTGTTTTTCAAGACAGGGTCTCACTGTGTTTCCATTTGCTGGCCTAGAACTCTTGGGTATCTGTGCATCTCTGCCTCCAAAGTGCCAGGATGGAAGGCATGTGCTACCATGCCCTGGCTGGCCAATTCCTTTGTAAACTGAATCTGTCTGTCTTGATTCGAAGCTCACTCTTTGTGGACCTTGCTCAGGTAAATGCCTGCCCTGGAGCTTCCAAGCCACTCTTTGCCACCATAACAATGATTGTACAAAAGCACCAGGAAGGCCTAAGGCGTGGTGGGGCTCAGTTCCCGAGAGTTTGGTCTGTGTTGGCCTTGGATGGGATCTGACTGTGTTCCAGGAGGTGGCAGGGACATATAGCCTTAGCCAAATCCTCTGAGCCCTCGTTGCATATAAGAAGCACCCCAGTTCTTTGTTTTTGTTTTTTTGTTTTTGTTTTTTTGGTTTTTTTGAGACAGGGTTTCTCTGTGTAGCCCTGGCTGTCCTGGAACTCACTTTGTAGACCAGGCTGGCCTCGAACTCAGAAATCCGCCTGCCTCTGCTTCCCATGTGCTGGGATCAAAGGCGTGCACCACCACGCCTGGCAGCAGCCCAGTTCTTGTTAGTAGCACAGCTTAGGCCCACCCTAAAGGGCACAGTTAGACAAAGAGGATAGAACAACAAATCAGATTAGTGAGATGTAAACAAATCCCCTTGGCTGCAGTAGATAAATAAGAAAGGCCTGGGAAAGTATACTTACCAATGTGTGAGTTTTTCTTTTAGAAATTGTACTTTGTTACACCAACTCTTCCTAGTTCTCCAATCAAGTAAATTCTGTTTTCTGGTTGTCTAAGATTCTGCTGTGCGGGCCATCAGGATTTCCTGGCTTATCGCCTTACCCCGGGGTAGCCACCAGGGGGCGGGTGCAGTCAGCCAAATACTGTGCAATTCCCCTCAGAGGATGTGTGCTGGAACTGGTAGTGAAGAAAATACAAGTTATCAGGGGAGGAAAAACAAAACCTTGCACTCTTAGTATGACTTCAGCTTATTAGCCACCCCCACAGGCTTTTGCTATACGCTGAGTCTGGTTTTTCTAGGCAGGCCACACTTGAGCGACTGAGTTCCAGAGTCTGTCACCTCATGGCTCACGTCTCCAGACACTTGGAGAAGGCTTAGTGGAGGAATGAGTGCTGACATCTGAGGTATGACCACTGACAGCCGAGGTGGCAGAAGTGGCCTTTATGCTATAAGACTGTCAAAGATGTCCCTCCAGACGGGAGAGGGTGTGACCCCTCACAGACCCTTCCACGTGCTTTTCCCAAGTGGAAACAAATTCACCTGAGGGATGGCGAGTCACAGGCTTCCGATTCATTTCGGATTCCCAGACATCCGCTGGGCAGCACCTCTCCTCTGGCCAGCCGCCTTTCCCCCAGGCTCCACAACCTCCCGAGTCTCCTTTGATCATCTCTGGGCTCTGACTGTCTCCATTTTGCTTGTCCAGCTCGTGAGTTCATTTTTAACTTGCTTGCTACATTGAACTCTCGTCACTAAAATGGATGTGGTTTCTGCCTTTCTGACAAGTTTTTCAGGTTATCGTTTTAACTCAGCCTCGTTGTCTTCTCTTCTGGGAACATTATCTGTTTCTTAATGCCTCTCTTAGTGGGCCTTTGACTTTCCTTCAGTCCTTTTGTTGGAACCATAGCTTGAGTTTTCAGGAGACAACAGAAAGCCTATCTTGGTTAGGGCACTAATCAGGTGGTAAAGTTCCTGGACATGGCCAGGGACTCCCACTTAATTTCTAATAATAATAATAATAATAATAATAATAATAATAATAATTCAAATCTAGGTTTGGAAAATGTGTGTTTTTACGGAAAGCAGGCTAACTACCCAGGCTTGCCCTGTTGGGAGCATGCAGAGGAGAGAGAAGCCAGGATGTTTCCACGGGTCACAGAGAAAAAAAAGTGGATTCCAAAGGGAAACAGGAAGAGATACAAACGTGGAAAAATTAAAACGAAACAGATGGTTGCTGGAAGCTTCTAAGAGGAAGTGTTTGTGGTGTATTTTCTTGTTTATCGGCATACTACAGAGTTCACACCCGGAAAGTGTACAGGAAGTGTTGAGGCTGCGTGGCTTTAGGATGTGCGCAGCCGTCACGGGGTCACGTGCTTTGTCCTGTCGGGTGCCCTAACGCGGCTGCCCCACTGCATCTTTGGCTGTTCGGGAGAGATGAGCTGTGTTGCTTGACCTGCCTGAGACATTCCTACTTACAAGACTAGTTTGTAGAACTTAGTGATTCTGTTACGGTTTTTAGTTCACCTCTAACCTGAGATGTAGCAATGCCCGTCTTAGAACCTTTCAGATAGATGGTTCTTTCGCAGTGACTACCAGCCAGTCTTCCAGCCTGGAAGACTTTCCTTCGTCATTTAGTGAAGGAGCCTCACAGTAGTGCCAGCCTCTCAGAGGGCCAGAGGATGAAGAGAAGACAGTGCAGAGCCTCCTCGAGGCAGGGAGGGTAGTTGGCTTAGCCATGCTCCCTTGCTTCTCGTGGGAGACACCCTGTCACTCGCACAGGCGTGGAGGGACCCTCTTGCCGACAGTCTCTTTCTTTCCCTGATGGACTGGAGAGAGGATGAGCCCGGACCGCTCAGCCTCCACACCCACAGAACCAATGTTCTTTCTGTCGTTTGGAAAGTTGAACATCCCTAATCCCCCAGCCTGGAATCAGCGAAAGAGGAGACATTTAAATCCCATTTAATTGCCTGCCCGTGCCTTTCCCACTGGCTCCTGGGCCCTGAAGAAAAACGGCCACGCCAGGATTCTGAGCAGAGTTACTGTGATTCCTTCCAGGCCTGGCTAACTAACTGATCACATGCAGTACGCGTTCGTACCTAAGGACTAATTAATGCCTGATGACGTCTGTTGCTCCAACCTTGCTCTTTTTGTTTCATTATTTTTTCTTTCCTCCAAAAAGATGGATATATTAAAAAAAAAAATCTCAAGAAGTAGGATGTATCTGCTGATTAAAAGTTTAAATGACAAAAGCTTGTTATAAGTGAAAAAAAAAAATGAGAGTCCGCTCCCGCCCCCACCCCAGTCCCGCCACTCCCACTCTCAAGGGGCAGTGACAGCGGTCACTTTCACACTGACGGTGTCCAAATTTTCAATTTCAGTCCCCAGGTCCCGCTTGAGTTCCACAATCCAATCTCTAACTTGCTGAGCCTAGATGCTGATTTATAACAATTTCTATTTTCCATCTCGCTGTTTGTTGTATTTACGTATTTGAGCCACGTGAAATCCTTTGGAATCTTGGCAGATGGACCCAATCCATAAGTCCAGCCATCAACTGATTAAGTTTTAGTCTGCCTGTCCGTCTTCTGCCTGTCTGTCTTGTTGGCTCCTCGAAGTAAATCCCTGCTTTTTCTCCCTCCCCCTCCCCCCCAACCCTTTTTCCTCTTGAGATCCACCTTCCTCTCTGGTCTGAACTCTCTTCCTCACAGGGCAGCGCTGTCTAATGAGAGAGCTGTCCCTCTAGGCTGCAGACGATCGGTCGGTCACCTCTGTGCATTCTCACACTTCGGCTGCTGGAGGTCAGCCAGCCCCTCCTCGGACTTGGCCGGTTACTCCGGCCTCTCGTCCCAACAGCACTCTGCTGAGACTTAACTTCCTAAACCCGAGGCTCCTCAAGTCCCTTCCCCGCATGGCCACAAACACATTTTATCCTAATGCAGTTGAAGCCCTCACCACATCTGGCTTTGACTTCTTGGTTTTCCTGCGGCTTGGTTTTCCGTGTGCTCAGTGCGCCCCCTGTCCTGGGCAGTCAAGGCTCTGCTCTCTGTTGAGGTATTTATTCCTCTGGCCTTCTCGTTGCAAAGAGAGGCCTGGCTTGCGTTCTATATTCTCCTGGTCCTGGTGCGTTCTCAGTGTAGGGTGTGGCCATTTTGCCTGTGTCAGGATTATAGTTTGAACCCCCGCTTCCATTCATTAGAGGTGGTTTTGTTCTTGTTTTCTTTCGAAAGACCGTAGGACTTTTAAATGCCATTTAATGCTCTGTAGTAAGTCCTCGGGTAGACCCTTCTTAGATTTTTCTTGAAGCTTTGCTTTGAGAATCTTAATCGTGAGTCTGCAGATCAGGCTACTAGCGAGCACAACCATGTGGTTGCTGGGAATTGAACTTAGGATCTCTAGGAAGAGCAGTCGGTGCTCTTAACCTCTGAACCGTCTCCCCAGCCTGGGACTTATTTTTAACATTTCAGTGATAATACATCTCTGCACCCACAGCTACCCACTGCAGTGAGTCTCTGACCAGGTTGGGGAACAGCACAAATCTACAGGTGTAAATAGAATGATCTAGAGGACAGTTGGATAACATGAACATTTGGATGTGTAAAGAAGCGCTACTGTTTTGGAAACTAATTAGAAATACAGGTATTTTTTTCTTTTTTTAATGAAGTTTCAATAGAAGTAGCCCACATTTAGTGCTCCTCCCAGAAGACATGGGCTATCAAGTGAAACTCTCAGCGGCAGGCACAGGTTGTTAAGGTCCCAGAGATAACCAGAACCAGTCAGGCTTTTTCCATTGCTCTTGGCTGCCCACCCCTCAGTAGATGGTAAGACTCTGTTGCTGAAAACATCATCCTCTTTGGTGGCACGACACTGAGAAATCAATCTGGAATTGACCAGGAAACTCATTGCTGGGTAGCTTTCATAGTTCTAGAAGGCTCCATACGGGCATCTGGTCTTACCCAGTGCTGGGCCAGGCACGCTGCAAAACTGACTTCCCAGGCAAGACGTGCTCACTGTGCAATAGTGGTGTGACTCTGAGGAGAAGCTTGGGTCTGACATCTGTTCCCCAGGAGGGAATTCATCCCCGATGCTGGGAACAGGGTTGCTTGTTTTGTTGCTTTCTTTCAATGGTGAGAGGATGATGTGCTGTTGACTTGTTACCACGTGGAGTCATAAAAGCTGCCTGGTGATAAGATGTGGGAAGGCC
The DNA here is from genome assembly GCF_000001635.26 of Mus musculus. NCBI lineage: Eukaryota > Metazoa > Chordata > Mammalia > Rodentia > Muridae > Mus > Mus musculus. Next base: position 113,873,463 of record NC_000079.6, read on the forward strand.
AGTTTACTCTCGAGTGACCTGTCTGAGCTCTCCTGAATTCCATCCAGTCTCAAGCTAAGGAACAAGGCCTTGGGAGAGACTTCCTCACCCTTCCCTGCACGTGCACCTGCGTTTCTTCTTTCTTACACTGAGGGGGTCGGTGGCTGAGAGTGAAGGAATATGTGTCCCCACTCCTCTCTTAGCTGTCCCCTCCCTTCAGCTGCACAGATGCTCCAACCCCTTAAAAGGGACCGACTTCCCACGCTTGATGAACAAAGCAGCGGTTCTGGTTTGTTGCGGGCCCCGCCCTGCCAGAGTTCACCGGGACTGGACTGTCCTGCAAAGGAGAGATTCGTATGGTGGCCCAGATCCCTTTTGCTATTTTTACCTTCTGTTTTGGGTTTTGTTTTCCGTGTTCTGGGAATCAGCCAAGCAAACCTGGAGGTTGCAGGACACATTCGGAAACATAAGGTTACATTGTTGCCTCACTTGATCTTGAAATCTTTAGCTAAAGATGATTCCTCTAACTGGAATATCCCAAGGGACTGGTTTAAAGTTTGCCCCCTCCTTGGCTTTTTTTGTTCACTGGACGGCTCTTGTAGCTGAGGGGCATCCATCCATCCCCCAGGAGTGGGAGAGGGCCTGGGGTTCGGGAAGCCCTTTCTTACCCTTCTAGGATTCATCCTTCATTTCACGCTGGCTCACTTTTGTTCTTACCTCTAGACTCCCTTCTGTTTTCCTTCTCCCCTTTCCCTCTTTTCTTGCTCTTTCTCTCTTCTGACTCTGCTCCTTACGTTTCTGGCCAAATATGTTTCTGGGAGCCCATGATTTGTTGCATGTTTGGGGGCTGTCCTGTTCTCAGCTTGATGGAAATTTGGCATTCGTGTAAAATCGGTTCCCTTACATCTAGGTCTTTGTGTGAAATCCACACTTAGGAAGAGTAGGGCTTTAGATAGATAGATTTGTTCTTGTACCAGTTAGAGTCTCATTAACTGATCTCTCTCTCTCTCTCTCTCTCTCTCTCTCTCTCTCTCTCTCTCCCCGTGTGTGTGTGTGTGTGTGTGTGTGTGTGTGTGTGTGTGTGTGTGTGTGTGCGTGTGCCCGCACACCATCACCTCAAGTGCTTTCCCTGTTGTAAAATAAAAGACAGGTCCCGGAAGAGCACTCTCTTTCAGCGTGGTTCATTTACAGTGAAGTCAGTCTCCTTGGCTCCTGTGTATCAAGGTGTGTTTCCCCTTCTCTCTGGGCCTTGGACACAATCCCGGGAAAAGCCCAGGAAATCATTTCTGTGACCCTGTCTCCCGCCTTCCATGAAACGTACCACAACCCTTGTACTATGAGCCTAAATGGAGAATATCAAAAGTGAACACAAAAACCCCACATACACCCACCCGACCTGTGATACAGACTAAAGGTAAAAAAGTGGGGATTCTTTTCTCCATTATGGTGAAGCCATCTGGGGAAAGAACGTAGGTTTTCAGTAGAAACAAAGTCTCAGATGGGAGAAGGGCCAGTGGCACCTCCCCGACCCGCGCCTTAAATTCTAGATTTTTGTTTAGGATTAAAGAGGAAGAAAAGACACATCGACCAACCCCACTTTGAATTTATAAACCTGGCCTTCCAGTTTACTGCTTGCCACCAGTTCCCAGAGGCTCCACCAAGAGTAATAAATGATATGTGTTGTGTCATCTGGGGGTTCTTGATGGTTTCAGAGAGAGAGAGAGAGAGAGACAGAGAGATTATATGGGGCTTGCTATTTAATTGAATTAGAAAATAGGTCTGTAAGTAAACAGAACCAGGACATAGTGTCCTGACTGTGCTCCGCGGTCTCTTGGAGTGCCCAGGGCGCTGAGAGAGTGGCATGATGGGAAGGTGCTGCTATTCCAGCGGAAAATGCTTGCGTCCTGGGATCCCCTACGGGGGTTTCCAGGTAAGGAGACGCGTCAAACTCGCGCCAGGAAGCCATCTACAGGGAGAACCCGGCTGACTAAAGTTCAGTAGCAGATTCCACACAGGGCTCTAGAAACTGTCTGGCTCCTTTAGAGTCTTCTGCAAAGGAAAAGAAAATGGAGTTTGTGGGAGGGTGGGAGTAAACTGTGTTTATCAGCTGGGTCAGCTTCTAAGCTTCTTTGACCTTGATGGCAAACACGTTTTCCCTGTCTGCCAGTGCCCTGTGTGGACATAGGGTAACCGGTAACTTTTCAGTGCCGTATAATCTGTAAACATGTATAAATCAGGGCACCGCGGTGGTCAGCCACTGCCCATACAGTTGAAGTTCTCATGCGGTTATAGGTGCATCATAAAATGAGGAGATTGGTTTTAAAATCTATCCCAGAAATGTCTTTATTTTCTGTGCTTAAGACCAGAGAGTCTGGTAAGTCTTGGCTTCAGTTAACACTGCTGCCTTTAATCTAAGATGTCAGTGACTTATTCTCACTGTGGCTACAGAAGGACAGATTTTTTTTTTTTCCCTTTTTGGTTTAGTTCCTGATTTTTTCAGACTGGTTACCCAATCGCTTTAAAGGACGTTTAGTATGAACAATGAGCCTTTGGACCACAAAGTTCCTTATGTGCTTACAATAAAACTACATTATGGAATGTTATCAGTGACTATTGCTTCTTTCTCTCTTTTTTTTCTTTCTTTTCTTTTCTCACAGAGAAACCACTATGATATACATTTCGTGGATTCAAAACCCAGACTTTAAAAAAAAAAAAAAAAAGGTCCCCAAAGAACTTGTATTTAATTAATATATAATTTATTTAATTAGTTCCCTGCCTCTTTTGTGGTGATTGTCTTGATTTCTGGTTCCAGTTTTTACAACAGGGAGAGTTTCAGGCATTTTTCTGGTTCACCTCACGTTGTCCACAAGGCGCCCCACCCTACCCTTCCCACCCCCGATCCTCTGGTTGGTGAACTTGAGACTTGGTGCAGTTTTACTCTCTTTCACGCCCGTCCTCTCTCTGTGGCGGCTTTGCAAAAACAGTTTTGTGCAAGCAGACATGACTTAACTCTACTCCGCACATAGAGAACTATTCAACTTCACTTTTATGTGTTTTGAATACTGCCTCATGCAAGACTGTGACAGCAATAAAGTATGCATGGGCAACCTTGTTTTAATAGCAAAAGGGAGCTGCTTTTAATTAATAAGTGGATCTCTTTATGTCTGGGATTTTCAGTTTATTTTGTGGTTCTTTAGAGTTCTTCAATTATGCGGCCTAAAAGGACTATGTTAGTGGAGACTAAACCCCTTTTAAAAATTCTGTCACCTAAATGTTTTCTGTCTGTAATCTCTGGGTTTTTTTTTTTTTTTTCTTCAGATTACTGTTTTTTCTTTCTTTTTTTTTCCTTTCTTTCTTCCTTTCTTCCTTTCTTTCTTTCTTTCTTTCTTTCTTTCTTTCTTTCTTTCTTTCTTTCTTTCTTTTTTTAAATGCAAAAACCAACAGGACCCCTCTGTAGCAGTTTTTGTCCAAAGCGTTAGCAGGTATAGCCCACAATTGCAACTTGTATACTGTAAGCCACAGTGGAACTCAGTACCACGTTCTCCAATGGATGATCTGCGTGCAGATCTGTACTCTTCACTTGGGACATCACAGAAGCTCCATTTAAACCAAAGGGTCCGGTTGTATTTCCTTCTCCTGACATCTGCTTGTAAGCGACTTAGAAATAATCAGTTGAACTCCTATAGGAGAACCATCTCCTGGAGGCTACAAGAGTCCTGGTGGCAACCATTGTGACAACCACCTTATCTATAGATTTTTTAATCAGCTCAGTCAAAACCTAGAATACCATTTTGTCTTATGACTTCCCCCACCAGATCGCTTTCATGAATGTCCATACGGGTGAGTGTATCCACGGGTGCTTGTTGCGGACTTATGCCTGTTTGTTCTCTTTGAAGCAAGATCTGCCTGAGAAACACACTTTGGGGATTGAAAGGAACTGTCTAGGCACGATCATTTCATAAATACAGGAGATAGTAACCTTGATGGGTTTTTCACAGAAGATCTCACATGTCAAAGCCAGAAAACAAAGCCACACTTTAGAATGGTGCTTAGAAAAAATGAAAAAAAAAAAATCTTTCTCTCTAAAAGTGAGACCTGGGTTTTTCTGATTTCTTTCTGGCATCTTGGCGCCGCTGACCTGGCAGTGTGTCACATCAGTCAGTAGATGGCAGTACTGTTCCACGGCAGCACTTTTTCAGATCCTTGGACGCACTGTCTAACATTTCATTACAGTCTAATTTTGAAAATGCCTGATTAGCTACATTAAGCAATGTTTGGGTGATTTTTTCCCCCCTTTTAAACTTACAGAATTACAACCACAGCCTGAAAGGAAGCCATTATTGGTAGACAACATGATTATCAGTTGCAATTTAGCCCGTGTAATAGGGGTGCAGTGCATAGATGTTTAATTATATTTGTAAAGGCAGTCAGTATAAATATATAAAATGGTTAACAAGAATGGTTATGATTTCCCAGTTATTTTAGATCAGTATTTTTATCTGACCTCTCCCTCGAGCACCACCGAATCATTACGGAGAATCACGCCAATGGAATAGTTCTTAGTTCTGCTGAGAAGTCTTGGCGTATAATTAACTCACTGACTAAGCTAGCTCACATCTGTACAGTGGATTTCTTTGGAAGTTAGGACAAGGGCCGTCCTTGGAAAAGGTGGATTATGTTCTTGTGTTGGGTCTCTGCAGGTCTCTCAGGCATTGTATAGTTCAGAAAAACAGGCTGTTCTTTCGGGTTTTTTTTTTTTTTTTTTGGGTTGTTGTTGTGTTTTGTGTGTGTGTGTGTGTGTGTGTGTGTGTGTGTGTGTGAGATCTAGATTATGTTAACCAGCCAGCTCTGTGGTTTAGGATGAATGTAAAATAAAAACATTGTCACTCGCACTGGAAACTTGTGCCGTTGGTTGGCAGTTGAGGCACTCCAAGACGTTTTCTTATTTAACATACTTGACTATGGGGAAACTCCATGTTGGATGGGGTGTTAAAATTGGTAGATCCTCCCTCCCCCCGTTAAGAAACAAAAGCATTATGTTATTAATACTACATTTGAAATGTTTTTGTTAGGAAATACTTTGGGAAGTGTCTTCCTTGGAAATTGAATGTTAAGAACATCAGAACATCACCCCCCCCCCCACACACACACACCTGTCAGTCTTTGGTTTTCTCATCGATTGACTGGATACATCACCAGCGCTGTAAAATCATAGCCCTGGGCTGGCCTTCTAAAAATTCACATTTTAGAAGCGGCAGTGCGTTCTTGCTGTGATCCCGCGTTGCCTCTGCATATTCCAGCAGATACACTTGAAGGACACGAAGCGTCTGCACTTTGCGGGGCAGAAGGGATTTGCCTCAGTTCCCATTTGAAGCTTCCTCTATGTGGGTAAATCTCTAGTAACCGTGCAAGCTGGAAATTTGCTGCATAAGCCACAGTCTTCTGATAGACAAAGCATGTAATTTCTCACTGGTTTTGCTGAGTAACCCACCGCCCGTGGCCTGGATAACACACTAGGACAATTCATCTAGTTGAATGTGTGTGTTTGTGCACATCCATACATACATAATGCAGACACTCCGATTATAACCACTATAAAATAGAATAAAATAAAATAAAATACGCCGGTGGGAATTTGTATGACTTAGGCCGAGTGAATGAAATAGAGACATGACATATTTATTGCCTCTTAGCAGACAGAGATAAGTATAATAATAACAACATATGCTAAGGTGTTTTGTGTCATGGACACCCCACCCTACCCCCATTAGGTTCTGATGGGAGATGATGTCAGCCAGCCAGGAAGCACAGGCATCAAGCTCACTGGTAGCACTGCCCAGTGGAGTGAAACACTTGCATCAAGCAAGAACTCCCTTCCAGCAGCAAGGTGGTGAGAGTCAGAGAGTGCCTCTGTGCCCTTTAATGATGTATTTTAAAATTGTGCCTTAAAATGGTAGAAGACATGTGTTTATGAAAGTGCTGCTCAATTCCAATTTTAATTTATTGGTACCTTATTGAATGTGGGGAAACGTCAAGATTCTTCGTGTTTTGACCCACACGCAGAGATTTCATGAGCAGTGTCCTTCTCCAGCCTGCTGTAGGATAAGGGTACAGGGGGTGGGGGTAGCAGGGGGTGTGGCGTGGGGGGCTTCATTTCTGTTTTATGCACAGCCAGACTTGCTCTTATGTTTGTAATATTTAAAGGAGTTCAATAGGAGGCCCACGATTCTTTGATCTGATGCCACATTCAGTTTAATGAGAAAGATTTTTCATATTGCGGGTATTGAACGTCTCCGCCACTTCAGACCGATACGTTATAATATTCGATTTACACCTTGTACCCATCTTTTATTTCGCATCCCCGAGTCCGCCCTCTTCCCCTCTGCTGAAACAGGTAATGACAAAGATCCTCCTCAGATCAATTTTTGTAAAGGGGCACCCCGACGGGTACCAAGACTGAAGCGTGACATGAGCCTTTTCCCAATACAATGGGTGGCCTAACATTCCTCTGGAAGCCAGGCTCATTAAATATTCGGTTCCTCCACCACCCTCCCCTTCCTCCCCTTCCCCCCCTCACACACTTCGCTCACTAAGTCTGGGGGTTTCTTCACTGAAGACTTAGGAAAATTGCTTTGCGTTCTCAGATTGAATTTTTTATGTGTATGACTTCATGATAGCATTAGCATGTGCTTTGATCCATGTGTGAATGGCACTGGGTCGGCGCTTATTGCCACATCCAGATGGTGTTACAGGGAACAAACAGTTGTGTTTTAAGATTTCTCAATAGACTGTCTAGACTGTCCGTGCAGCAGGCAGATACAGCCACCCATCAAATTAGCGTTTGTCAGATTTATGGTAATGGTTCACCAAAGCCTTCCTGTCATTGACATTAAGATTTACGCCTCCAAAGTTATTTTGTCTTCCACAGAATATAGCTTGCGATTGCTCGGATTTAAAAAAAAAAAAAAAAAAAGTTGAAGACAGAAAAGTCTCTGTGAATGTGAGCTGTTTCTGAATGAAAAGAAAAATATAAAAGGAATTAAACAGTGGCTGCGGCTCAGGGTCTGTATTGATTAGGGAAAGGCTCCCTTCCCGCCTCGCCCATCCTGTTCCCATCCCCCCACAAGTGATAAGACGGGAACTCCGAGGTGGCTGGTGTCTCCCATTTGCCCCTGGTGGAAAGAAAAACATGTATGTGGGGGACTGTGGCCAGATTTTGCCCTTTCATGTTGTTACTTCTAGTAATGTGATCTGCTGTCCCATCGCGGTGGGAGTAACCTTTTGACAGGCAGTATGTCCACTCTCAGTGGAAATGGTTTCCCATGTCTGGCCAGGCTGCCTTTGATCCTACCTCCTTCCAGCGTGGGGTCACAGCTACCACGGCTCTTCCGAGAGTCACAGGTTTCCTCGAGGAAAGCGAGAGACACAGGGGCTTAAGATAAATAAATAAATAAATGTGACCCAAATCCCTCTCCGGTGTTCAATCATCAATGCTACAGAGCTGGGGAGGGTCGCACATGCCATGCCACAGGGCATCTCTGGGTGGGACCTTTCAGGCGGAACCGACCGAGCACGCATTTTTTAATGCTTGGGTCACAGGGACGAGCCTTTGCGCCTCTTTCATCCAAAGCAGTTTGAGGAGTGAGGGCCATCTCCATCCTGAACATGCCGAGACATGTCTGGAACTGCGTTTTCCTATTATTGTCCCTTGGTGTGGATGAGTGGCTGGGAGGCTGTGGGCGGGCGGGAGGGTTAGAATTCTGAGACCGTGGCATGGCAGAGAGTATGGAGGGAACTGACTTGGTGGGGGCGGAAGGCTCCAAGCACCAAAGCAAGTTCTTTCATTTCTCTGAGACCTGGCATTTGGGAAAACCCACGCAGACCGTCTTGATATGTCAGAGTGGAGATAGAGAAGGGTGTCTTGTCTTATTCTTCCCCAGGCAGTAGTAATGGAGGTGGTATCTATTACTGAGTGCAAGGAGGGATTAGAGGGCTCCCTGATAGCTCTCTCTGGTCCCCTTGTGGCTTTTCCTTGCTGCTTCCAGGTTCTTCCTTCCCTTTTGGCCCTTGCCATTCAGCCATCCTTTGGTAGACTGCCAAGAACTCTGCTTTTAAAGGCCTCTCCTATGTGGGTTTGAACTGAATTGTGAACGGTTTGTCAGCTGCATCAAAGATGCTGTAATTTGGGGTTCAAGGTAAATCTCTCTGCATTATGTTCCATCCCCTCCCCCCCAGAATAGTGAAATAATGGCTTTTCAGCTTTGCTTCCATTCAAGACTTCCCGTTCTATGTCCTAAGTTACATTTTTCCTGCATTGATTCCTCAGGATATTAGGGTTTCTCTTTATTTGCTTTTTAGCATGAGTTATGACCAATTTATTGGAAAGAGTCTGATTACCTAAGTTGTAAACTTAGATGATTTCCCAGAAAAATAGTGGGAACATTTTGTTGAATGATTTTTTTTTTCTCCTTCCAAAGCTGCCCCTTGCCTCTTGCCGTTTCTTTCTTCTCCTTGTTCTACTTAACTCGAAAGGTTACTTACTCACTTTGTATTCTGCGACGCACATTTCTTCTGGACACTCTGTGATCTTTCCTAAGTTTTGATGAACTAGTACATTGTTAAGGGGACCATCATTTGGGTGAGGTCTTCCAAGCTCTGCTAAAGATGCGTTGCCATCCTGTCTTTCCACAGACTCTTCAGGGTTTTGACAGTAGAGAGGGTGCTGTAGGGTGTCCAGTCCTTGGCCAGCTACAGCACTTACCATTTTGGACTTGAAAACTATTTTAAATTCGCTGTAAGAAGAAACAGTATAAATTTTACAAGACACATTTATAGTGTTTTTAAAAAGTTAACTACCCTTCTTACACTTTTGTTTTGCGGGAAATTGGAAGGGTTGAATGGAATGCTAGTCTTTTAGCAATGTGTGAAGTTCTTTAAGTAAAATCCCCCCCCCACCCCCCACCTTTAGTTAAAGGCTCTCCTCTCTCCTCCACAATGGTCATTGGAGTTTCCTGTTTTTCGAAGGGAGTTATGACAGTCCATTTTATGCCTTGTTTATTTGATCAGATGACATATTTAAAGGAACCACAGGATGTTAGAGCTTTAGGGGACCTTAGAGGGGGTCTTATTTAACAACCTCATTTTTCTAGTTGTAGAAACGGCGGTTTGGATAGGTTAAGTACTTGACGTTGTCGGGAAAACCGTTCCCCATCTCTCAGTTTACGTTTACGGGACTAGTGATAGATGTGCCTTTAATGCCTCTGAATTTTCTTGTGCTCTCGCTGCCTCCATTTGACTAATGAAAGCACATTTCATCTTGTGCAGCAGATTTTATATATATATATATCTCAATGGAGAAAATATAAACTACGGAGCCCCATGAAACACACATTGTTCAATGGGTAGGCAATACCCGCTTTCCCTTTCAGCCAAGGCTGCAGTGTGTCTAACATGGGGCAGTTGTGAACTTGCCTAAACTACTTACACCCTGTACTGTGTAAGAGACTTGAAGGCACTCACAGCTTTCCACACTGTCTTGTGGTTGTTGCTTGGTTCTGAGCAATAATCTCATGGTGTGTGTGTGTGTGTGTGTGTGTGTGTGTGTGTGTGTGTGTGTGTGTGAGGGGGGCTACTGGGGCGTGGGGGTGGGAACTTCTCCTCTCTTGTGAAGATGGGAGGGATCCCTGTTGCTTACTTGCTCAGGTCCCCTCCCCCAGCTCTTCTTTGTAGTCTTCTCTGTTTGCATATGGCTGTGGCTTTTAGATGCTAGGTAGCTTTTCTGACTGTCTTGGGAGAGACAAAGACTCTAGCTGCTTTTCAGTCCTGTTTGTCTAAACCAGAGATTGGCATTTTTATTAATCTGGTGATTGGGAAGTTATAGCAAATGGGCTGAGTGTGTCTTTCTAGGCACTGCTGTTGGGACACAGCTTTGTCCGTTTGGTATTGAGTGTAGCTGTGACAAAGTTGGATATCGACAAAGACTATATACTGCCTCTAATCCTGTATGAATATATGGTCTACTTGACGAGTGTGTGTTTGTGTGTACGTGTGTGTGCACGTGCACTTATGTGTGTGATACATACATGTGTGTGTATACAGAGGGGTGGTTGTACACATGCTATGTACGATCTCTTCCCCTTTAAATTTGGTTGGACTTCATTGAAAACACCATAGAGTGACTTTTAGGGTACTTGCAGGCAATCACATTCTTAGTAGAATTAACCAGTGATCTAGATCTTTAACACATCTGTGCCCTGGCATTTTTTTAAGCTATTGAAATTATTCTTCGTTTGGCTAAGCAGGCAGGGATGTTCCACATAACCGGATCCCTTATTGTGAGCACTGGGCACTTTTCCTTTTCTCCCTAAACTTTCTCGCTGTAAATCAAGATTGCTCAGGAGGTAAAAGTGCCACCAAACCTATGAGCCGAGTTGGATCGCTGGGACTCCCTCCCAGGAAAGGACGAACTGATTCCTTGTTGTCACCTGACCTCTAGGTGCCGACAAGGTGATACCAGGTGTCTACACTCACACACACACACACACACACACACACACTCACACACACACACACACACACACACACACACACACGCACACAAACACACACACCTAAATAAAATCATTTTTTTAAAAAAGAGGCTTCTGATCTTATAACTGTCCAAGGGATTGCTTCCTGCAGCCTAGGGAAGGAAAGGTGTCAGGTCTTCAACCAGCGAAGTCTTCTGGTAAACCTTAGAGCCCCACGGTACAACTCAGTCAACTCCTCCTTTGGAGCTATTGCTCCCCTTCCCCCTCCCCATCTCCCTTCTCTTCCTAATCCAGACTTGGTGTCTAGTGACCTGTAGGACTGTGAGAAACCAGCAGCAGCTCTGTAGCAGCCGGCGGTACCATGTGTACCCCAAACCAGTCACTGACCTGATAGGAGGGGAAAAAAAGAATAACCTCAAAGCAAAACCCTTTGGACCTGACTGATTGAGGACGATAGAGCACCCCTTATGCATGCGGCACCGAGCAGATAACTAAAAGTGTCTTTCAAAAACATGTGTGCTTATTTTTGTGGATACAAGTCTCAGTAGTATCTCTCCTTGCTTTGCAGACTTGGTAATGAATTATTGCACCAAGGCCACTCCGTCGGTGTCTAGAAGACTCCGAGCTAATCACAGGTTGTTTGTCAACTTAATTTAACTTCTCTGTCACACTTAACGTGTTCAAGGAAAAGAGATTTTACAATATGCATTCAGAGTAGTTTGCAGTTGTTAGATGTTCCTGCTTGTCAGGTATCTTTGTGGCTGTTGGAAACCCCTTGGAGATTCGTTGCTTCAAACCACAACAAAACATCCTTTGGAGAAACCAAAGTCCCCATGTCCACATTAGTCTCAATAGGACATCCAGAAATGCCTTATAATCTTCAGGTCTTAGAGGGTTAGCCATATGCAGGTGTCCATCAGCGAGAGAAACCATCTGAGGATAGACTAGAGTGGGTACATTTCATGATGACATCTTGCAATGCTATATCTCGATAATGTATTCAGGATATATTGTAGTACAGTTGACATTGTATTGAAAGGCCATGTTGGTGTCTTCAGGTCACACTCCTTAGCCATAGATTTCCAAGGACATGTTAGAATTAGTTGGAGAGTGAGTATAGACTCCAGTACCAGCAGATAACACTGATATATCACTTGCATCAAAATGCTCTTGCCTTACTGAGGGGATGGTAGTTCATGAAAGAAAGAATTTTAATTCGACTGGAGAATTTTACGGTGTGGATGCCCTGTCATAGATTCTTTTTTTTTTTTTAAAGATTTATTTATTATTATACATAAGTACACTGTAGCTGTCTTCAGACACTCCAGAAGAGGGTTTCAGATCTCGTTACGGATGGTTTTGAGCCACCATGTGGTTGCTGGGATTTGAACTCCAGACCTTTGGAAGAACAGTCGGGTGCTCTTACCCACTGAGCCATCTCACCAGCCCCCATAGATTCTTAGCAGGTATTTTAAAGCAGGTATGTTCAGCCATATCCTATAGGAAATTTTACTTTGTAACAAAGCAAAGCCTCTTGTGAATCGATCTTCTTATGTTTGCCTGCTTGCCTTTCAGCTCACGGTGGAAGACAAGAATGAATATAGTTTTGTTATTGTATCTCAAAATATTAAGACACAAAGAATAGATTGCATGATCTCTACCCAGAGTTCCCTGTAGTTTTCAAGTAACTGTCTCCCCAGTTATTCTGAATGCACAGTCTAATGAATAAAACGCTGTAATCTCTTACATCACTGTAGCTTTATAATGTGAAGAGGAAAATGTGACTTAAGAAAAAGGTAGCTGGTTTTTTTTTTTGTTATGAATTAATAACAGATAAAAAATTAGACTGCCAGTTTCAAAGGCCTGGGAAGAATGTTGACTTTACAAATAGCATTCACAAATTCGTCTTTTTTTAATCCAGCATGTCTGGCCAGGGTCTAGGCACCTCAGCTGATTGGAGGTGAGTAATTTCTCTTCATTAAACGTTCTTTCAAGTAACAAAGACCTCAAGATACTCCTTTGAGAAGAAGAGTGCTACTGCACTGCCGAATACAGGCATACATAGTTTTCTAATGATTTCATGAACATACAAGTGGATACATGAGTGTAGACTGAGTCGGATTCCACATCTCTTACCTTGTGTATTATTTAGTAATTTTTCTTTAAAAATCAGGGCTCTAGGTCAATATATATTTAAAACGTCAAATTATTTCATAGACACGTAAAAGTGAGCTGTGATTCCCTCCTCCTCCTCCTCCTCCTCCTCCTCCTCCTCCTCCTCCTCCTCCTCCTTCTCCTCCTCCTCCTTCTCCTCCTCCGGTTTTGTTTATTTTCAACTATTTGGTTTTTGTTTTTATTTTTCTTTATTGCTGTGTCCCTGGTCAGTGTGTTCACACTGCTGCTTCGTGCCTGTCTGATTGACATCCTCAGTGGCTCCCAGCCTCAGACGGAGGATTAACATTCTCCTCTCCTTGTTCTCCTCAGCAAACAGTTTTTCCCCTCTCTCACCTCTTCCTGCCACTGCCAGGATGTTAATGCTGGGGACTTGGGTAGATCTAAGTCTCTTCGTTGTCCTGTTTTAAAAAAATGGTAGACATGGTTGACATGGCTGCCGTCTGCTGCAGCACGCTCATGTGTCGTTCCCCACCCCCCCAATCTGATTTCCCTTAGGGTGAATTATTGTGATATTTCCTTAGTTGCTATGTCATTGATTTATTCGCGTTTGCTCCTTTTCCCCCCACCCCCACCTCCACCCCGAGTCGTAACAGATCTTCTCTTCCTAATGTGATAATCAGGATGGTATCAAATCCTGTCAGATTAACCTTCTTGGTGACTCTTCCTTCTCCCAGAGCCCCCGATCTGCTTCTTTTTGGTCTGATGGCTGTCTAGGGCTGTGTGGCTGTCATCTGTGGTGGCCCTGGCCCCTGAATTGCTGTGCTGGGGACCCCTTCTCCTGTGAGGTCCCCTCTGGCATCCAGGTCTTCTTTCTTCGCTCACCCCAGGGTGCATGGGAGGTCACGATTTTGAGACCTTTCTTATCAGTCTCATGATTGATGCCTTAGTGGGTGCGGATGGAGTCCTAGGCCGGCCATTATTTTCCCTCACGATTTCAAAGGCATTGTGCCATTTGTTTTTAAGTTTCTGGTGCGGCATCTCAAGGCACCGTTCTGTTTAGTCCTCGAGCCTTTGTCTCTAGCCTTTTTTGGTTGGCAGGATTTTGTTGATTTCTAATTGTGTTTGGCAACTGTAGTTTTTCTTACATTCCACGCTGTGTTTTGCTCTACAGCCCTGTGTGTAGCCAGGGCTAGGCCCTTTGAGGGGAGGGAAAATTCAAATCCTTAAGTTCTGCAAAGTCTGCTTGGAATTCTTCCCATTTCTCTTGGCTCTTTTTATAGCGAGGGCCTTAATTGTCAACACTTCTTTTTGTGTGTCTTTTTCAATTGGGTCCTATTTTCCAGGAGATTCGCCCCCCTCAAATGAGAGACTTTTCTTGTGTTTCAAGTTTCACCTCCCCTTTCCTGCTTGTTTTAGGACATGGCATTGCTGATTTCCTCTCGTGGATACCACGTATCTCATTTACTTGCTTTGAAAATACTTACTTTATGCCTCTGAGTGCTTGTCTGCCTGCCTGCCTGCCTGTCTGTCTGTCTGTCTGTCTGTCTGGATACCATGTGCACGCCTGTCACTCTCCCTTGCCAGGAGAGGGTGTCAGGTCCCCTTAGAAGCAGAGTTACAGATAGTTGTGAGCCATGTGTGGGGGACCAGGGACTGAACATGGGTCCTCTGCGAGAGCTGCCAGTGCTCTGAACGGCTGGATTGTTTCTCTGTGTACTTCTTGAGAAAAACGCTGTGGCCCTTGGACTCCTGAGCCTCCTCCCTCCCTCCACCTTCCAGGTACTAGGGCTGCAGACAGTGCTGCCATGGATTATGGGTTCTGGGGTTCAATGCTGGGGCTTTGTGCACACCAGGAAAGTACTCTCCTGGCAACTGCATGCTTACCCTGCCACCCCCATGTCTTTTAACTTTAGACTTTAAAACTGCCTGGCTATAGGCTTATATGCCGTATCTCTGCTTACTGGCGAGCTCTCACGCCTTTACTTTTTTCTGTGTTTTTGTTGCCTGTTGCTTTTATTAATAGCTTTTCTCAGACGTCTGGAGGTCCTTGCCTGCCTCTAATAGAAGGGTTCTCAGTCATCAGATCTTTAAGGTGTTTTCTCTTGGCTTTGGTTAGATTCTCCAACAAAGAAGCACCAGCTTGGTGAGGATAAGCCTGGTAGCCAGGGCTCAGAGGCTACTGTAGGGCTGGGTACCTGGTATCCCTGCTACAGTCGCACCATACTCTTCTTAGTGCTGTGTGCTTTGCCTGTAACTCATGCCTGAGGAATTCTAGAGGCGAGACCCTGTTTGGTCTTTTCAGGAAAAAGATGTGAAGTCTTGGGTGGCTGGGCCATTCGTTGTCTGGCTCCCTGAAGCTGGAGAGAGGACCTGAAATCCAATCCCGTCTTAGAAGAGCTTTGAGTTAGTCTGCTTTCGGCAGTATGCTGTCCTGCACCTGGGGTGCTGTCCCTTCCTGTGGGGGCCATTTGTTCATTTCTCTACTCTGCTTGTTTAGGTTTAGTGTCAGGCGTGCAGAGGATCAACTACAGTCTTGCATGTTCCTGGGAACAGGAGCTGTCTTTGATGTCTAAAGCCTCTGCAACAATTTAGAAATTATTTTAAAATTTTATTTGGGTGCAGTTTCAGGAGCAAGTATTCATCCTGCCCCTTGGATTAGAAGTCCGTTCCTTCTTTTCCTCCGTGACAGTCTTCCGGCCCAAAGGATGGCTACTACGTCTGTACGGCATGAGGGCTTCCGCAGAGCAGCGGTCCTGAGCGACAGTCTGTGCCTTTTGTGTCTCTAGGGAGGGGTAGCGTTGCAGGTCCCAGCGTCTGCTGCAGAGAGGCTTAATGAGCAGATGCAGAGTCTCCTTCTTCTCGTGCATGTACAGGGAGCAGTACCCTTGCAGTCAGGAGGAGCTGGGCGCGCTAGACGTGGGTCACGAGCTCTCCCCTCCTCTCAGTGGCTTTGGAACCCTTTTCACTGTCTGCTTACCTTGGGTCACTGGCCTTCTCCTCAGGAAGAGCAAGGCGTCTCTCAGGGGAGCATGGGCGATCAGAAAAGGGGACCCACAGCGTGCAGTGTGCTTTTGAGTGGCTCGGTGTTTTCACGAGTGGGTTTGGCTGTTAACTATCAGCATCCTGCATCTGGATTGCTACATGGAGGCTGTCGGAGCCTACCGGAGCCTACCGTCCTGGAACAGGAGGTGCTGGCATGGCTGCACTCCTGTATTTGGCTTCCTGTATCTTTCTCTTGCTCCCATTCTTCTCTCCCACTCACAGCTCCTCCGCTTCCACACCAGACTTTTCCATTTCTGTAGCGAATCAAGTCCTTTGCCTCCTTGGGCAAACTGCTGCTCCTTCAACCTGAACCCCTGTTCTCTTTATTCTCCGTCTGGTAACTCCTACTTTCAACTAAGTCAGCCCCACCCGACCCCTAGGCTCTCCATCTAAATTAGGCTACCTTTGTCAGACATCTCCGCACCCCCTCCCCCCCCAAGTTTTGGATGTATAATTGATTAACTGTTAAACTGTTTCGAGGTTCACAGTGCTCAGCTCTCAGAGCTTAACTGTCCATTCATGTGATTCCCCTCTTACTGTGTGGCTTCCTCTCTGTACTCTAACGTCCATGGGGGCAGGGAGTCTATCCTCCTTGTTCACCTCCAGCATCTCCTTCTTGGGGTGAATGATCAGTCAATCGATTCTGATCAAACGAACGAAGACTATCAGCTCAGGACGCCAATCCCGCTGGCAGCGTCTCTAAGCTGTAGCTGTAAAGGAGCCCTGGTTACTTTAAGTCCTGGAATCCGTTCTTTCCCCCTGCACAGTCTTGGGGCTGTATGCAAATTATGTAGCTTGCAGGATTAAGCAGGCTTAGATGTTGCACGTGATCGTTATAAAGCCTGTCAATGGTTTCTCCTAAGGTTTGTTTGTTTATTATTGTCTTCTGTTAGCTTGCCATTGCCCGGACACAGTTCCCGAGGAGACCCACCTGAAGGTGGGGCAAGGCTTCTGTCTGTGGTCTCTGGGCTCTATGGGCTAATGGTGAGGCAGTTGTTTGAATTTGAATCCAAAGCGTGCCCCACAAGCTCAGGGTTTGGATATTTATTCTCCCCCTCCCCCCGATTCTGCTGCTGTTTTGGTGGGCATTCTCTGTGGAGATGTTGAGGAGGTCGTGCCTGGATGGTGAGTATAGGTCCCTTGAAGGTCATACTGCCCCTAGTTCTGGTCTCTCTTGGCTTGCCGGTGCATGGCCCACGTGAGCAGACCACTGTGTTACCCTCAGCCATGGCTGAGATGCCTTGCCTTCTCCGCGGTAAACCACGGGCCTAAGCGAATAGACCTAACCACGGGTCTATTTGGTGTCTTGTCCCAGAGATGCAGAAGTAACTGATAGAGCGAGGCATCTGGCAGGACACCTCTGATGGTAGCCGGAAAGCAAGCAAGAAAGCAAGGGACCAGGGTTCCAGCGTCCCCCTTCAGAGTTGTGGGCATTGTGACTACTAGGCCCGTGACTGGTCTGTCAGGAATGAGGGTATCTTCAAGGGACACTGTGTCTCCCAATCTGACTATCAGACCATTGAAATAATGGTTCACGAAGAAATGGGAATCTCCCCCCCCCCCATCTCATGTTGGGAGGAGGGAAGGGCATCAGCCAGAGGGCGAATTTGTCTTTCTGAAAGAGATTCCACCCATTTCCAACAGCTTGTCAGACCACCTTGCAAGATGAAACTAAGACTGTGATAATGATGGGTCAGTGGAGGGCAAGATGCGGATCCTCTGTTTGAACTTTGATCTCACTTCAGAACCCTGTGGACTTGAGGGGTTTGCTGGATTCCTTTGTTGTTCTTCCCAAAGTGGCTGCATGCATTGGATACGACTTCTCTCTCTGCTTTCTGCTTCTAATTTGGCTCTTTTAGTTGGCTTACTGAGGATGGGTGAGACCTGACTTGAAGTACAGGTTATGACCCCTAAGTTTGATGGCAAGTCCAAACCTTAGCGCAGATAGCATGAAGACTAAGCCTTTAGCTCCTAGCTCTGTAGCGCTTGGCGATCCTGACTGGAACTTTCCAAAGTTTATTAATTAAACGTAACCTAGAGCAGCGATTCTCAACGTTCCTAATGCTGTGACCCTTTAATACAGTTCCTCATGACCTCCAGCCGTAAAATTACTTTGTTGTTATTTCATAACTAGTTTTGCTACTGTTATGAATCATAATGTAAATACTTAATATGTAGGATATCTGATATTTGACCCCAAAGTGGTTGTGACTCCCAGGTTGAGAACCCCTAGTCTAGATTAAGCCAAAGAAATACTAGTAGGAGAAGTAGGGGAATGGCTCAAGCAAATGTGGGGGGAGTAAGGGAAGAAGACAGGTGCCTCTATTCTGCTGGATACAGACAAGTGAGGCTGCCTCTCTTTTCCCTCCAGAAAATTATGAACATGAGGAAGGCAACGTTTAATGGCACTCCTGTAAGTCTGGTTCTCCTTTCCAGAGGACCAGAAGGTCCGAGGGGAGAGGAACACAGCTTTCTTCCTTTTGGTACTACACAGCAAAACATCAGTTCAGGGTGGTGCCACTCAAATAAGACTTGTTGAATGATTGATTGGTCTTGTACGAGATGCCAGCTATCACGTTCTGAGTGGGACCCAGGTTTTGCAATTTAAAGGAGTATGGCCCCACCTGGTTCCTGGAGGATTCCACACTAACAAGTCAAAGACTTGTTTTTCATCAATGCAAGATGGACCCTCCAGCAAAAGGGCAGCACTATGTGGGGCCATTGGTATATTAGGATCCAGGTACAGGTCCCAAACTCTTTTTTATTAGGAAGAAAAAACTATCCACTAGTGTTTTATCCTCCCTGAATTTTCCCTGAGGGGCAGTATAGTGTCACCACCAACACCATCACCACCATTATTTTGTAAGCAGATGGACACCCATGTTCAAATCCCAGATCATGTTAGTTGTGTATCTTGGGAGCAGTTTCTTTGGCAACAGGTGCCTTCACATGGAACTTGATTAACATGTGGTCCTCTCATGTTTAAAGATTAAATGCAGTGATCTTTCAAACCAAACATGCTTGCCAGAGACTTCACACTGAGTACAGAGCTCATAGCAGGTTTGTCAAAAGTACATGGGAATTGGGAGCAAGCTAACCATCAATCCCATGTTCCTACCTGAAGAGAGTGTGCAAGCCACACTTATTCTAGCATGGTGGTTATCAACCTTTCTAATGCTGCGACACCTTAATACAGTCCCTCATGCTGTGGTGACTCCCAGCCATAGAATTAATTTCATTGCTCCTTCCTAAGTATAATTTTTCTGCTGTTATGAATCTGTTCTTTTTTCTGATGGTCTGAGGTGACCCCGGTGAAAGCGTCTTTGGCCACCAAGGGAGTCACAGCCCACAGGTTGAGAACAACTGTTCTATTTGTTTTCAGTGTCAATTGTTAGACTTCTGCTTGCCTCAAACTAAGGGTTGAGAACTTGGGCTTTAATTTTGACCATTGATTAAAAATACGAAGGGAAACTTTCAGGTTTTAAATGTTTTCACCCACACAGAAATGGGGGCAGGGCGGGGCATAAAACTTGCCATGGTATTACCACTCTCAGCAACTTTGAATGTGTGGACTAGGCCTTAGGTAGGTTATAAGGAAGGGTTCTAAGGAGGCTCTAGCCTGGAGTTGCTTTAAATGCCACGTAAATGATTGATAACCTTCAGATGTAGGTACCACAGGTTCTGATTCAGAGCAATACCTGTCGCCAAAAGCCTTTGCTCACTCTGAGGTCAGAAGTGTTTGGGGGTGAGGTGGGGGGGTCGTGAAGACATGGGCGGTCCAGATTCTTTCAAGCCTCCCATGGGAGCCCTGGGATAGAGTGGGGTCTGGCAGAGACGATGGTTGTGTGTGTCCAGTGTGGGCCTTCGTTTTCGTTTCTCCACCTCTGTTGTCACAGTGGGACATTTTGTGTCTTGGTTAATATTTTACGAACATAGATCCTGATTTCTCTCTCTTAGAGTGAAAATCATTTATAATTCAGAAACTCGTTTTTTTTAGCACTCAACTTTGCTGTGGCGTGTAGGTAGCAACTCCCAGGTCTGGGGAATTTATAGAACTATAGTATTAAAAACAAGCACTGGACTGTGTGGCTGAGCAGTGTGAGACGTCACCAACTTGGACATTAGGAAAACAATACGCTCTGGTTGTCATTGAGTTCACATCATGATTCCTCCCCGTCCTGGGAAGTTTATAATCTCTGAATAAGTGTGCTCGTTCCACCAGCAGCAAGGATGCTTTGTGGAGCTATGGAGGCCTTGTGTGTGCTCTGCCTCATAGGGGACTGTTGGAAACTTCACCTTCACAATGCAGCTCTAGGAAGCATTCATTTGTGTACCAAAATACTTGAGGGTTCCAGTGACTGGAAAAATGATTTCAGTAGTCAGCATTACTGAGAAACAGAGGCCCATGTAAGGTTACCAAAAACTGTCTGCTTGATTAGGGACAATCTTGTTTCTGGATGGTTGATATCGAAAGCTAAATTGTGTCCCCTGAGGTTTGTAACAAGTATGTATGTGTGAGGGGTGGAGGAGGAAGAGGAATTGAAGAGGGAGGGGTTGGGGAGAGAGAGAGAGAGAGAGAGAGAGAGAGAGAGAGAGAGAGGCGTGACAGAGGTGACAGAGAAAAACAGAGAGACAGAAAAGAGAGAGACAGAGAGAAAAGAGAGACAGAGAGAGAAAAGAGAGACAGAGAGAAAGGAGAGAGACAGAGAAAGAAAAGAGAAGGAGACACAGAGAGACAGAAAAGAGAGTAAGACAGAGAAAGAGAGAGAGAGAGAGAGAGAGAGAGAGATTGTACACTGACATGCTATCTATTTAGTAGTATGAGTGTAAGTATAAGATGGAAGCTTACACTTACAACCTACAGTTATTTTCAGGGTATTAGGGAAGATGTCGGCTGGGTATCCATGAACAGCAGAGAGCTACCTGAAGCCACCACGGTAGATGGCTGGGAAATTCTCTGTCACTGTCCTATCCTTAGGGCAGAAAACAACAGCCTCAAATGTTTCCCTTACATTAAAAGTATGTTAATAGCTTTTGTTGCTGATTTCATCCATGGAAGGTGAATAGTTGAAGTATTAGTTTGAACTTCTAAAACATTGAAAAAACAGAGGAAAAAAAATCCAGGTGTTATAGCTCGTATCTTTAATCCCAGCAACAAGGTGGCTGGGGCAGGCAGATTTCTATGAGTTCTAGGCCAGTCTGGTCTATGTAGCGGGTTTGAGGTCAGTCAGGGCTACATAGTGAAACTCTACATCAAAAATTAATTAATTAATTGATTGATTGATTGATTAATTAATTAAAGGGAAAAAAGAGGACTCCATACCTTCCCTTCCATAGTTAGCAGTAACTTCCTATACAATGGCTTATGCATCTTAACAGAGCAAGGATATTTGTTGACTGATTTCAGCACCACGCTCACTTGAGCTTTCTATTGCTTGTGTGACAGACCGCCATATATTATGGCTGAAAGCAGAATGTACTTACTCTCATTTTGTGGAGCTCGAGGTCAGCAGTGGGTTCTCACCAGGATAAAATGAAGTCTGAGTTCCTCTTCAGAGGCTCTAAGGTGCAGGAAATCCAGCCAGTCCCTGTTCCAGACTGTAGAGCAGAGATTCTCAATCCGTGGGCCGCATGAGATACCCCGCATATCAGCTAGTTATACACGGTTCATGACAGCAACAGAATTAGAGTTGTAGAATAGCAACAAAATAACTTCATGGCTGGGGTCACCCCACCGTGAGGAGCTGGACTGAAGGTCCCAGCGTTAGGAAGGTGAGCATTATCGGAATCACTTGACTCAGCCACACCTGTCATCGGCATGGTACCCCCCTCTACCCCCTCCCCCTTTGGTTCTGCCTCCTCTCCTTCATTCTGCTTAAAGACTTAGAATTTCTAGGGTCTATATAGGTTGACCCAGGATTCTTCTTAAAGCATAAAGCATTTTGAAAGTCATAGGAATGAACTCTTTAAAAAAGCAAACAAACCTACATTTAATGATTGTTGATCCCTTAAGAGCCTTAATGTTTAACCTGTTTATTCTGAGATAAGAACACTAAGAAGGACCCCTCCCATACCATAGAGGAGCCAAGGAACAAACCGTGGGGGTAGGGAAATCCATGTCCTTTTTCTCTCTCCTGAAACCTGGGACTATGTCATGGGGTTCAGGGGTGAGAGAGGCGCTGTGAGAAAAATCTTTTTCCCTTGAATTTCTCAGCAGCTGCCCTTCTGCTCACTGATCCCTCCCCCCCCAACCCACCGCCCCGCCCCCCCCCCCCCATACACACACACAGTGTAAAATGTCAGGCTTGAAGTTTCCAAGGAGTCTGAGTGACTAAAGTCAGGAAATGTATGTGATCTGAGGCTACCTTTTAAAGAAATCTTTAGCCCACGATACTTGCTGAAACAGCATGAAGAAGGCTGTTCAGCACCATTGCAGCAGATAGCGGGGCCATTGCACAAGGGTCCCACTGACGGGGAGACAGTGTGTTCAATTCTACGTCTGGTATGAACTGGTAGAAGTGTATAGCCAACGCGCTGTGCAGGGGGCCATGGGTAGACAATTCTTGTGGAAGACAGGCCAGGGTAATGAGCCACCACTGAGGGCTGGAGGCTGGGGCACCCTATCAGACAGAGGTGAAGGGGACCAGCCTTTAAGAATGAGAAGGCTCTTCAGTGCACCCTTGCATTGGTGCATTGCTGAGACTAGAGTGTTACAAGGAAGTAGGTGTTCAGCAGGTGGTTCTGAGTAGGCAGAGAATTCCTGGCAGACTTCAAAACCTCCGAAGCCTGCTCCTTCTATGGCCATGGTGTGATACCTGGAGTGTTGGTGGAGTGAATGAACTAGGGAGGCTGGACAGCCTAGGTCTATGAAACAAGCGGAGACTAATGGGCTTGGGGATGCCTGGCTCCTCTCAGTGGCGAGCCGCAGGCATGAGCTGAGTGCGAGCCATGCTGTTGAGATAGATACCAGGCGTCTCATGAGAGACCTAAACACAAGGATGCTATAGGTGAGGATGCTATAGGTGATGCTTATACCAGGCCCACCCACTGAACTCCAAGAAAGTAGTGAAAACAAATCTGGGAAGATAGGCACTTTTCTTGTTAATGTTTGTGACGTCTGTTTTGTCTTATGTATGATAGATTACAGAGAAATACTTGAGGCTGTATAAGGAAAATTTTGTCACCAACAGACAAAAGTAAGATGTATGTTCCTGGCACTTGACTTAAGGTTCTCTGCATCTTATGAGTGTGAGGTTAATGGAGCACTGACCTCTGCTTAACCTCTGGGCAGGTTACAGGTCATCCTTTTTTTGGAGCTGGGTTATAATTTTATCGACTGGTTCTGAGAGCGTCC
This sequence comes from Mus musculus, assembly GCF_000001635.26. Taxonomy (NCBI): domain Eukaryota; kingdom Metazoa; phylum Chordata; class Mammalia; order Rodentia; family Muridae; genus Mus; species Mus musculus. Next base: position 113,896,482 of record NC_000079.6, read on the forward strand.
CCCCCCCCCCCCTTGAGTAATATCGAGTAGCTCAGTCAGTTTGCAAACTCTTGTTTCTACACCCTCTTCTTCATGCAAGTCCCGGCATAAGTCCTCCCTCTGTGGGCTTTTTCATGTCTTGGCTGCCTCTCAAAGCTCCAGGTAAGCAAATTTGGCTGTTGTGTGTCTGATGGAAGGCTTGTCGTTTTGATACGCCATTATGCTCCGTGTTCTCTAAGCCTTTTAAAATTGCTGAATGTTTTAAATAAGCGAACGAGCCGATGTTGTTTGGACTTGCATCCCTCCTCCCCCCTCTCCCCCCCTAAAATGTTAAGGTACTGATTGAATCTTGTTGGTGCAAAGCATCCAGACCTTTTTAATGTATGCACTAGACAGATTGCTTGTAAGAAGTGTAGGCAGGTAAAAGGATTAGTTTTAATTATGTTCGGAGCTAGTGTGATCATGAAGCAGGGGCAAGCAGCCCCTCCTGCTTCTTTGTGACACCAGCCTTAAGACATGTACCCGAAAGGCGTGTTAAAAGAACAGTCATTGAACGCACTTCCCTTGGCCTGCCTTCGGGGAGATGTTTCTCATTACCTGGAGAACACCCAGACACGTCCATGCTGCTTGCTTCGGTGAATTCCTGGCTAGTGTTTCCTCTCCTTTCCCTTTTGTCTTATGCTTGCAATTCCCGAAGCTCCGTCAGCACATTTTCACGCCGGGTCTTTTAAAACGAGCCAAAGGTGGGATGGTATGAACCGCCTGGAGCACGCCAACGCGCGGAGAGGGCCAGGAAGGCGGGAAGGCAGGTGCCAGCACAGGGCCTCTTCCAATGACCTGCCCTTAGGTTTTTCTCTTCTTCTGGTCTCTCTTTAAGGTACACATTAAGATCCCTGGTTGGAGAGTAGGGTGGAAGGAGACCCAAACTCGGTCTTTTTGTATTTTGTTGGAATTTGAAAAGAAATTTCAAATATTAAAATATTTGAATATTAATTTCAGTATTAAAATTGGTATTGAAATAAAGATTGAAGCTCTTTTATAGATACCATTTATTGTAACAAACAAACAAACAAACAAACAAACAAACAACCAGGCCAGCACCATGCTCTTCATCTCCTTTCTAAGTTCATCTGGTTGACCTCCATGCAGAGTGGAACTTGGTCGCCAGTTGAAAAGCTCTTTAGCTGTTTTTCTTTTATGACTCAGACTGTAAACCTTCAGCATTTGATGCTTGCTCACTCTGTTAGAAAGTATCCTGAGAGTGTGCTTTGAGATAGCTCAATCATTGACCAGAGGACCGTTTGAATCCTTGCTGCCAACAGTTTCTTTTGAAAATAAATTATGAAAATGTCTCTTCACTTTAACATATTTCAAATATTTAAGATAACTGTTACAACAACAGATTAAAGGGTTTTTTTGGGGGTGCGGGCTATACACTATTTCCCCATTACTTACCTTTTATGCGCTTCTTGTTACTGATTTCAAGGGCATTTGAAAATACTGAATGGGTGGCCTTGCCCAAATAAACATTGCATGGCCGTTAAACTGTACAGCGGTCTGAGAAGTTGGACTGCAAACCTGTACCCTCCTGCTTTGCCTCTCTCAGGATGAGAGTCATTACTTTGTTGGGTGGGATTGGCACTGCATACGCACCCACCTGTTGGCCACTTGGAAGTGCTGTGTTATCCGAGCAATTGTCCTAATGATGTAATGCCTTGGCTCAGCCTACCCTATTGTACTTGATGGCATGAAGCTGCCGGTTTATGACAGTGTATCGTTATAATTGTTCTGCTTTCATGGTGTATTGCTAATATCTTTTCAGTATCTCGTGTACAAATTAGACTTTATCATAACTATGTCTAGAAGAGAGAGCGTGGTGCGTGTGGGGTTCACTGCTACTCACAGTGCAGGCCATTTACTGGGAGTTTGAGAACTTACTGTTTGCAGATAAGAGAGGACTCCCGTCCGTTAGCATAGACAGAGTTGAGTGTTTTGTGCTCTTTTGTTCAATTACAATGAGTTACACACTCAAAATCTGCCAAATTTCTTTACAAATGGGGGAAAAAGCTATTAGATGATGTGAAAGTATAAAGTGTGCTGTGACCGACACCATCCTTCATTCGAGCCAGGAAGGAAAATGTAACGTTGTAGCTGGTGAGAGATTGAGGAATCAGCTTGGTACTCTCAGAACTTCCAGGGGTCATTAGGCTCTGCCTCAAAATAACGCTTTGTTCTCGCTGCTCAGAGATGTTCAGACAACTTGGACTGTGCTGCTACATTTCCATCGAATGTGCTTTAACTGAAAGAAGCCAACGGGAAGTGGCTAGCTCTACCAATGCTGAAGCAAACAAAGCCCTTCGGTGTTGGGGAAAGGTGAAAATGAGCAGATCTGGTTCCTGCAGAAATGTAGGCACCACCTGGACCAGGGGTTTCTACTGCCTGGGGACCAGATCCACCAATCCAGTCTCCTCAGCTGACTTTCTTACCAATTAAAACACACTAGGGCCAGTCATAATTCTCTCTTTACCCAGTCCCCATTTGAAGGAGGTTATGTAAATCACAAAATAACATAAAACATAAGCATGCTTCTTCACACATCAATTAAGGACCTTGTTTCATAGTCTACAATTTCTACTCTACTGTAGCTGTACAAGCAGGCTCATATGTAGAGAAAGGTAGTAGTATCACTTATGTAAATTCCAGGATCTAGGAATTCGTTTTCTATTAATCTTGAGTGTAGTCAGTAGCATGGTAAAATAAACACAAGAATAGCAGTGATAAACAGTTATTGGTTCAATACTATTATAAGCATATCACATTATGAATAATTTAACCTCTACAGTAACTGCATTCTTATTCTCCTTGTTGAGGTGAGGGAAGGCTCAAAGAACTTAGGTGGTCTGGTGGAAGTGACTCCGCAAGTGGGTTAGCCCCTAAGATTTCTGGGATTTGCCTGCACTCTCAGTTTAGCTCTGGCCTACTGAGGAAGCTTCATTCTGAAAAAGATCCCACAGAACTTGGTGTTTTTTATATGAAAGGACTGTTTGTCATCACTCAGATGTTCTTAGCCGCTAAGCCATAGCTGTTATATTTCTAATGAATAAAAGTTGGGCTCATTTTCTTTCATTTTTTTACTGGTAGCCGTCTAAACATAGGACTTTAGGTTCCTTTTTATTGGAAATGGCCCTGTATTGAATATTGGTGCTCAAGTAAATATTGACCACAAGAAACTTGATTTGAGAGGACCACCCTAGCTGTATAGGTAGTTTTTCTTATATGAAGAGGTGTAGTACTGATAATCACATACACACACACACACACACACACACACACACACACACACACACATTTGGACAGTTAATGATTTTTAGTTTTGCATTCAAAGAATATTTTCTGTGTCATATCAATTCTATTATTTTTATAATTATATTTTTGAGATCCTTTTTGCTTTTATTCTTTCAAAGTTTTTCAAACTTAAAGACCTGGCATATTTTTTTAAGCCTTTTTTTGAAACACCCAAGGAAATTACACATTAGAATAGAAATAGTTGGCTAGAATATTTTATGGCCCCCAAAATGAGGCTAGAGAATGTGGCTAGGGTTGGTTATCATGGACTCTAGATTGTCCTGGAGCTGTCCGTGTCGCTTGAACGCTTGGCCCTCCTGCCTCTTCTTCACTAGTGCTGGAATTGCAGGCCTGTGCTTATAGAATTCCTTTCTTACACCCACCCCTCCCTCCTCCTTTAGTACTGGCATTGAACTTGGTACTTTACATATGCTACGTTTTGGGTTGTATTTGACTGATCTGTGCAGTTTGCTTGAGGCCACCCATGAATAACTTTTATACGTTGAGTTATCTATATCAACTCATTCTGAGTAAAGCATGAAACCATGAGGAGTTGAGGGAGACATTTCACAACATTTTGACTCTAATATAATACAGTAGCTACTGCATTAACAGTGTGTGTGCCCTTAACATGAAAGAACAGAACGTCGTGTGAGTTCTGTAATGGATAGGAGATAGAACTCTGGGCGTTGACAAATGATAATGATACTGCCTTTTGGGCAAAAGAAAAGTAGTCAGTCTGTCTGTCTGTCTCTCTCTCTCTCTCTCTCGTGAGTAAAAATACATTCCTGGTATTTCAAGTTGTATTCTTCATGTCATTTCTACCTACCAGTAGGGAAGGATTGGGGATGCTCTGCATTTTGTGAGACACTCAGGCGAGCCCTTTGACTTTCTGAAAAGAGTGAGTAGGAGTCCTCACCTGTACTTGCGAAGTTCACGAAGCTAAGGTCAGACCGTCATCTGTCAGAGGATGGTGTTGCTTTATTTTGTGTGTTCGTGGGCTCATGTCAATTCTTCTCATGTTCCAGCCTTGTAAGCATTTTTAATGTGTAAAATCACTGTTGAGAATACAGCTCAATATAAGGACTCTCTGTAGCTGCTGATATGGCTTTGTCTCACCGTTCTGACACAGGTTTCATTCATTCATTCATTCATTCATTTATTTATTTATTTATTTATTTATTTATTTATTTCCAGGTCACTTTTTTAAATTGGTGTGACAATAGAGAGTTTCTTTTTTTTCCATTTTGGTGGCTGGAGAATTTTCACCCAGCTGAAAACCATCAACCATTTAGACTCCATGCTTCATTTGAATTGTGATTCTGGACGCAAGTCAAGGATGACAACTGTGAGTTTCATAACTTTCTCTAACTTGATTCAAAAATGTTTTTGGGCCAAAATACGCCTGCGGCCGTTTCTGCCTTCTGCTGGCGAGGCACTGTGGAGGTTATCAAGGTCAACGCTGTGTTGCTGGGTCTCATAAAAGGAGCAGGGAGGAAGGGGCCTTTGTCATCTCTTGCCCTTGCCTCTGTTTATCCGTCAGTGGCTTATCTCTTCTTGCTCAACACAGATATGTCACTGAGTTGTGCCTCTGAAAGGAAAAACTATTATTCGAAGGTTAAGTGGACAAGAACAGGCTATCGAAAGTCAGAGTTGGAATAATTCCACTATGGTGACCAAGTTTCCACAGTATTAGCTACCTTAGTCTCCTATAGGATAACTAATCGAAGAGAACGTTTTCATTTGGGGATCTCTGTATTTAAAGTTGTTAACCTCCAGGATTTTCCATCTCCAAATTATTTAGTTGTTTTTTTTAAAAATACAGTCTTGTTTATTAAGGTAAAACAAATTATTTTCACAAACATAAATCTGGATAATTAATACAGATCCACTTGAGCTACTTCAGTGGATCAAATACTTCCTGAGCACTTAGGACAGCTAGGTACAATACATGTGTTGATATAATTACATTTCTGACAAAAGTTATAAAATAATAGGGTGTAAATTCTAAAGAACTATTGAACAGGTAGAGTCTGCGCAAATAGGATACGCAAGGCACTAGCATGTGCCGTGAGCAGATGGCTAGAGACTGGATAAGGGTGCTGCTACAAGATTCGTAGTCTTGTGTATTTTTTGGTTTGATTTGCTTGTTTTTGAGACAGGCTCTCATATAATCCAGACTGACTTGTTAACTACTAGCCACGCAGTCAAAGTGACCTTGAGCTTCTGGTCCTCCCACCTGTCCCTCTTGAATGCCACCATGCTCGGAGATGTGTCATTTTAGATGGTAGGCTGTTTGGTGATGTACTTATTAGCATAAAGGAAAGGCAAGAAGGCACAATAAGTGTTTGTTGTCTATGGTAAGATTAGTAGTGGGTTTTGGTTTTTGTTAGAGTACCTAAAGGGTATGTAGATCTAGATACATAGTGGGGAGTTTAAATTCCATTTTGATTTGTTCTCTAGAGAGAGATAGAAGCTAGACATAGGTTATGGAACTCATCCAAATATTTGAAGCCATGGGAGTGGAAGGAATGGATGGCCGGGGTGAAAGTTAAGTGAGAATATTGTTGGCACTTTGTGTACACACCCCAATTCCTGTCTCTATCACTGCATTGATCGTATGCTTCTTGAACTGATGAGATGGCTTTGCTGTGAAAGGTGCTTGTTCCGAAACCCAGCGACCCAGGTTCAATTCTAAGAATCTATGGTTCGTTCATGAAGGGAACCTATTCTTGAAAGTTCTCCTCTTACATCTATCTATCTATCTATCTATCTATCCATCCATCCATCCATCCATCCATCCATCTATCTATCTATCTATCTAGTGGATAACTCCTTGCCTAGATGTGTTACACACACACACACACACACACAATTAAACGAATAAATAAATAGATAAATAATGCTTTGAAATATTCTTATAAAGGTCTCTGTTTCCCAGCATTTCCCTAGACAGGGTAATCTCTCTGGTTTCTAATCTTCTCTGACTCTTGGAGCTCATCTTAGTTGGTTACTTCCTCTCTCCTATGACCTCCATGAGGTTGTATCTCTGTTTTTTTCTATCCTGCCACATTGACTTGTCTCAAGTCTTGTGCCTGACCTGTAAGGGTTGAAGAACTTCCAGACTCAGCTTGCTCATCCTGGTCTTTGCCATGTGTGTAAACCTGAGAGGGGAACGAAGCTGGTAGAAGTCTGATTAATGTCTAAGTTGTGCCCAGTTTATAGGATGTGATTTTTAAAAACGATAAATGTTCATTCATGAAATATATGGCTAGAACATAGAATTTCATCTACTTCCATGAATTATGACTTGCTTTGGTAAAAGGGCTCTAATTTCTGTAATCTGCTTTGCAGAAGAAGAACCCTGGCTTGTGTGATTCTCACAGGTGAGAAAAAAAGGATAAGAGAGAAGATGAGAGAGAACTTGATCTTGAGGCTTCTAAGGTCTTTGGTGTCCTTCTCTTCCAAGCACTCAACAAGCCAAAGTGTCGTACTTTGGAGAGATGGGTTTTGAGTCCCAGTAAAGTCATGGGTGCTGAGAGAAGGAAGCTGGCAGAAGATTTTAGAGGATCTTGTGGCTTTTATCTTGAGTGTGACAGACATGGGGGACTTGGAGGATCTTCAGATGAGAAGCAACCAACGTGTTTTAACAAGATTGTGCTGGCTACCGTGTCGTAAATAGACTGTAGGAGGTTAGAGTGGAAGCAGGAAGCCAGTGCAAAGCTCTTGCAGTAATCAAACAACAGATGATAGCGGGCTGGACAAGAGTGGAAAGGGTAGGGGTGGTGAGAAGTAGTTGGATTCTGGATCTATTTTGAAGCTGTTGTTGACAGGATTTCCCGATGGGTTGGACATGCAGTTTGAACGGGTATGGGGAGAAGAAGTGCCAAGGGTTACTGTATTTACTGGCTTCAGCAATGAAAGAACTAGCTAACTAACTAACTAACTAACTAGCTAACAGGAGGTGACTTGGAAGAGGAACACATTTGGGATAAGCTATAAAGTTATTTTCCCCATAATTTTTGAAATTGTAAAATACACAGAACATAAAATACTTAGAAATTTTAAGTATAGTATAACGGCTTTAAATTGCTTTGTCATGACGTGAAGCCATTGGCGTCATCTAACTCCACGATGTCCCATCTTGCAGCACTGAAATTCTATACCAGACACACAGTAAAGTGTTTTTTTTTTTTTCTTCTATTTTTGTCTGCTAGTTCTTGCTGCCAGTGCGCTGTATGCCTCTTTGGTTTGTTCTGCCCTTAGCTACTCTTGTAACCAGAATGGTAGCTTTGGTCTCTTTGAAATTGGTTTTCTTTCAGAGAGTTATGATCTCAGCATTAATCCAGATTGTAACACACGTGAGTTTTTTTTTAATACTAAAATTTTTTAAATACTAAAATACTACATTGTATGCACAGTCTGCAATTTTGCGTTATCTTTATAGCTATGTTCAGACATAGAACTGCTTGCTTCCATGTTTTAGCTCTTGTTGTCAAGGCTGCAGTGAACACAGATGTACAGATATATCTTTCCAATAGACTCTTTGCGAAGAGGTTGCATGCTGGATCATAAAGTGATTCTCTTTTCAATTTTCATAGAAACTACTCTGCTCTTTTCCCTGATGGCTGTAGTACTGTATGGTCAACTCCTGTATCTTTGCCAAGGCTTGTTATTTTTGTTTGTGTGTACATCTGCACAATTCATAAGCGGGAGCCCGAACCTCAATATGTTAGTATTAAGAAACAAGACCTGGGTAGGGGATTGGGGAGGTGGGTATGGGGGACCTTTGGGATAGCATTGAAAATGTAAACAAGGAAAATACCTTTATGCGGGCACCATGATCAAAATCTAGCTGTGTATGGAGAAAAGTCTGCTCGATGTTTGAGTGTCGTTTCAGTCCCAATTTAGTTTAATTTTGTATATTTTGTCTTTTCTGGGTTACTGTAATTTGAATTATTTTCATGTCTTTGAAAGCAACACCATGGGGACTGGGGATATGGCTCAGTGGGTGAGGCTCAGGTCAAATGAGGGACTCTGGCTCAACCAATCAAGTGGAGATGCAGTTGATGGAGACACACTGATGCTAGTGTCTAGCTGCCACATTGCTTACATAGGCATACATGGATAATACACAGGTGCACATGCACACACATGCACACCGCTGTGTGGATTTTGTTGTTGAGGGCTAGGAATCCTTTACATGTCCTGGACACTGATCTCTTATCAGATGAGGGTTTGACCTTTTTTTTCCCCTTCTCTCCCATTCTGTGATGTATTAGTTATTGCCACATTGCTGCAACAGAAGCAGTTTTTGGAAGGAAAGGTTTGCTCAGGGTCACAGGCCTGCCTGCACAGTCCATCCCAGCAACACAGATCTGAGGCAGCAGGCCACCTACGTGGATAGTCAGGAGGCCCTGTGATCTGTGTCCATGGTGATTCTAATTCTGTCAGATTGACAGTCCAGATACGCACGCACATGACACTTTTCCATACTGTTAACGTTTTTCAAAGTTCTGAACGTCCACATTTACGCATGCCCAGACTTTGATGTCATATCTAAGAAAGAATTGCCAAATGCAACATCATGAGCTTCAGTTGTCTTTTCTTCTAAATTATGTAGTTTTAGGTCTTACATTTGGGATTCTGACCCAGCTCACAAAGTTAACTTTTCTACATGGTGTTAAATGGGGGTGGGCACAGATTTTTTTGCTTGTTTGTTTTGTTTTGTTTTGTTTCCAACCCCCTCCTTTTTTTTTTCAGGAGGACATGCAGTTTTGTTTAAAACACTGTCTTGTGTTCACTGAACAGTCTTGATGTCTAATATTACTTGGCCTTTCAGGTCAAGGTCTAGTTCTGTCCATTGGTTCTGTCTCTGTGGCAGTACTATGCCATTTTTGCTTTCTTTAACTTTGTTTAAGCCCCAGGGTAAAATCCAACCCCTTTCGTTTTAGTTGGTCTTGAGCTTCCATGTGAACCTATATCACAAAGACATCATGGGGACTTCCTATGGATCACATGGGTCCTGTAGAATGCTGTGTGTGTGTGGGGGGGGGGGCTGACAGGGCATCAGTGTACATGACATAGCTTCATTTATGTCCTCTTTAATTTCATTCATCGCTGTTTTGTGGTTTTCATAGTTTAAGTCTTTCCATTCTTTGGTTTAATTGATTATCCATTTTATCCCCTTTGTGCTACTAGAATTGCAGTTGTTTTTTTGTAACATCCCTTTAAGATGGTCTTTGGAAGTATAGGGGTGTGCAGCTGGTGTTCATGGTTGCCTTTTTTGTTTGTTTTTTGGTTCTTTTTTTCTTTTGGTTTTTTGGTTTTTTTGGTTTTTTTTGAGACAGGGTTTCTCTGTGTAGCCTTGGCTGTTTTGGAACTCACTCTGTAGCAGAAATCTGCCTGCTTCTGCCTCTCAAGTGCTGGGATTAAAGGCATGCGCCACCACTGCCTGGCTCATGGTTGGCTTTGTAGAGTTTCATTCTAATCTGATATTATTCACAGAGAATCTACTTCCTCCTTTTGAATCTGTATTCCTCTCCGTTATTATTGTTTTTTATTTTAAATCTAGTTTCTCTGGTTATAATTTCTAGTTATCTGCTCAGTAGAACTGATGAGAACATGGTCTTTTTCTCTGGTCAGTACCAGATTAAAAAGATTTCATTCTTTCACCAACTGAGTGTGTGACTTCTGTGTTGATATAGATTCCTCCCATGTTTGTTGAGTATTTTTAAATTAGTAATGTTATTGAATTTTCCACTATGAATTGATGCCAATTTTGTTTTTCATTCTATTACTTTATGGTATATCATTGCATTTTTATAAACTGAAGCATCCTGGCAATTCCAGATATAAATTCCACTTGATAGAGATATAGATAGGTAGAGAAATAGATAGATTTTTAAAAATATGATATTGGATTTGATTTGCTAGTATATTTGAAGTATGTGTATCAGTGTTGATCATAGATACTTTTTTTCTTGTTTATTTCATATCAAGTTAATACCAATTCTATAAAATAGTTAAGAATATTCTGTCCTCTTCAGTTAATGTTAGTTCCTTAAGTGGTTTACAGGAAATTTCCAGTGAAGCTAGATTTCATTAGGAGATTTTGATTATTTTTGCGATGTAATCTTTTTTTTTTTTTTTCTTACTGACCATAGTCTAAAATACAGAGCCTCTGTTTGAGTTAGTCTTGGTTGTTTTGTATTTCTAGAAACTTATTGATTCTGCCTGGGTTATGCTGTTTCTTGGAATATAATTATGTATAGTACTTTAATCCTTCTCACCTCTTGAATAAAGTGACTTATCACTTTCATTTCTGATTAATAATTGGATACACACACACACCCGTTCCTCTACAGAGTCCATCTACATGTAAATCTCTCAGTTGTGTTAATCTCTTGGAAGAACCACTTGGCTTCGTGTTGATTCTGCAGCAGTTTTCTTTTCTTGACCCTCTGCTTTTCCTCCCCCCTCCCTGTTTGTCCTGCTCTTCCTTCCCCAGGTCTTCTTTCTTTCCCTCTGCTGGGAAGAATAATGAGCAGTAAGATTTATGCCCTCATGTGATCATTGAACAGCAAGGAGAGATTTGGCGCAGAAGCCAAAGAGGACTGCTTGTGCAGTGTTCTTGGGTAGACTTAAGGGAAGGCAGCTTAGCTTTAGTAGAGGGATGGATTTTGATCAGCATAGGATAAAATTTGTCCATGATGCTGTCCTTAACTTTAGACTGGAAGGCAGTAAAATGCCAAGGAAATGCAAAGGCAGTGAGCTCTTGAAATGATTTAGGGGAGATGTCAGTGATGCCCCTTTAAGGGGCTACTATACATAGTACTTGGATGCAGAGTGCCATGTTTAAGACATGGTATTTCTTTCTGTTGCAATGAGTTGGGAGGCATTCTCCACAGATTGGCCCTTGCAGGAGAGAGGAAGCTGGATTGCGACTTACTATCAGAAGGCTTTGCTTGAAGAGCAGGACCTGTAGCCTAGGGTTAGAGCCCTGGTCGAGATGTGTGAGTCCCTGGATTTTATTTGCCAAAAAGAAGTCTGTTTGAAATTCTGAATTCTGAATATCCGCAATGAAATTACAGCAATAAACTCACATTGTTGGTACTTTGATAATGAGTTCAAGATAATATTGTTTTCTTAGAGTCATCAAATTAAATAATTGATTTAAAGTGGGAATAAGTATTTCTTTAAAAAAAAAAACTAGGAGAATGTTTGAAAGCTTACTAGTCACTAAATGAGGTGGTAGCTTATGGAAGTTATAAGAATTTAGTACTTTGAAACATTCTGTGTTTAAGTGTCTGAAGTACTTTAAAATGTACTATGTTTAGAAATGTTGGTTAAAAGTCTAGAGGGAGTATAACAAAGTTTGTTAATGAGATAAAATGTTAACCAAAACCCTTCTTAAAAGTGATTGCTGTAATTTACTAGATCTATGACCAATGAGGTTTATAAGCTAAAGGCAAAGGAGGTTATAAGCTTCCAGCTTTAATAATTTAAACATTCATTTGCCCAAACAGGAATCTTTTCTGTATAGGAATACCAGAAAACTTTCCGTCCGTGTGTGCAGCCTCTCACACATGGCTTTCGATCACCTGGTGATCGCCGTGTGAACTCTGACTCTTGTCATGTAAAAAATGACTCAGCTATTGCTCAAGTCCTTGTCGATTTCTAGGTCTGGGTATAAAATTCATAACCACAATTTTCATTTTCCTCCATCCTGCATCCTAAACTTAACTTCCTTTTTACCAAAACCTCAACATAGATACCGCCTTCATCTTAATTTAGCCATTATAAGGGCTACCCTGACCCGTTAGTTTCTGTTGGAAAATAGCATTTTCAAATTAGCAATGCGCAATGTTTAAAAAAAAAAAACTGATGCCACTTCTATTTCCAAAGGTGTAGACAGATACCAAGATGATACCTTGTCCCAAAGGAGCAAAGAGCTATTTTTGGATCACATTGGTAGAGAGGGCTACATAGAGGGTCGGACAGGGTCAGGTGTGATGTGAGCCAGCTCTGTGGTACATCTTCCTCTCTGGCAAGAAGAGAGCAAAGTGGAGTCCCTTGGTTTCATTCTCCTTTTCTGTATTTTATTGGCGGTAACTAGAAAGCACAGGGCATGAGTGCCCATGGATGCAGTCTGTGGTTGCCAGCCTCCCAGCTCTGAAGAAGGGTAGAGACTGGTTGGGGACCTGAGAGCCGGTGTCCAGGGAAGCCCACAGTGGGCTCTCCTTCCTGGGATGCGCTCTCCAGCCGTGTGCTTATTTGTTTGTTTGTTGCTGTGTTCTTCTCTGTCCTTCTACCATGGAAGAAGATTCTGGTTGAATTCTTTTTCTCCCCGCTGCTGTGGTGCCCTCTGATTATTCAGTAGTAGCCCCTGGCAAAACATTGGGACACCATTGGTTTGCTTTATGAAGACAAACATTTGGGAAATGTTAAATACTTAGGAATTATGTTAAATCTGAAAGGTGCAAATATTTAAAATAGAATGTGTTAATAGCGGGTAGTCTTTTACTATGGTGTACTTGGGGTTTTCTGTTTGTTTATTTGTTTTTTAATCTTTTGAATTCCCATCGACTTCAGTAAAATAAATAGTGGGTTCTCTTTCTGTAGGTCTTTGAAAGTCACCATTCAGTCAGACATCTGGCTTTCTGACTGACATATGTGTCATGAGGCCACATGTGTCAGGGCGAGAGATTATCCAGGTATTCAGGGCTGTTTGTGATCTTCCTCTCCATTTTTGTTGGATAGAATATCTATGTTTGCATACACATGGGCATACCAGTACACATGCCCTTGTATTTCGATATGGAGGCCAGAGGTAAGCTTACACTGTCTTTTATTGCTCCTTCCATTCAAAACATTTTAATAGAAGTGTGTGTGTGTGTGTGTGTGTGTGTGTGTATGAGTGTGTTGCTTACATGTATATCTGTCTGCCTTCTATATACCCGGTACTTGCAGAGTTAAGTAGAGGGCATCAGATCCCATGGAACAGGAATCAGGGAGGGATGTGGATGCTGGGAACAGATCCCCAGTCCTGCAAGAGCAGCAAGTTCCAAGCCTGTAGCGTTCCAAACTGGCTTAAACTAATAGAGATCTACCTGCCTCTGCCTCTTGAGTGCTGGGGTTAAAGGCATGGGCCACCCTGTCTGGGCATCTTTCTTCATTTTTGCGGTTTGATATATGCTAGATCCTCTCCATAAATTTTTATATACTTTTAGTGATGAATATTTTTCATTTTGCAAGCCCTGTCTCTTATTGTCCATAAATAATTTTAAGGATCTGTCCCCCCAAATTTATTTTAACTATACAAATGCTATCAATACTAAGGTCAAAGAATTATAAATATGTCATTTCTCATGGAAGCTATGGGATATATTTAGAATGGGACCATAATTTTTTATAGATAATGTTATAAATTGTTCCCAACCAGTCATCAAATTAAAAAATAGCACCTATTTTTTTTAAAAGCATGCCTTTATCTAATGCAGCGATTTTCAACCTTCCTAATGCTGGGACACTTTAATATGGTTCCTCATGTTGTGGTGACCCCTGTTCATAAAATTATTTCATTGCTATTTCATAACTGCTGTTTTGCTATTGCTATGAATCGTAATGTAAATATCTTATTTTGCAAGCTATGTGATACGTGACTCCCAAAGAGGTCACAACCCACAGGGTGAGATCCATTGATCTAACCATTGTCCTTCCTTTTCCCTTGCCCTAACACTTTGTCCCTTTAGTATGACAGTTCACTGCAAGTTTTCAGATCTTCTTCTAGCCAGAGACAGTGTCTGATTGCTCCCGCTTTGGTGTTAGCTGTCAATGCTATTGTTCTGGTTTCCCGAATGTTCGAGATAAGCAGTTTCAACAGCCGCTTCATGATTATGGTGCCCTTTGCAAATTGGAAAGGGGAAACTTGAAGGATTCAGTATTCCATACTAGCTAGATATATATGTGGATATATATATGTGGAAACCCAGAATGGATTTATTTAAAGTCAATAAATAGCTGTGTGCATGCGTACATGCATAGACACCCCGTCACATATCCTTAAGGGGTTTAAAAGGTTCTATATGCTTCTAGTAGCTCAGAAGTAGCCTAGAAGTAGCCCAGACTAACCCACCGTGCCTTTGTTTTTTAGTTGAGAAAAAATAGGTGCTATCCAGGTCTCCGTGTGTTCCTGGTCTCATTTTGCCTCCTGTCAGATATGAAAGGCAAGGCAAAGCAACCCGAGTATCAAATGATATGATGTATTAAGAGGATTAAGGAGAGGGGAGAGAGACGGCAGAGGACAGGAAGGCTGAGTGAGAAGACAAAACCGATTTGCCCAGCAAATCCCCGCTCATGGTTTGCTCTCTCGGGTGGATCCCAGCTGGTTGGCCTTCCCCCTCACGAGACCGCTGTTTTCTGTTGGAATGTCTGTGGAAGTGGGACAACAAATCTTGTTCTAATTTGTATCTATAAAGTCAGCTCTCTTGATGGTGCATACACCACAATGTAGACTTCTGGGCTTCCCTGCAAATGAATACTAGGTATTCATTCTAGAGTATGCTGTAACAGCGTTTAAGAGTCAGAGGTCCTTCTTTTCATTGCTACATTTTACAATTATTTTCTTCAACTCCATGGCAGTCAGGGCCTGAACTTAGCCAATTGGATGGTCTCTGGCTGGAGCTTTGCGTTATGCTATGGCGGTGGGAGAGCTGAGCTTGGGCCAGCAGGTACTCAGGGTTAGGTAGCCAAACTAGCAGTGGCCATTGTGGTAACCCTCAGGGCTTCTTGGTTCTTGGCATCTGTGAGTCTTTTTGCTCATTCTGTGAATTACCAGGCTCCTAGTATATCATTCTTATGTTCTTTGCAACCAGAGAAGAATACTCGCTGTGCTCATATCTGCTAGTTTCCTGTTTAGCGTGAGAACTCCTTTGATAGAGTGTGTGCTTAGACAGCACCCTGCAGATATCTTGAAAGATATTTTACCTGAATGTCTTAATACCTTCATCAGTCTGTATGAGATTCTCCTACCATCTCTAAGATATGCGTGCTTATATGATTTTTAGTGAATAAAGTACTAAAAAACATTTATGACATGAATGTAAGTCCATATGCTTCCTTCCACTTTTTTGAGGTGTGAACAGATTATTATTTTTTTTTATTGGTCTCCGGTTTTGGTAAGTGATTTGTGGATGCTGAAGAAAATCTGTTGCTACCTCATAGGTGATTTCTGTTGTCTGCCTTAGTCTGTGCTCAGCTTCTGTGCGTGATGTTTGATCGTAACGGAAAGTGCCTCTTTAATAAAACACACCTTTAAATAACTCGGATTAATTCCAGCTTTTAAAGTGAGAAGATGCCTCGACCCACCCCTGCTGCCAGCCCAGCTGTAGATCTGAGATATCCAGCTGTGCCCTCTCTGCCTTTTTCATCACCAATAACAGACTTTGCGATCAGAATCTGTCTGGCACGTGTGCTGATGTGTGAGGAAGGATAACACTCGCTCACTGTATTGGCTCCTCAGCACTAGACCACAGTAAACGTTTGTCTTTGTCAGCAGCTAAAGCAGTGTGCTTCGAGATTGAGTGTGCCTCTGCCCTTAGCCTTTTGTCTGGGTCTTCCTACTGAGCGACTTACTGTCCAATAACCAATTTAATATTAGGATAGACTAGTATGTCTAAAACTTGCCTTTTGAGTTTTCCCTGTCTTAGGCAAGAAAAAAAAAATCTGTGCTCTAACATTATATTATGCTAATATTATATAATAAATAATTTTAATTGATCTTACTATAGCAAACCAGAAGGACTGACTGCCTTTGTTATTAGTCACCATTGGTATTTGGTGTTTATCAGCTTTTTGATCAAATGGATGAATAAATAAACCCTAAACATTAATTATGTTTAATTATATATCATGAAAAGCATCACAAAAGTCAGTGCTCTTTAGGAAAACCGTGGTCTAAATATCGTTATAATGATGAGAATAGCTATTAATTGTTATATTCTATGTTGTCATTTGGCAAATAATACCTTGTACACCACTCCAAGTAACCCCAAGAGGTGATCTTACTTCCTAGATCAGGCGATGGCCATCAGTGAAATAACTCATCTTGGTGGCTCTGGGGCTCTTTCCGTTTCAGGCATACCTGACATGCACCTAATCAAAGTGGTACACTTACCGGTGCACAACCGACACACGGCCAATCGGATGCTGGGTCAGACATCCTGTTCCAAAGTTGAACTAGTACCTTCATGCAGTTGCTCAGAATCCAGTGGGGGAAGATGGGCAGCAAGCCCACATGACAGAACGGGAGTGTTGTGCTAGTGGAAGGGGAAAGAAGCCAAAGAAGAGTATAAAGAAGATCATTCAGATCAGACCGGGGAGCCCAGAAGTTCTGGGAGATAGGAATGTCGAGCTAAACGTTCAACATTGTAGAGAAAGATGGTGGGCTTCTTAGATGACATTGTAACAAGTAACAGAGTAGATGGGTCCCAGTATATAGTGGGAAAAATAACAGTATAAAGAATTGTTATGGTATGTTGTGTGTGTGTGGTTTTTGTTGTTATTGTTGTATCAAATTCTGTTTTAGATGATTTACAGACATCTCATGGAACCAGAGATAGCAGCTAAGGCCAAATTAAAAAAAAAGAGAGCTTTGTCTGCTTGTATAAAGAATCTGCATCACCCTGGCAGATATAGGTGGTTACAAGAATATTTGTCATGAGAGTGGTTTTATGTGTTTTAGAGATGGGAGAGAGTGATGCTTGAGGTGGTGACATCAGCGGACACTCTAACTGTCCTGAGGACAGTGGTAATGTTCTGACGAAAAGACCTAAGGAAGTAAGTGGCAGAGGTGGGTGGCAGAGGTGGACAGCTGTATAGGAATTGGAGACCCTGGAGTATGTGGGAGTGAGTCCAATGATTTCAGCAAAAAATAGATTTTCCTGTTAAGGACCGCAAGATGAAAAGAAGTTAGTAGAATTTGTTTTCTCCTTGGGCATTGCAGGCTGCTCAGTCTGAAGTTTCGGGTTAAGAGGGGGAAGAGCCTATGTTGTTAAGTTCCTTCCTCGTAGCTTTTGGTGACACTTCAGTTCATCTGAAGGACGGCGACCAGGGAACTGGTTCTCTTTAAATGTTCTCAAGACCTGACTCATTCCAAATACGTAAAACATAGAAAGGCTTAACCTGCTTTTTGTATTTTCAAGTCCTACATTCTGTTGGGAAACATTCTGTTCACATAATGGCGGTGGTGGCGGTGGCCGTGGCGGCGTATATAAAATGGATTAGTGTTTCACTTTTAACTAAATTTGTATTTCTTCACTCCTTAGGGGAAAAAGCGTATCTGTCCTAAAACTGATGTGGGCGAAGCCCTGACAGGGAGGTGCTTTTGAAAGCATATGAAGCTTGAGTTCTGTTACAGACAACCGTGCCTAGGGATTGCATTGTTGGTTTTAGTGGATAATTCTGCCATTATGAAAGTTTATACTTAAAAATCAGATTTCCTATCCAACTATTACAAGATAAAAATCCTATATTGAAAATAAGCACATATTTTCAATTTAGCTTCCTTTTTTAATCTCCTAGCTTCCTTCTTTTTGACTCTGATCTCTCTGATCTGTAAATCGTGTGACAGATCTCCAAGTCTGGATAACCAGGCATATATGAGAATCCTGGATTGGTCTCTTTAAATCTACTTGTTCCCTACGTTCCCTAACTTTGAAAGCCCCACTTTCAGTTAATCTCGAAACCCCCGTATCAGGCCTGGTGAATACTCCTGATCAAGGATGGCTGACTGATGCTCAGACCGGGAGCCACGTGGGCCCCTGGTCTGGCTCGGCGCGGCAGCACTCTCTTCCATTCAGAGCCTCAGATGTCTGCCCCTCTGCAAAGCCGTGAGGCCAGTGTCTAAAGCTGCTAAGCATGAAATTCCCTGCTTCTGTTTGTTTCTTTTGTTGCCACGAGTTAATAGGGACAGAGACAGGAGACAGCCCAGAACAAAGCACAAATAATGGAGTATTTCACCCCAAAAAAGGAATGTGGGTTGAGAAATACAAAGAGTACTGCAAAGACAGACTTAGTGTCCCGAGGCACTGTGATATATCTGCCAGAAGCCCCAGCCCAGGGACAATTCTGGACCAGATCCTTCATCTGTGAGCTCCCAGCCTACATGGCCCAAAGGTTTGACCCGTGTTCTATGAAAACAGTTTATTGTTTTCCTCACGAGGGTTTTAAAGGGACGTGGGATTTTTCACCTCAAAAAGTGGATTACTCTTGCCAGGCAGTGAAGTCTTCCGGGCTGTCTGGTGGTCAGCCCGGATTAGTATTTTTGTTACACTTGGTGTGGTTTGATCTTACACTCTTCTCACAAGTTTGCAAGAACTCAGGGGCTTCCATGACTGTGGGATGTGTTTGACATTCCTTTCTCGGCTTACAGGTAGAGATTGGCTTAAAGAAGGCACGTTCCTTCTCGATCATTGTCTTGTGAATACATTTCTGTGAGATCTGGCTTCCTAATGGATTTTCCCTCCCACAACTCCCTCAATCAGATTCATTTGTTTTTCTTATTAGCTTACTTTATGAATCAAAGTTTATACATGCATATACATATATGCACATATATTTTATATGTATGTACCTATACTGTATAAATATATATATTTATACATATGTATATTTTAAGGACTGTTTTCCCACATTTCTGTCTATAGAATCAGAAATCTATGTCCCGCATGGGCTTCTCTTCAAATAAGTGTTGTTCTTTCCAAGGACAAAAGGGGGTTAAATGAAAGAAGTGAATTGGCCAAGCCTCCTTTCTTTTTCTGCTACCTATTTTAGAGGGTTGGTGTAACAGGCACAGGAAGAGATGGACAAGAGACAAGGGTCATCAACAGAGCATCACTGTATCCTTGCTTGGAACGAAAGGCACATCGTGATGAAGCTGCACGTCATGGTTCAATGGAGGAATGAGCCTCTTCTCGAGAACTCTCTGATCTCTTCTAAACAACTGAACCATCCCACTTAGGACGTTCTGGTCCCTGCGTCTGGATGTAACAGTTCCCAGTGCATAAGGCCAGGAGTCTGGAGGAGCTCAACAGCCCGTGCCGCAGCCCTGACGCCTACCTGGGGACGTTATCTTACCTAGGATGCCCTGAAGAGTGACTCTGAAGTTACTTGTCCATGACGCACTCAAAGATGCGAGGGACTGAGATTTCCAGAGGCTCCCGAAACGGTTCTGGAGCTGGATTGCTGGGATAGGAGTCCTGTCCCTGGTAGACAAGCCACCTCACCTCTTTAAACCTCAATTATCTGGCCCTGGAATCAGAATTATTGAATTAAAACTCCAAGATGACTCGTGCTTAGTGCTCAACAGTACCGCCTGCCTCCTTTCTCCTCCTCTGTGTCTTGTGCGCACCCAGCCATCCTGATCCTGATGTCCCTCTCTCTTCTGCAGAACTTAAGCGGTTCAGACACATCTTCCACACATTTGGAATTGCTTTGTAGTTTGTATTGCGTTACATTTTCAGAAGACAGGCTCACATTTGACTATTGTGAGTGCTGACGAAGCCCTGAGTTCTGTCTCCAGCACTGTTAATAAAATGAAGAGGGAAAAAAATCCCAACAACCGAGACAACAGTTTTAGAAATTAAATGTCCCTTCACAAGCAGCAGGCATGCTCCATGCATATATATAAAATGTTTAGTTTTTAAAAAGAAAAAAAAATTAACATCCACCTGATTCTCTTATTTTTGAGGCCAGGGTCTGTGAGACACAGATGTAGAAAGAGATGTGAGCTTTCTCTCAAGGTATGGCCTTGACTCAAAGATGTCTCATGGATCAAACAAGCATTTCCTGAGTGCTGTGTGTAGCTCCGCCCTTGTATTAAAAATGAAAGAAAAATGCATAGCTATCTGTTACAGAAGCCATCAGGTTTTTCATCTGGTGAGACCCATATTTAAAGAAGGAAGAAACCGTGGCTTGGGCTGTGTATGTGTGGCTTGGGGGAAGACCTGAAGCCGACTGGAGGAAACTTTCCAGCAACTATAGAGCTTCAATCAAATTGGAATCGTGCACAGAATAAAATCTTGTATTCATGGTGGAAAACAGAGCATTGATTGAAACACATGCCATGTCCCACAAGGCTGGGAATTTCATGCCACGGGATGGTAGGGAATCCTGGCAGGGCAGGGGCTGGATGCCAGGGCAGGGCTTTTCAGCAAGCCAGCTTCTCATCCAGAAATATGTGGTGCCAGGACAATTCTCTGGCTGTTTGGATGCCTGGCCACCTACAGAATCTATAAAAGTTTAACTTTTAGAAAACTACCAATGAAACCAAAAATAGATTTATCCTTGGGTCCGAGTGCATATTTCTGTCGGCTGGTAAATTCAATCGGGGAAACACACACGTATGCGCGCACACACACACACACACACACACACACACACACACACACACACACACACAGGAGTCTTACCTGCAGCACTGGCAGTGTATATAGTACAAAGGAATGAAGAGGAGGCTGAAGACGTGCCCTCCCAACAGTACTTTAAACAGAGGCTCAGCCAGTAGATAGGGAAGGGAAGACCAAGGTCATAGTGTAAGATGGTCAAGTGTTTGCAGTGTTTGAAGGACTACTGCGTGGTTCAGAGGATAGCTGGGGTCCTCAAGGGCCAATGAAGTCCATAGCTACATGCCAAATGAGGACTTTGCAGCGCTGGTTCATTATGCAGACAGCCAACAAGTACCTACTGTGTTCTCGGCATCGCTGCATCTGCCAACTGTCTAACCCTGTTCCCAACAAAAACGGGCAAAGCTTAAGACCCTGAGGATCTTAACTGTAGGGCTGGCTGCCGGGCTGGCTACCAGACTTTTATCCAAAGCCCTGCTTTTACCCTTAACCTTTTATTTGTTCTCAAATAATTTATTCTCAATACACATGACCTCCTTCCTCTTTTCAAAAAGGAACAAGTAATAATTGACCCCGTGGAAAAAGGCTGCGACAGTCTAGGCATGGGAGACGGTGACAGCGGTACCCGTGAGAGTGGGATTACAATTCACACTGATCTGTTCCTTGCTTCCTGTTGCCCAGGGCCCTGGATTTTGTGTGCAGAACCTGGATTGAGAGCTGGGGCGGGGTTGGGAATATGAGGGGCTGCGCTGCGCTGATAGAAGGGGCTCCAAGCTGGGCTGTGTGTTGGGCTGCCAGACCCTTGCCCAGAGAAGCTAACTGGCAGCCAAGATACCTTAGGAAAATGAGCATCACGGCGAGCAGTTATTTGTCCATCTGGCGCCTTTCTGAGGAGCATAAAGCATTGAACTCATGCCTGCTAACATCCTCCTGAAGAAAGGAAGTGGCAGATAGTGTTAAATGTTACTGGTTAATCATGGGGAAGCTGAAGCACGGATAGGTTTATGGGCTCGAGCAGAGTCACACAATGCCGCAGTGTCTGGCCTGGGAATGAAGCCCGAGTTTGCCGCTCGCTGTCAGGACTGCCGACAGCATTGTGTCTCGCATTGTACAGCCATGAAAGGGGCTTACTCTTAACAATGCGAGGGCTGCTGTAGGAGACAAACCCAGTGACCTTTGGTACAGTATAGTCTAGAGGCCAAAGTGAGTAATTTTAAGTAAATTGACTATAAGATCCAAAGCTTCATTAGGTTTTAAAACAAGAAACAAATGAAAACTCTGTACAGTTTGGGGAGCCGATTTACAAAGCACGAACATTCCTCCCAGCTCTGAAATGGCACGTACTTAAAAGTTCTCTGGAGCTGGCTCAAAATATAACACTTTCTCTGTGAACCATGCCACTTGTTTTCAATACATATGTATTCCTAGGTTTCTGAGATAGGTTTCAAATATATATATATATATATATATTTTTGTACGTACTACGAGTCCAGTGTTTCTCTTCTACGGTGCTGTTTCCCCCTAGTCTAAGTTTGGAAGAGGGAGGAGGCTTTCTCTATCATTCAGATTTAGTTTGGGCTCCATCGGAGCAGTGGGGACTACAGAGCTGGGGAATTCTGGACAGTGGTGGAGCGAGCCCAGGGCACTGTCATGCTGGGTGACATTACAGGCTGTGTGACTCAGCCATGGGACAGAGCTGACACTCTGGGGAGGAATGGAAGAGGAAAGAGAGCAGAGTGTTATCGCTCAGTTGTCATCTGTCAGTGTCTGAGGCTCACCGACAGGAATCAAAAGATGACATAGATTTTGGTGGGCTTGGGTATAAAGTTGCTGTGTTTTGGATTTTAAAGAGAGCATGGAGATGAAATTGCATAACTTTGGGCAAAATCTGCCTGTCTGTCTGTCTATCTATGTATCTATCTGCCTACCTATCTAGTATGTGTGCGTGGCACAGCATCTGTAGAGGCCAGAAGATAGGGAACTCGTGGGAGTTAGCTCCTCACTTCTACCACATGGGGAAGAACTGAGGTCCTTCGTCTTGGTGGCCAGCATCTTTACTCCTTGAGCCATCCTGCAGCCTCGCACACTTCATGTTGTATTTAGGATTTATGGTAATTTGGTTCACATAGTGGGGCCAGTCCCCGTGCCCTCCAGAAGCTGGTCCAGAGGAACTACATGGGAAGAGCTGAGTGAGCCTTGTTTCCCCAAACAAAGACCAAAGCAGCCAGTCATAGCTGTGTAGTGCTGTCTGTCATTCATATATATATATATACTCACGCAGAGATATGTCTAGTCACGAGGAGCCTAAGGGATGAGGAAGAGTTGCGGACAGTGTGACCCAGTCTTCATGTGAATCCAAAAAGTGAGTGACATGGTGGTGTAGAGGAGGCTGGTGATTGTTGTGGTCATTAATCTTGTAGGAGATGGCATAGTGGGATGTAAGTAAAAGCCAAGGAAGAGCGACAGTGATGCCACAGTAGGGTGGGCAGCCATAGGCAGCAGCCTGGAATCATTAGGACTCCTCAGACTTAAAAAGAAGAGAGGAAATATGATTAGAGTTTAATAAATCCATGTAGAATATGGATCATAAAATTGTCTAACAGAAGTCAGCAAAAACCTCTTAAAACCTGAAGGAAAATGAACTTGGGGTAAAAAGAACCTCTAGTGTACTGAGAAAGTAGGTCTTGTACTTCAAAAACTGGTCTTTGGGGGACTTGGCGAACTTCTGGTGTTGAAGTGTAAAAGCCAAGGGTTTCTCTTACTTGGACACTTTCCTGTTAAACACAGGGGCCGAGAGACCAGGCGTCCTCTTAGCCATTGTGCTTTCTCTTCTCCTTTTAAGGTAAAACTTAAATATCATTCATTCTCCACCCAACTGTGACTGACTGAGGGTAGCTTCTTTGTCCTGTCCACTGCCAGGCACCAGGGCTATGACACAACATCAGACACACGTGCCTGCCACACTCTGGTAGGGAATATGAAACCATAATCATCAGTCTAATCGCCAGTATGATGAATTTGCAGACACGGCATGAGAACTTGACATCAGTTGCTAACACTGTCTCCCATCAGAGCTGTCTGCTCCCGGGAACGGGTAGTTAAGCTAAAACCAAAGAGCTGTTGGCAAAGCTGGCCATACAGAAGAGGGAACAGCATAGGCAAACGTCTCAGGTGACAGATGCTCTGCAAGGCTTGGAAACGGTGGTGGACATGAGGCTGGCCACGTGGCCTGTGCTTGTCCAGATGTGCTTCTATAGCCTGATTAGAGGCTACAGCCGCGTGTCAGGAGACCTCGCTGAGGAAAGAGAAGCATATAGGATGGATCTTGTTTTTATGAACAGTCACAGTAGGTGCGGTGGAGAACAGAGGGCAAGGTTAAATGTCCCTGGGAGCAGTGGGACAGTGGTGGTGTCTAAGTGACCACTATCTAAGGGGGGAGACTCCAGTAGACCCCAGAGCAGCAGCACTCAACCTGTGGGTCATGACTCCCAGAGGGCTCACATAGCAGACATCCTCCACATCAGGCATTTACATTACGATTCACGACAGTAGCAAAATGATAGTTGTGAAATAGCAATGGAAATAACTTTATGGTTGGGGGACACCGCAACATGAACTGTGTTAAAGGGGTGCAGCCTTAGGAAGGCTGAGAGGGTCACATTTCAGAGGTCACATGGACTAGACTTGATCCCATGTTAGAAATGAGGGAGAGGAAATTAATCAGGCTTGATCATGAGAGTATAGTAGCCAGTAGCGCTCAGATCTTATCTGAGAGGAGCCACCATGTTTTATAGGTCTTTTTTTCTCTATGGGCTCAGACAATCAAATTAGGAGTTTTCCTCTCTTTTTTTTTTTTTTAATTGTATTTTTAGTCTCTTATGAATCAATGTTTGTATCAAATGAATATTGGGAACATTGAAGGTTGGTTCTGCAAAGTGGTGCGTAGTCAACATCTGAACTGGATTTGAGATGAATTGAAATATCAAACATTTCATGAATGATATAGCCTATAACTACAAACCCTTGTCTTTCCTCATGAAGACCAAGTAAGTTTGTATGCATGGCTCAGAAACTGTAATATAGTTCATAGAACCCTGAGGTCAGTTAACCTCAAACCCAAGTTAGCAAAGGCCAAGAGGGTGTGGATTCTTTTGTGATTTACGATTCTTCTTCCTTTGAAGTGACATCGAAACAAGTTCAGAGGCACATCATTCCTGTGTGCCCTGGCTTCAATACCAGTCCCAGATAGCAGTCCAGAACTTGACCAGAGCCTTAGGGTTCCTCCCTCAGCATCACTGGTTAGGGCTTTTCCATGTTTGCTTTCTCACACGCCCCACCGGATGGAGGTGGAGGGAGTGAGAGACTTAGACTTTTTCTGAGCCAGTTAATTGCAGATTTCAAGACCCTTCACCTGCAAGCACTTCAGCATGTGTTTTCTCAGAACAACGACTTTTTTTTCTTACATAACGACAGCACAGTTATTTAATTCAGGAAATTTAACCTTATGCAACACTGTTATCTAATTTGCAGTCTATATTCAGTCCTCACTATTGTCCCAATAATGTCACTTATGGCACTTTTCTTCCTCCCAGTTCAGGATCTAATCTAAGATGCATTGCAGTTCATAATATTTCTTCCCATTCTTCGTGAGGAGCAGCTCTTTAGTCTCCGACTTTTGAACAGTGGTGTTTTAGAAAACAGGCTAGGTATTATACAGGATGCTTCTGAGATTGGCTTTCTGAATCTTCCTTGTGGGTAGGTTCAAAGGATGTGCAGTAGTGGGATGCTGTTAGAACCCTCTGCCTGTTGCTCCTGCCATATCTAGCATGGTGGCTGTGTAGACAGGTCTCATGGCTGTTATGTAACACTCTCAGGAATGTTGAATGCTTTGACATAGTGGTATGGCCTGGGTGTCTCTCCCTGAAGCTCTCACAGCCCTGCTTAAATTTGATGGGGGCTACTTAGTGAACAAATTTATATTTGTATAACTGCTTTAACATTTACTGAGGCTTGCCCCCATTTCTTTCTCTTGGCAGTGTTTTCGAGCGCTTTGCTGCAAGGGACCACCACCTGCGCGCCCTGAATATGACTTGGTTTGCATAGGTCTCACGGGCTCCGGGAAAACCAGCCTGCTGTCCGAGCTCTGCAGCGAAAGCCCGGAGAACGTTGTGTCGACCACAGGTGGGTGTTGTCCTGAGCATCTGTCTCTTGTGTCCTCCTTGTCTCCAGGGTAGCCAGTTCCAGCCTACACTGTTTATGCGGCCTCTGCTGCCCATTCAGTCCATAACTTCATGCCTCAGTAGCATGCCTATCACAGGTTTAAATCCTCTGCCTCCTTTTCTGGAAAAAAAAAAAATATTAGCACGGACTAGCCGTGTCCTGCCTCACCTTCTCTGTTCTTTTCAGTGACACAGAATAAATCAAGCTCACCAAAATAACCGTAAAACCCTAACCCTGGAGTCTTGAGCTTCACTTCGTGCTGTCCCCCTTGCAATGCTGGTGACATTTGCTGGTCACGCGCTCGCTCCACAGCACCACTGATGCACTCTGAACTTCATCCCCCCATTTGTCATATAGCGATAGTTTGAACCCTATGGAGCCTTTACCTTTTACCACGCTTTATGACTTGAAAAGAAGTCAGTCAAAAATATGGGGGGTTAAAAAAATTTTTTTTGATATTTATTTATTTTTATTTTTACATGTCATATTTTACCTGAATGTATGTTTGTGCAAGAAAAGGCACAGATCCCCTGGATCTGGAGTTACAGGGATTTGTTAGTAGTCATAGGAATCGAACCCAGGTCCTCTTTACTCTCTGACAGTGAGACAAAAAAGAAGATTGTGTGTTCACTACAGTAACAGCAGAATGGTTGAAGTTGAAGAAAAAGGCAACCGAGGTAGAATTACCCATCAGAAAAAGCAAGGCAAGGCATTTTCTGGGGAAGATAAAAACATGGCCCTTTCAGCCCAACTTTTGAACACCTGCCATTGGATGCTGTTGTTATAAATGACCCCAGTGGTACGGACATGTAGCCCACTGATCACAAAGACGTCTCGGCCCACATCTAGGATTTATAAAAAAGCCACGTGCGGTGCAGAGATGGGATGCATGGTAACGTTTTCCCCATTGAAGCTGGTCAGTAAGCCGGGCTAGGAAGCAGGGGCAAGAGATTGGGGTGGAAGAAGAATGAAAGCATAGTTAAGGGAACTCGGGAGTGTGCATCAGGGTAAGGCCTCCTAGAACCATGGTTCTGCATGCCTGTCGGTTTCTTATGGCCCGTCAGACAGCACATAGTAAGAGAACTGCAGAGTCTGGGCAAAACTTTTTATACCAAATTCAGAGATTTTAGCTTCATCTGTAGTGTGCAAAGATCTCAGAGTCTTTGTAAGCAAGGAAACAACACGCTCAGATATCCGTTTGAGAAGGGTGAGGCTGGCCTTGACTTAGGGCATGAACCTGGATGATGATGATGATGGTGGGGGTGGTGGTGGTGGTGGTGGTGGTGGTTGAGGTACACTTGAGGTGCACTTGAAGGCCTTAACGAGTCACTCACAGGAGACGCGGAGAGCCGAGAATGGCGAGAGCAATGTTTGAGGGAATTGGCAGGACTTGGTAATCAGTTGGCCTGGGAGGAAGAAGGAAAGAGACGGCAGCAGTGACTCAATTCCTGGCTCAGCTGATGGGTGGGTGAGGAAATCACTCACTAGGGTTTCTTTTGTAGGAGAAATGTTGGTGATCAGGAATGTCACATCAGTTCAGCTCAGGTTTAAAGAAAGCTAAGGGTCAATGATTAGGCTATAAAAATGTATATGTGTATATGCCTCGAGTGGGGGCGGTCGGCGGTGAGAGTAGGTGTCAGTAAGTACTGGTGACTCTGCAGAGCTCCAGGCGGGTCTCCTTTTCCTATAGACAGCACTGAATCCTCCCTCCTCCCTCACTTGGCTCCATGGTCCTCCATCAGCGCCTATCAACTGCTTCATGCCCATGCCTGCCTCCCCTGCCAGCTCGTCCTAAGCTACTAAGAGCAGACAGCACATCTTACTTGATGTTCTGTAAACAGAGGGCTTAGATGTAGACATTTGTTGAATAAGTAAGCAAGTGATACCAAATTTGACCTCTATAGTGTTTTCACCTACCGTACCCTCTGTGAGCTTCATAATATCTTCTTTCATAAGTAAGAACCATTATTTTTAACTCTGCTTTTAAATCACCCGAGCTAGGTACAGTTATCTGTTCATTTTCACATAGGTAGGCACGGAGGTAGGATACCAAGTCTGGTTTTCAGATGAAGTTCAGGGATACTTAAGACCTCAGATTTCTGATGGTTGTCTCTAAAAAAGTCTATCTTTTGAGTGATGTGCTGTGAAGTTATATAAACACCATTAGAGTTATAAGCTCCACTCAGGCAAAGTAGCGTCCAAATTAAGTGTCAGAACAACAAAACGTACCATTTCCTTCACCTGTCAGGCTTCATGTGGAACCGTGTGCAGAAGAGCAGTGCTGAGTAACAACAGAAAATTTACCTGCAAATGGTTTTGTAATTCATTAGTAAATTCTAACGTGTTTTACATTTGCATCTGTTAAATTTTTAAGGAATTTTTGTTTCTCCTTTACTGGAATTAATCATAACACTTCTGTTAGCTGGTTTTCTGATGAATTAGATAGTAAGTTGGCTAACGTTTTGGATATCAAAATTCTGTGAGTTGCAGCTATCTTGAGCTTGGCACAGGGTCTCTCTGGAGGCCTCTTTAAAGGTCCTCGCCATCATTTTAACATAGCTAGGCACAGAGGTAGGATACCAAGGGAGATGCTGGGTTTGGAAGATAATATTTCCAATGGTAATGGTTCACACTTGAATGACAGGCCAGGTCCTTGGTCAGATATAGTGATAATGTGTTGTGCTGTGCGATATGCATTGTCCTTGATGGTTACATGTGATTTCTAGCCTGAGAGATCAAAAATTCACTATATTATAAAGTGATCATTATATCATAAAGTGATCATTATATTAGAAAAGTGCTTCACTAGATGGTTAAGATCCTAAGCCATGACTAATGGGGCAAGGATAGTTGGGATCTAAAACAAGCGATTCAGGGAAAAGTCTATCTTACTGGTCAAGGTCCATGGTACAGCAATATAGGTTTTGTTGTCAGGCCTGGAATGTGGAGAAGCTGTTGGGAGATACCTGTAGCATGCAGAGATGAGCCAGTAGAGACGATAATTGTCGGGATGGTAAGTTAGGAGCACATGAAGTCAATACTGCGAAAATGGCAGTCATACTAGCTGATGAAAAATAATTTTTTAAAAAGATTTATTTTATGTAGGTGAGTACACTGTCTCTGTCTTCTGACACACCAGATCTCATTACAGATGGTTGTGAGCCACCATGTGGTTGCTGGGCATTGAACTCAGGACCTCTGGAAGAACGGTCAGTGCTCTTTAGTGCTGAGCCATCTCTCCAGCCTGAAAAAGAAAATTTAGTTATGACTCAAGTTTCTAACTTGGTGTTTAGGGAAAAGTAGTAAGAAAGAAGTAGAGAAACTATGCCAGGTAGTTTTAAAATTAAAAAAAAATGGAAAGAGTGCTTGGGACATCTTTTGTTGTTGTTGTTGTTGTTGTTGCTATTGGTGGGACATCTGGCAGTGTTTCAGATGCTGAAGTAAAAGGTTAGAAAAACTGTAGAGCAGCAGATACACACTTGAGATACTACTGAAATGTGGGTTTGAATGAGGTTGTCTAGAAACAATGGATAGAGAGCAAAGAGGGGTGCGAAGCATCAACTGTATTTCATTCACCCATTACATATTTATTGAGTGTTTTATTGTGTCTGCCACTGAGCTAGGCTGTAGCATAGCATCAGTTAATAAGGCAGACACGCATCCCCACCCCTGAGAGTTTATATTCCTGCACCTCTTAAGGACTCTTAATCCAGGCAATATGATAAATAATGATACTCGTAGAATAGTTTTGTTAGATTATTAAGCTAGATCCCACCTAGAGAAATGAGGAAGTCGTGTACGAGAAATGCCAATAAGTTATGCAGACTAATCATTACTTCATTGGTTCTTCATAAGATTCTGTAGAAACTATTTTTTTTTCAGGACACATAAAAAAGAGAGAGTGCTGTGGACCTTTGTCTCAAGAAGGACAGTGATCACACTAGTAGATGTGTGTAGGCGTGGTCATCTGAGAGTGAAGGAGATTCTGAAGGGGTTGGGGGGGGTGGATAGAAAGAACACCTCCACCTCCAGAGCACTGGCATTAAAGGTGTGTGCCACCACAGCCAGGCCCTAGGGTCAGATAGTGTAAACATCAGAGCAAGGAGTACTGTGGAGAAGAGCGAAGGTTGTAGCATAGCAACGAAGGGATTACTTTACCTGAGAGACCTGCGTGCTTATGGACCCAACGGGAGGTCTTCAAAGTACATAACACAGAAAATAGGAGACAAATCCAGAGTTTAGATGAGAAGTTTCTCTTCTACCAATTGAACATTATAGGCTGGCAGTTACTCTAGAGATAGTAGACTTGAACAATGATGTCCACTGACACGACCGAGTTAACTTTTAAAGATCACTCCACCCAACCATAGAAGACATCCATTCCTCCCAAGTGCCTTTGAACATGGACTAAATTAAGTAATTATCAACTATAATACATAAGGCAAATATCAGTTAGTTTATATGGACTCCTAACCTAAATATATTTTCAAATTCTAACAGGCATATTTAATCCAGCCTTTAAACATTTAAAACATTGGCATCTGCAAAAATCATGCCGATGGAGTTGATTGAGGATGTCCTCCTACACACACACACACACACACACACACACACACACACACACAAATCCTACATAGTTTTGTGTAAGTTTGGGCTATGCATGCTCCCCAGACTGTGGGTTGGCTAGGCCCATCATTTTCTTGTGATTGAACCAAAAATCATTAACAAAAACATCCTTAGGACAGTTTCCAAATATTTGAAAACTAAACTGTTTCTAGCTAACCTATTAACTGAGAACTCACAAGAGAGAAATCTAACCCACTTGCGCCAAATGATGACTTTTCAGGGTTTGTGGTACATCTCTTTAAAGCGGCACTTTGGGGAAAATGTATAGGACTGAACCCTGGTATTGGAAAAGAAGGGGCTTGGTATTCAAAGGAGAGATGGCTCCGAGGGTAAGAGCACTTGCTCTTTCAGAGATTCTGGGTTCACTTCCCAGCACCCACATGGTGCCTCCAGCTCCAGGAGAGCCAACACCTTCTGCTAGCCCCAGGCACATGTGTTATACAGACAGACATGCAAGTGAAACTCACAAAAACATAAATAGATCTTAAAAGAAAGAAATAACAAGCCGGGCGTGGTGGCGCACGCCTTTAATCCCAGCACTTGGGAGGCAGAGGCAGGCGGATTTCTGAGTTCGAGGCCAGCCTGGTCTACAAAGTGAGTTCCAGGACAGCCAGGGCTACAGAGAAACCCTGTCTTGAAAAACAAAACAAAACAAAACACACAAACAACAACAACAACAAAAAGAGAGATAAGAAAAGATGAAAAGACGGGCTGCAAACCAATGGGCTTAGCTTCAAAGAGAAACTAAAACAAAGTAATAGATTAAACTCTAAATAGAGAAGAAATAATAAAGATCAAAGTTAAAAAGCCACTTAAGCTAATTAATAATAGAAATGGTTAATGAAACCAGACACTTTGAAAAGATAAACACAATTGATATGGCTTTGCTACGGTGATCAGCAAAAATCAAAAAAGGCGATAAAATTGCCAATACCTTCTAAATGACAGACTGTTCCATACAGGTGACTTAACTGTTAACGTCAGCTGTCTGCCAGTGGGTTTGATCGTTAGGATGAAGTGTTCATTCCTTGACATGACCAACCCTCCAGTCATACTCAAGACGTGGAGAACCCTGATGTGTCTTTGTCTTTGGAAGAAACTGGGATTATAGCTAAGAAACTCTTAAGTTGGCATCGTTTATGGATCTCACTAAACATTTTGCAGGGTAGGTGGAAAGGGGAAAAATGTTACTTTTCTATATTTTCTGGAAATTTGGAGAGGAGTGAAAACTATACATTTTCTTTCTACGACTAGCACTGATCTGATACTAACATTAGATGACCAACAATGTACACTGTAAGGGCACATCAGTAGGAGGCCATAACCAAGTTACCTCTATACTCAGAAAGCAGAGCTGATCCTACCACGAAAGCTTCCGTCTGGAGCAAGGCTCAGTAGTCAAGTCTGTCATTTAAAAATTAGAAAACCACTGATGAGAGTAAGATTTCCAGCATTGATTTCTGATGAAAAAATTTCAACATAGTAAGAAATAGAAATAACAGGTCTAATACAGGTCCAACTGGGATTTTGTTATAAATAACTAATATAAAAGAAACTATATGTTTAAGGCTTGAAACATTGTTTATAAGTAAAACTTTTAAAGCAATGTAACTGCCCTAAAGCGAGGGAGCTTGTTAAATAAAATTTAGAACTTCAATTGAAATGGTTTAGATTGGAATATATATTGTCTTCAGTTGAAGAAAATGAAAAAATTAAATTTACATTCATTTTTAAAAATTAAATTATAGAAACATATGCATTTGAATGTAAACTGGGGAAGAATATATAAAAATAATAATAATGTACTCTTGTTGATGTGGTATGGAGAAACTTTATTGTTCTAAATTATTTCTCTGTTTAATAACATTTTGAAAATCTAAATCAAATTAAGGTGAAATAATTGTTTTCAGCAATTAAGAAGAGGGTCTTTGTGAAGTCTGGGCTTCCTTTGAGTTGATACCCATCCCTACAGAAGGGCAGGTCCACCCAGTTCCAGCAAAGCAAACAGGCCTGCTGTTTTTCCAGGAAGAAAGGGAAGCCGAATTTTATTGGATCGTTAACTTCAACAATCTTTCAGCTTTGACATAATTTAAAAAAGATACTTAAATTGTCAAAACTCATCGGGCCAAGAAATCCTCCAGAGAAGCAGGAGCTGTTGGAAGAGAGAGAAGCTGGGCAGCTTCTTCCAAGGTCTAAAACCAAGGGTGAGCGAGCTCTGTCTGAGGGAGGGAGCCTCTGAGGCTGCGAGGAGCTTGTTGATAAGAACCTTTGTTAAGCTGTTGAGGATTCACTTTGCCTTTAGTTTTTGAACCAAAAGAATGGAATCTAGAGGTTTAGAACAATGTGTCGATATCGCTCAAGAACGCCTGAGAGAAAAATGAAGTACTTTGAATTGAAACGATGTTGAAAAATCTCTCTCAGGAGATCTATACGTTTATATTTCTGCTCTTGAAAAATTGTCAGTGGACAAAGGTCATGACAGTCTGAAAGAAAGACAGAAAAAGGGCCCAAGAAGTTGAGGGAAGTGTTTAAAATAACTTCAGTATTAGCTGCACATGGGTTAACCAGAGAAGCAGCTTAAACAGTAAATTTTGGTATCTGCTAAAGGATTGTGCTGTACAAATGCCAGTAGATTAAATTTCTTTTTATGATGTTGAAATCCCATTGAGAAGAATTTTGCTGGATTTTTGTCCAAACATCACAAAACGGTCATGACATAAATAATGCTTTTGGTCCTGGTGGAGACCACCAGATCTCTGGAATGCCTTCCCTTCGGCCCTTGGGCTCTGTGGAGGGATCAGGAATTTCAGAAGCATGCAAGTGCATTTGTGCAGGCTTGGGGGAGGGGTGAGACGAGGACCTGGGGTGGAGGCCCAAGTCAAACATTTATGCCTTACACGTGAAGGATAAAATTAGCCCGACCTTCCTTTCCAGACTAAGTTTGTTACAATTCCAGGAATGCTTTCCTTTTGTAAAACTTTCAAATCCAT